>NW_016690186.1:2481689-2521202 GCF_001604755.1 Lepidothrix coronata | reverse complement strand
TTTCTTTCTTTCTTTCTTTCTTTCTTTCTTTCTTTCTTTCGTTTTAAATAATATAAGACTATCTTTTTGCACCTGCAGCCAGCTTGCTGGTGGGGCAGTGAGAGAAGCAGAAATGACCTTGATGCTGTGCAAGGGCTGCTCAGCAGTAAGAGAAACATCTCTATGTTATCAACACTGTTTTCAGCACAAACCCAAAGCGTATTCCCAAACCAGCTACTGTGTAGAAAGTTAACTCTACCCTAGCCTAAACCATTACAGATTGGAAGTCTCAAGAACTGCAACATCCTGGATAAGCTAATTCAATGATCAGAATGTGATCCAGGATCTGTTACAAAGTAGATTTCACTGAACCATCCTTCATTTTTGTTGGCTTTAGTGAAAATTTTGGGCAAGTTACACCTTTTTTGCTAGTCTGAAACTGGAAGAGATAAGTCGGGCATGAAACAGAAACATCTGTTCAGTCTTTGAAGGATTGATTTATGTTATGTAATTTGTGCTTAAAGAAGGAATGTCTGTAGGTACTTAAGTCTCCATAGGTCAGTGTAAAGAAGGGTCTGTGTGTGAAGAATAAATATTTATATTAGGAATTTCCCCATTAAATAGAGACTTTTTTTTTTAATTTTAGCATATCCATAAGATATAGCTAGTGCTGCTTTTTTAGACATTTTAAGAACTGTAGGGATCACCACTGGGGATTTATTTTACTTCAGCCTGACTGTTGATGGCATTTTTTGCCAATAATTCATGCAACAAACAGGTAATTGCAGATCAGTAAGGACTGCTCCTTTTGGAAGGACATCAAATTTTGCTTCCAAGACTTAGAATGAAAACTGTATTGCACTCTTGGTAAGGTAGTAGTTAGCTTCAGAGTTTAACATATATAGCCTCATTTTTTATTTGAATCTGTGTGACTTCAGTGTACAGACATTGGATGTTATAACTTTATTTTTTATCAGATAATGATTATTTTACATTTAGAAAGGAAATTAATCTCAATTGCATAGTTAGTGGATGCACTTTATCTGCCTTCAGATGGCTCAGTATTGCATTAAGAAAGGGAGATAAAGATTGTTATCCACAAATCACAATTATATAGTTTTCATGTTGTGACCTTAAAATGTGCAATCACGTTGTCTGGGTGCTGGTTTGGAACAGCTGTTTGCAACCAATTCAATTTCTTTAAGTGAGATAGATTACAGAAACAGCTGGCTATCACATTATTAGAGATTAAGTCTTAAACACACTGCAATTAAAATAATTATGTTATTTCTTTCTGGTTGCAGAAATGCTGCTGGAGTTAAGGAGATTGGTCTTGTTCACAGTGACTCTATATCCAGAAATAACTGACTTTTTTAAATAGTAAAAGAAAAAATATGTGACTCCAGTATAGCTTTTATAATAGAGTCATTACTTGAAATACTTTTTTTCTTTTTTATTTCCCATTCCACTGAGGAAACTTGCTGCTCTTGAAGCACCTTTAAAAGTCTATGCTCTGGGCAGGTGTAGAGCCACTGAGAACTGCAGTTCAGGAAGCTTTGACTCCATTCTACTCCCACTAAAATGAATGGAATGCTGTACAGAATTTGGATTATATCATAAGGTTGTCAGTGTTATATTCATCATCACATTAATTTTAATTGATGTCAGATCTCAGGTACTTTAACTAACAGTCACGAGGAACTTATCTTTAAGCTTACATAATCGTGCAGCCACCATCCTTTTGTGCGTCTCATGGGAATTGAGTCATCCACCCAAAATAACCTTTAAGAGATCATGTATCTTGCATCCTAGGTATTCTTTGGGACAACTGTGTTTAACTGAAAATATTAGACGTGCACCTCTCAGTATGGATAGAGTTGGTTTTATTTACAGAGCCAGGCAATTTTCATTTCCCTTAGGAGCTTTGTCTTCAGCACTACCTCTTGTGTTATTTTTGGTACAGCCCAAGACAGTCTGTAGTGTGTTTTGGAGGGAGAAGGTGCAGGAAGATTGTTTTCACTCTAGTTCCAGATAGTGAATAAATTATTTGATTGTTCCCTGGAGAGCAAAGTGGCACGGCCTGCCAGTGAGCTACAAGTCACCCTCAGGACCTTGGGAGTGCGACCAGATGGGCTGGGAACCTTCCCAAGCCCTGGCTCCCGTGCACTGGCTGCTCCCCGCCAGCCTGCCTGCTGCACCCTGCACTTCCATCAGAAGCACATGAGGATCTTGCTCCGAGGCCAGCCCCTAAGGCAAGCCAGGGTTTGAGCCTATTTGTAACAGGCTAACTGGGCCCTTGGGTCTTCTGGCTATACTTAGTGCTTTCTGGAACAGTAAGAGGGAGATAAGTCGTTCATAGAGGTGAAAGCTGATCCTTCTCTAGGCTGATAGGAGAGGCTGGTTCTAAAGCCCTCTCTCACAAATGATGCTGAAATGTGCTACAATGTCATGATTTCCTGTTGTTCTGTATTCTGATGAAGGGGTTTTATTAGCTAGTCTGGAGGGGAAAAAAAAGTAACAAAGATAAAAAAATTATTCTTGCCTGTAAAAGAGATGGCAAAGGCATTCTGAATAGCCATCATGATTTTTCAGATGTAAAATGTCAGCCTTCGTCATTGTGGCTGTGTTACCAGGCACACTTAAGCAGAGCTTTAGCTTGTCTGTTTAGTTTAGAGAGTGTTTGTTTGTAGCTCTGAATTGTGGCAGAAATATGTAATCAATATTTAGCTTGTTCAGTTGTAATTCTTCATCCGATGAAAGTAAAATGACAGGTAATGAAAGATATTTTACTACCTGGAACTATTTTCCCTTGCCATGCTAAAAAACCAAGGCCCTTCTCAAAGGGGTCCCTCATACAACTCTGGCTGCACCTGGGTTATCAAGCTGCCTTTGTTAAGCTGGTGATGTTTTCATGTACAATGATGAATATGCAGACAGCAGTGAGAAGACAGTACATTCCTCTGAACAGAGCCATGAGCACTGCTGGTGGACAGAAGACTTGTATCTACCTAGTCTAGCTATTCTTGTCTGGCTGCGCAGGTATTTCCTTCCCACACCATCAAACTTCTGAAGATGGTGTAAGCAAAGTAGATAAAGCAACAGCTTAAATAACTGTGACACCAAGTCAAATGATAGAACAGACAAAATTTCAGAAAATGAAGTAAAAAAGAATAGAGACAGTATTTATTGATGGAGTCAAAGCACATGGGATATAAATGCATGTTCCACGAGTCACAACAAATTACATGGGGACACAGTGGTTGAGCTGTTCTTAAAATTCTGCTGCTATTTCTGAAGATAGAGAACAGTTTTGCTCCAATTAGGCTTAAATGAAGTAGATGCCTAAGATAGTATGGTGAAAACTGTGGATATGTTCTGTAATTATCCAAGGATAGTCATGTTTAATAATTACTGAAGTAAACTGTGGAAAATATTTGAAGTGCTCCTGTGCAAGAAGCCACATAACATATGGCAGTCATCACCAGAGCACGCTTGAATGACTGTAGGAGGACTGTGAAAGACACATTTTGTGTCCTTCTTGGATAACTATTTTCTTTATATATATTCATTCCTTTGGGTTTTTGTGGGACTTGGAGTCTGAACATCAAATGTGGAGTGAGCAGTAAAAAGTCTTAGAGGCAGAAGGGTACAGGCACATCTTTTGCCATGAGGTGTTCAAAGGCTTGTTATTAGCACCAGCATGGGTAAGCTGAAGTGTAGCACATCTCTGCTGTGTGGTGGGTTCATATGGGGAAACCTTAGTGTTAATGCAGCTCCTAAGTATATATCTGTGTCTTACAACACAGAAAAAGTTAGCCTGAGCATGGCTTGCCCTCCTGTGTTCAAGGGCTCCATAGGTTTGTTTTGTGTCTTTTCTTTGGTACTATATACTATATAGCCTTACAGGGCTGAGAAGGTCACTCTAAACAAACCTACGTCCTGAGACCCTCACTGCCACTGTCCAAGCTTGCTTGGCCCCGGCAGATGAACCTCAGGATTAAAGGGTGGGCTCAGTTCAGCGCACGCTGTGTCTCACCTAAAAAATCCACTGCGCAGGCTCGAAGGGTTAATGACCTTTCCCAAATCTTCGCTCGCGAAGTCTGGCCATACATACATATACTATATACTATGTGATAGCATGAAGAAGCATTCTGTAGACTGTAAGAAAATTAGAACTATCAGGATCCGCAAAGGAGATGGCGTATCCATCTGATTTATTAGATAGATGTTCATTGCTTCATTATGACTGCATTTATTGCACTGAGATTTCTCCTTGCTGATTTTTCTTTAAGCTAATAAGTGTATGATATTTACAGATATTTACAGAAATTACTCTGGGAATAAACAGGTAAGTGACAATATTTGTATCAAGACTTTGAATATATGTTAAATATAACAGGATTTTATGTGAACCTCCTTCATGCCCCCAGTGATTTACAGTCATATGTCATCCACTATTTACCCATCTCACCCATTCATGCACCTCTGTAATCCTGTTTCAAATCCTGACCTGCTGTAGCCTCATTTTCTCTCCAGACAGGTACTCAGCTCCTGCTAATGTGCTGTGTGTACTGAACAGCCTGCTGACCCTGGCAGTGACCTCAGTGGTGATGGCTTGTCTGTGAGCAGCATCTCCTGTCTGGTTTTGTGTTCCTGAATAAACCAAAGCTCGGATACAAACCTAAGAAACATTTTAGGCCAAAAAATCTTACAACAAAAATTTTCATTTTGTCTTATACGTAGATATCCTTTAAAAAGAGATTATTTCACTGCAGTTAAACACAGCCTATTTCTACAGGGAGCATAGATGCAGGGATCTGAAGGTAAGCCCTTTTTGAATATTTGGTAGTCTTTTGTGACACAGGGAAGACTCAGTTTAAAAATGGGAATCATATCATCTCCTCAAAACAAAAACACATGAATGAAAACACAAGCATTAGTTAGCACTGTACCTAACTTAGAAATGTGAATAGTCCCCTCTTGTTGGGTTCACCCAGTTACAGACTTCAAGTTTATAGTCTCTTTAATTTGTGTTGGCTGTTTTGGAAATAGACATTTTATGTATTACTGTCCTTTTAGACAGAATTCTTTCCTCTACCAGGCAAAACACGAATTCTCTTCTTCTGCAAATACTGACAAGATAGGAAGTAGTTCATTCTCAAGTGAGCCATTTTGCTCTTTATGCATAATTTGATCTTGTTCTTTGAAACCTGAAATATTATTCTACAGTACACTTATGTTAAAAGAGGGATTCCGCAGAACTACTCTTGCAATGACCTGTTGCCTTTGACAAACCTCACTGAGAAAAGTTGTGAATGCCTTTTGTTGAGGCATTTCTTACAAATGAACATGTTAATGTTCATGAACATGTGATGCTATTCATTTTTTGGCAGAACTCTCATTAGATGTTCCTGGAGTTGAAAGGGTTTTCCTGTTTTAATACTCTGCAGGTTTTGAAGGTTTTTCTCACCTCAGTTAGATGGAATGTCAGACGTAATTTTTTTTTAAACAAGTGGTTGAAAACAGATCAGATTAGATTAAAAAACATTTCATTTTATTTTCATCCTTTAATTTTTAACAGTTGTGTAAACTTCAAAACGTAAATACAACTATTTTCAAATTAAAATATACATTTTTGGTTTAACTGTTTAAACAGAACCTTTTAACAAAACTGTTCCCTTTCTCTTGAAGTCTAAAGTTTGATTGACAGAACAGAGGATTCTCAAGAAGAGCTTTAGTTTAGACTGTCTGATTTAAGTTAGGGTAGTTTATGCTGAAAATTTCAGGTGATGGGATACTAAGCAAGGCATAAGTGGTTCTAGGTCACTGGGTTTGGCATTATGTATGGCAGTGATTTCAGAGAAGCCTTCTCAAGATGTGTCTGGAACCACAGCACAAGCCACGTAATTACTTATTCCTTGTTTAGGAATAATGCTTAGGATACAGGGCAAGGAAAGGATAGTTGAACTCTCAGGTGTAGTACAGATGGAAAACTTGTTTCAACTCCATGTTTTAGGTCTACTTTTTATAAATTAATGGAGATTAGGGTCAAGTAAAAATACTTGACTTTACATGACTTCTAGTAATTATCACTCAGCAGTCTCTGAACCACTACAGTTAATTTAACAATATGAACACAAAAGTAAATTCTATTAAAATCTTTCTACTGTAGAATTTAGTAACCATAGTAATGATCAGAGTATAAATTCCTTCATCATCATAATACACCATACTGGCAGTTCCTTGATAGTAGATGTTGACAGCTGCTGTTCAAACACACAGAAGATAAGCAAGGAGCTGGTGAATGTCAGTTATTCTGTAGGTAATAACATTGCCAAGTCACGAAGATCTGTGCTATGACTCATGAGATATGGCAGTGATTTCAGAGAAGTCTTTTCTCTTTCCCCAAGACACATTGCTGGAACCATAGCACAAGCCATGTAGATACAGAAGCAGCATATGTCCAAGAGGGAGGCAGTGAGTTGCCATAGTGAATGTAAATGTTGAACCGGTGTTCATCCCCAACTAAGATGCTTTAATGTTTTTTCTCACTATGGAAGACATTTAGATGTCTTTATATAAACAAATGCAACATGGTTTTCTTTGTCTTCTTATTAAAAGTGATTTTAAAGACTATATTCTGTGGGGTTTGACCATTCTTGTGTACCAGGATGCATTATTGGTATTTTTTTTTAGCTGTGTGATTTCCAGCGCAGTCAATGATGCAGGTTGTTAGCCATGATAGAAGAGAACATGGGACAGCTGTCAGCATACAGCTGGATCTGCACTCCCTGGTTCCTGGCAAGGCTAGAACAAAACTGCTGAGCTTGTGCCTGTTATTTGTGACCCACATGAGGTTAAAAGTGCTACCATTTATTGTGCTAGTAACAGGGAGCTGGCTGACAAAGGAGTTGTCATAGAAACTCCAAGGGATGAAAATTTTAACTTTGTTTTTCACATTCAGATTTAAATTTCTGGATAGGCTTCCTGGTTTGATTTGACCTTTGGAACAATCTCTCTCTCTCCATTTCACTGTACAAGGGACCTATAGCTACAGGTTTTTTCAGGTCTGCTGTAAGCATGTTTCACCTTCGAATTGTCGGTAGCCTGACATGTATGGCTGTCAAGGTTCTCTGAAAGCTTCACAAACAAAAGTAAGAAAAATACCTTGACTAGTGACTAGTACCTGCACAGCCTGCTTTTAACCTTTTCATTGTCCTTGCGTCAAAATGACTATTGATGTGTTTTACATAAAAATATTTCTGAAAACTCTTGTAATAGTCTTGTAATATTCTGTAATAAAACTATTGTAATTGTCCAATATTCTAACTATTGGACTAGGATAAGACACCCCATTTTTTCCACAGTTTTCAAAATCAGTTCTGTCTGTTGCTTTTCTAATGTGAAGGGTTGGGGTTTAGGAGTAAGAGTATTACAAGAGAAGCAAAAATGCCACTTCTGTTCTGAAATACTTGGTGTATCGCAGCTTCAGTTGTTCTCACAGAATTGTATCCGTCTGTGTGGAAACTGATAAGCATTCAAATTAAACACAAATCAGATTCTATTCTTTAATATCCCTCATTGTGTCTCTCATCTGTTTTCAGTGGTTCTGTGTCGAGGAGTGTATTTCTTTATTCCCATTTTCTGTTGGTTTTTGATTTGATTTTTTAAAAAATATTTAACCTTCTTTGTTTCAAGAGCAAATCTAAATATTTTCATCTTGAGGCACTTGTTTGACAAGGCATTCATGTCCTGCTTTTTGCTGGGCTGTTTTAAAATCTTACCCCCAAAGAATCCAAGTATTTACTATAGTTAGACTTTCTTTGTTTCGTTCTCGTGTGGTCTTGAAGGCTTTCTGGCTTTGAGGGATTTGTCAAGTTAAATAAATGAAGAGTGCTTTTCAGGCATTATGTCGCACTACTTCTGAACACACTGTATGGATGTTTTTGTTTGTCAGCTTTGTAACTGCTTTTGAAAGCTCTCTTCATGTGGGTCCTGAGCAGCTATAGTAAAAGGCTGGGCTGAGATAAACCACATTAAGATGAGATATTGGCAAGATGGAATATTGGAAGCAAGAATAAATTTAAAGAAAAATCTCAATGTGTCTTGGGATAATGTGCGCCTTTTAAAATTTTGCTTCTCGTTTGTCACTTAAAACTGGTTGGATGTGCTGGTTACAAATACTTCCAAGCCTGGTGAAATAATCTGAGAGTGCTAGCTTAAAGAATTTAATTATGAAAATTGAATGACCATCTGTAGATAGACGAAGAGATTTTGTGATGCAGATGTTCTTCTTTCACTGTTGTCACTGCTGTATTTCAAGGGAAATATACAGATGATAAAGAACTTTTGCTCTTTAGTGAACATCAGTGGGCTATCTTCAGTCTTTTGGGGAAATGGAAATCTCTGCTTTCAGTAGAAGAATGTTTGATGCTGTGAATGCAAGTGGGAGTCTAACATTGCTAATGGGAAACTTTTGTGAATTACCCATATTTATGTAGATAACATAGCTATGAGCTAAATCACATATCCTTAAAACTCTAGCTTGACATAGATTCTCAGATGAATGTGCACATAACTGCATGAAAAATGTGGAAAAGAAGGACTATATTAGGATGGAGAAAGAAGACTACAATGGATGTAGAAGTGGTACAATGGATAAACTCACCTCAATACTTTACATCCTTCCAGCTCTTAATAAATACAGTTGCAAAATGGAAATAATTCTCAATTTAGTCTCAAATATATTTTGAAATCTTCTGTACTAATCCAAAACAAGAAATATTCTAAGTTAGCGAACCTCAGCTGAAGATCTGTCTATAGCAAGCTGCTTCACAAGCTTTTTGCTCTCTCTTGATCCCACTAAAGCTGAAAATTGAATGAAGAACAGCTGTTATTTTGTAATTAAGCTTTTAATTTGTGGTCCCTAAGTGCAAAGGAAAATATAAATTAAGAAAAAAGGAAGAGATTGAGACTTCCCAGGAGATTTTTTTTCAGTTTTGGGATTTGCTGATTCATAGATACAAACGTAGTTAAAATTGTCAGCTATGTCAACTGTTGTTTTTAATATCTATTCTTAGGCCCTTAAGTTAACGCTTCACATTTTTCATATGAGCAGCTTTGTACATAAACATACCTGTCCATACTTACAGTCTAATTTTTTCACAGTGCTCTACTTGAGCCTCACGGTCTAGATTAAAAATATTTGAGTTTTTTTTCTCCTCTGTGTAATTTTGCTGACATTTTGCAATTAGGTGAGTCCATTGCCTTTTTCTTTAAAGGGATATCATCTGCAAAATCGGTGTTTTATTCACAGATTTTATCTTTAGTTGTGTTTTTTCTGTCTCGCCAATCCTCAATTCCCTTTGAAACAAGGAGACTGAAGTCTGTTTCACTATTGATCAAGGTTCTTTCCATTTTTCAAATCTTCTTTTCTTTGGAAACCAGCAGTATGGGCAAGAGGTATCAAGGTCATCGTAAGTACAACTTTTGCATTTCTCCTACGCTTTATGGGTTCCTTCTTGGAACAGCTTTTCCATTATGATATATTCAGTTTTGGTAGCAAATTGAGGGTTTGTGGAAGTTTCATTTTCTAGTCCGTCAGGAAACCGCCTCTGCTCTGTTCTTTTCAGTGTTATAGAAAGGTAGAATAGGTAGAATAGGTCAAAAGTCAGTATATTGAATATTTAAATTCTATCAAAATGCTGAAAATTTAAAATATAATTTCATTTGGTTTTGAGCAATTATTTTAAGTTTTATGGCATGAATTTCTGGCATGCCTGGAATTCTTCCTTGAATTTTTTCATTGCATTTAGCTTTTGTTTCTGGCTAATCCTGGAAAAATAAATGAGTCAGATGAGTGTGCCTGTGGTGATGAGTCAAGATTATTGTCTCGAATGTGGGCTCAAGAGAGCAGGAGGATAGTGGTGATTTCAAAATGGCTATTAATGTTTTAGTCAGTGAGTAAGATTCACAACTTATTTCACCTAAATCAAGAAAGATCTGTCAGATAGTAATGTATTTTTGTTTTTATGCCACTTGAGCAGAATTTACTTGAACATGTTAGTAGCAGTGCGCTCTTTATACCTCCTGTATTCTTTTATGATATTTCATTCTTTACAGACAAGTGAAAATTGAGATGAAAAACATTACATGTTGCTACAAATGATTGATTCCTCTGTCTGGACAATGCAGAAGTGATCATTTGTCAGTTTCTATGACTCAAAGTGCAAAAGTAGCTGAATTTGAAAGTTCCATTTTAACATAGCTGCCAGTTTGTATGGACCTCGGTCCCTTTAGATACTATTTTTCCTTTGGGTACCAAGTGCAAAATTCCAGTAAATTCTGTACTTGCAAGGTTAACCTAAAGAAAAATGAATAAATTAATATATACATGGGGACATATGAGTGGATATAATTTTAAGTGAGCTTCATTTACCTACATGAAAGGTCCCATGTAGCATGCTTATCAGTGTATTCTTTAATAAGGGAAAAGTAATGCAGATGGATTTTTGTTATTTTTTCTCAACCCTATGAAAGAGACAATTTTGAAATTTCAGATTGCATGAACAGATAGTGCATTTCCTATATTCATACAAGGTCTGCAATTAATCCATGCACATTGAATTTCACTTTGCAGTAGTTAATTTTTTCACTGAAGACTGACACATGTAAATGTAATGAATATTTTCTACTTCCTCAAGATGTTATCAGGAAAGCAAATTCTCTTTTTTTAGAAAAGTAATTTATAGAGACATATATTTTTCTATATTGGTAAACTCATTATGCAAGTATTTTCCAACAGCTGTGTATGTTTTAATAACATAAGTAGAAGTGAGTTTGCTTTTACTTGCTTGAATGATGGTGTGGAATCTCCATGCTTAGAGATATTAGTTTATAATAGCAAATTAGTTTATGTTGAAGTAGGATCTAGCATCATACTTTTCCCAGCTTTGAGTAAGGCTTTACTAAACCTCCAGAGTGTCCATTCGAGGCTTTACAAAACCTCATAAGTCCATTCGAACCTACATTTTTCTATGATTCTGTTAAAAGAAATGGAAAAAAAAAAGGAAGTAAAAGACTTATAAAAAGCTTGAAAGGCTGTCCTGTGTTTAAATACAAGAGATTTTAGCTTCTTTCATGCCCTTAGTTGAAAAATAAACAAATCCTTGGGTTTAAAATGTACTGCAGAGGGAAGTGAGTATTACATTTCTAAGTTAGTTATTTTGTGATAGTTTTCTAAGAAAATAAGTCTTACCCTTGGCACTGGGTGAGCATAATCTCTTTGTAGGAAATATTATTCTTGAAATTAAAACACTTCTGATTTCCATCTATACAGCCATCCAGGATACCTTGTAGGAATCTCTTATTTCTGTGATAAGATAGTGGAACTAAAACTCTGAAAGAATAAGATTTGTCCAGATAATATAAGAAGGTTCTGAAAAACAACTGTAAATTTTATCTCTTTAAAATGAAACTAATTCATCTCTTTGTGATGAATTAGTTACCAAGCATGCTACATAGAAACACAGAATGTATTCACAATATTTTCTGATATACTTGTGGTTAAGACAGTTAAGACAGTCATGTAATACAGTCTCACCATTTAACTGAGACTGTGTAAGACATTTTTGAAGCTCAGCAGTGCAACAGTTTCAAAAGTTGTGGCCCCAGGTGGCTGTGGACAGGTGGTGGGTGACATACAACAGGATTTTACTGTTTAAAAGCTGTGGGGGAGCAGGAAAGTACCATGATAGGGACAGCTTAACAGAAAGAGCAGGGTAACAAAGCCAAAACTTTTGGTCGAAACAAGCAGTGAAGAAAGAACGGTATGTGGGAAAATGCCATCTAAGTGCTTATTGGAGGCATCAACCTGTGTATATTTTGAATCTGGGTCCTCAAGAATTAAAAAGGTCTAAGTTTCTCTTCTGTGTCATTTGAAGTACATAAATGAGTGTCTGATGTGAGGAAGTGCCCCTGAGAGATGGGAGACACAGAGGCAGGAATCCTGCAGAGGGTGATCTTCAGGTGACCCTGCTGGAAGATGCTGTGATGACAAAGGAAGGCAGACGATATATTGAAGGTATTCTGCTGAAGTGGAAAACTTAGTTAGTAGATGCAGAAACTCATTTTTCTGCAGCTTGAGGTGGAAACATGAACTTATATATAATGTCAAAAATTCCAAGCTCACTTGAACTGTCAGCAAAGGTCAACATACATAACAACTGCGATGCTGTTAGTAGTGCTTCTGTAAAACTGATTCCAGCTGATAGGAGGAGGTAGACTGAAGAGGTAGGAGTGCTCTTATATGGTATATATCTCACTGCCATAGGAAATAGGAAATAGTTTGAATCCTACATACCAGTACTACCCAGATAGTATAAGATAGAAAGAAATGAAATTTGAGTAAAAAGGACAAAATAATGATATTGACAAGTCCCAATTAAATAGGCCATGTAGGAAGACACATATCTCAAACCAAATCTAGAGTGCTGACATGTGACATTTGGTCACTGGAAATTGTGAAGAGAAATCTCAGACCATCATATTTCATATGATGAAAGAAGTTGCATGCTGTATTTAGGCAAAATGAATAGTTGGCACAAAGGCTGGTAAGATTAAGCCACTTTTCACCATTGCCCTTGTTTAAGGCTATGATATAAGGTACCTGCCTGTACACATTGTATCTGTGGTGCAATTCTTAAAAAAGATCTCAGTTAATAAAAACTTGAAACATTCTGATTCAGCATTTCACTTTCCCCTTAGAAATTCAGTTATAATAATGTATTAATGATGGAAAGGAATAATTAGTGGAAATGTCTGTGTGAACACAGAAATAAAGAACTAGAGAGACCATTTCTTGATGGTTCATTTCTAGTTCATCAAGCATATACTTCTTGATGAAGAAATGCTCAAGTTCTTACTTTTACAAGGTGAATTTCTGAAATTAAGAAAAGCAAGGATGCAACACGGATACAGTGCATATATATAATGGAATTGCCAAAAGTATATTCAGGAGATGTTGTCTTTAATACAAAACTCAATTAATTTGATAAATGTATAGAGAGGGTTGTACCCACTTCATTGAGCAGGAGGCAAAATTACAGAAAAAAGTCATTGTGAAACTGGGTCAGTGGAGCCTAATGAAGCTTAAAAACGGACAATAGAGCTGAATTAAAAAGAACCTTAGTACTTAGCTTCAGATTCTGATATTTGCAGCCTAATTTCAACTTCAGCTCCTCATTGCTGACTAGCTGACAACAAAGAATTAAGAGATGCAAAGATATCTTGGAGAGCAAGATTTCTGAAATAACTTAGAGGTCCATGGAAACTAGGAAGGGCATGAATAAAAAAATAAAACAACAAAAAACTGCTATCTTGAGACAACTGAAATTTTAATGGTGTTTTTTACTAACTTTAGAAGCTGTTAATCATAGTGAACTAAACAGTAGATTCAGAATCATGTAGGTTGGAAAAGACGTTTAAGATCATTGGGTTCCATTGTAAACCCTGGCTCAACTAAAATCTCCCCTGTTGAAACTGAATGCTGGAATGGGAGATGTAACTTGAGGGTATTTAAGCAGTGGAGGAAATTAGGAGTGGAATTGAAAAAACAACAAAGCCGGTGAGTTACCTGCTGCTTTCTATTCTGTCACATTTGGTGCCAGAGCACAGTTACACATTTGTCCAGCACATAGGTCTCATATTCCTCATTCTCCTATTTACAGATATTTAGGAAACCAAATACAGGCAGATAAATGCTAGACAAGAGAAAAGACTCTCAGAATAATGAAAGGCGGTGTTTCATTAAAGGAGATCCAAGAGGCTGGCCAATCACTAGTGGTATCCCCCAGGGATCAGTGTTGGGTCCAGTTCTGTTTAATATCTTTACTGATGATTTAGATGAGGGGATTGAGTCCATCATCAGCACATTTGCAGATGACACCAAGCGGGGGGGCAGTGTCGATCTGCTGGAAGGGAGGAGGGCTCTGCAGAGGGACCTGGACAGGCTGGAGAGTTGGGCTGATTCCAACAGGATGAGGTTCAACAAGGCCAAGTGCCAGGTCCTGCACTTTGGCCACAACAACCCCCTGCAGCGCTACAGGCTGGGCACAGAGTGGCTGGAGAGCAGTCAGGCAGAAAGGGGACGTGGGAGTTTGGATTGACAGGAAGCTGAACATGAGCCAGCAGTGTGCCCAGGTGGCCAAGAAGGCCAATGGCATCCTGACCTGGATCAGGAACAGTGTGGCCAGCAGGACCAGGGCAGTGATTCTTCCCCTGGACTCAGTGCTGGTGAGACCACACCTTGAGTGCTGTGTCCAGTTTTGGGCCCCTCAGTTCAGGAAGGATATTGAGGTGCTGGAGCAGGTCCAGAGAAGAGCAACAAATCTGGTGAAGGGACTTGAGCACAGGTCCTATGAGGAGAGGCTGAGTGAGCTGGGGCTGTTTAGCCTGGAGAAGAGGAGGCTCAGGGGAGACCTTATTGCTCTCTACAACTACCTGAAAGGCTGGAGCGAGATCAGGGTCAGTCTCTTCTCCCAGGCAACTATCAGTAAGATGAGAGTATGGTCTTAAGCTATGCCAGGGGAGGTTTAGATTAGATATTAGGAAGAAATTCTTTACAGAAAGGGTAATCAGGCATTGGAATGGGCTGCCCAGGGAAGTGGTGGATTCTCCATCCCTGGAGGTTTTTAAGATGAGACCGGATGTGGCACTTAGTGCCTTGGTCTAGTAACCACGGTGGTGTTGGATCAAGGGTTGGATTTGATGATCTCGGAGGTCCTTTCCAACCTGGCTGATTCTATGATTCTATGATTCCTTCCATCAGTCAGAGTGCTCTATGGGGGCCCCTGCTCAAGGTGTCTGTATGGAGTCACTCAGGGTCAGGCCGCTCTACCTGCTCCTGGCCAGCCCCACCGACTGTGCTTAGGTCAGCTCTCAGGGACAGGCACTGAGCTTTTGGGGGATATCTGTGTCAAGCGCAGCTCTGAGGGTGCCTGCTCAGGTCTCTGTGTGTAGGTGGGTCAGGAGCTGCTTATTGTTAGCACTTGGGTAGAATCTCTCTTTAAAAATATATCAGAGAACTCAAGAGAAGCAGAATTTGAACAAGCAAAAGAAAAATAAGAAGCATAAGAAAATATTATTGCAAACTCAGGATGAAAGAAATGTGGAAGAGTGCAGTTCTGAAACAGTACTTTAATGGAGGAAGGAACAAAAGCTCCAGCTTTTGAGGTGGTACTTGAGGTAATAAGAAGCTTCACTTGATCTTACAGTGGCTCCCTTCCAGCCCTGCGACCTTTGCAAACTCTTTTTGATGACATGCTATGCACAATGAACACAGGAGCGATCAATCTGATAAAATAAGTCATTAGTATTTCACTGCCTCAGTGGTGGCTGGAGTTTGTTCCAGAGGAGAGCTCAGCTGCAGGAGTGCATCTGTTCTTCTGCCCAGTTGTGGACCTGAAGGCACCCAAAAGTGGTGTGTTTTTACTTAGGAATTTTTTCTGTGCATAACTGATCTCAAAATTGAGAGGCCTTTTAAAAATCATCCTAATTTAAAAAACCTTCTGATTGAAATAATAGATTATGACTTTGTAAACAATAATATTTTGTTTGCCTAAATGCTAATTATTTTACCTGTTTGCTGTTTCTGCAAACAGGTTAGCTGCCAGACAAGATGCTCTATGGTTTCATTGTTTCTTCTCCTCCAAAAGGTGATGATAGGGAGGTAGATGTTGGAGCCGTTGAAACTACTATTTGAAGAGTTTGTGGGAGCAGTGCTAAAGCTGAGTACGTAAAAAGTAAAGATCCTTTTCTAGGATATTTTGCTGCCTCAGAGAAGAAGATTGTAAGGCATACCTAGTTTGTTTTCTATTAACAGAGCTATGCTTTAGCTTCTCAAGTTTTTCTGTGCCTATTGTCCTGGACAACAATACCCATTTTTCACTTTAGTGAGCACTAAAAAGCCTGAAAATACATTTCATGTAAAAAGTGCAAATTCCATATGAGTAATTTTATATTTACAAACTTTTCTCTTTGAGTGTGGATAGGTAAATGTTTTATGCATTTATCTCTTCATTATTTTAATATAAGTTTCTATTTCAGTTTTTGAAGTTTTTTTTCTCTTTTGTTTTTATCCTTGATAGATCGAAGATGCATACAGTAACTTTGTAAAGTAATTATTTGGACTTTCTGCTTACAGTTCTACTATACTTCTAGATACACGTAGTCATAAATGCATATTGAACATTATAGTTTTCAAGAGAAGAAAAGTGAATTTGGAGGATGTTATGATGTTCCTTATAGACAAAGTCAGGAGCTCTCCCCAACCTGTTTCCATAACGCTGTTATGGTAATCTCATAATCAGACTGCCAAGGGAAAAGAATCTTACAGAACCATGTTATGTGGCAACTAATGAGTGAGAAACTTCAGGGGATTGAGTTGCTTTTACAATTACAGGTAATTACAATAAATGAATTCATTACAATTAATTAGCTACATAATCGGAATTCACGGACATGAGAGTAATATGGTTATTTGTAAAACAGGCACACAAAGCAATCTTCTCTCCAAATCCATTTTAGATTCTGGATATGATATAGTTGGTATTATTAAGGTTATATCCAGGCTTGATTTCTACCTTTAATCTCCATTGTCCTCCAAGTATTAGAGGCTTTTTGACACACTGTGATCTCCCACACTGTAAGATTAGAATAAAGCCATCACACTCATTTCATATCTGTATAAGGCCACAGATGCTTATATTTAGCTGAATATTTCCTTGTTTCTAGAAATTATTTGGTGAAGTTAGACAATAAACTGAATAGAGTTCAGTTACAAAGGAATTGAACATGGTGTATCTTACTGGATTCAGTGCAAGATTTCACAGGAGGGTATTCATGCCTTAATTCATTAAGGTTTTATGAAATCTTTCAGAATACCAAGAAGTTAAAATAACAGAGCAGTGCGGAGAGCTTTGGGTGGACTGATTTGGGCAATGAGAGATGAGAGGTCTCAAGAAAACTTTCTTACATTCCACACCTGATTTCTAACTAGTTTGCCTTCTTAAATACAATTAGAAAGTAGCCAGTGTTTTCCAAATGTGCCTTCTTAGACTATACTATTTACAATTTACCACATTTTCCATAGTTACTTGTGAGGAACTGTGATGTTACTGGAGCATAGTACAGAATTCTATAATGGCTTTACTATTATAAACCTGATTCTTGCCAGGCTAATTCCGTAGTTTCCAATTACAATATCAATAGCATTTAATGCCTACTGCTACTGCTGAGTAGTTACACCAAACTAATAACTAAATACTGAATGAGAGTTTCGAGATACTGAATTTACCTATTGATCCTATGAAAAGAATATAAAAATTTACTGTAAAAAAATATAGTATTGGCTAAGTAACTTTTTGAACAAATTCCTATCTTGTGCTGCTAATGAATATCTGATGATCTTTTAATGGTAGATTACTGGATTATTAATGAGAACCATTTTTTCTGTTGATTTTCATTGTCATTGAATCATAGAATGGTTTGAGTTGAAAGAGACCATAAAACACCATCTAGTCCAACTGCTCTCTGCCACGGGCAGGGACACTTGCCACTAGATCAGGTTACTCAGAGCCTCATCCAAACTATCCTTGAACTCTCTCAGGAAAGGGACATCCACAACTTCTCTGGCAACCTGTTTCAATGTTTCATCAGCCCCATTATAACAAATTTCTTCCTTGTGTTCAGTTTAAACCTACTACTCTTCACTCCCCTTATGTCTAGTCTACCCCTACCACCCTTCATTGTGTGTTACTGATATCAGTCAGCTGGAGGTTGAATGCAGGCTTTCCTTCCACTTGCAGAGCCCTTCTTGTGAGACCTGCTCTACCCCTCACCCCTGCCCAATTGTGCTGGGGGCCAGAAACCCTCTCAGGCTCCCCCAGGGACCTTGCAAGCCTCACACTCCTCACAGCATGTGGCAGCTGCTGCTGCTGGCATTGGCTTCCCGCTGCTACTCAAATTAGTGCTTTTCTCTGCTAGCTGTATTGAACAGTTGGAAGTTTATAATAAGATCCAGCTAAAAGAATGTAACTCCTAAAGTCAGCAATAATATGACATTATTATTAATAACAACTCATTCCCAAGGGTGTTTCTGCCCCTTTTCCAACTACTGAAGCGTAGTGTTTTACAAAGAAAAAAAACTTTTAAAAAATATATTCATTTCCAGATTTATCTCTCATTTGTTTATAAGAAGAAAAATAAAAAATATTAATCCGTGTGGGAAAGAACAAGTGACTGAAAATAACAGTATCTTTTCTAATGAAGCACAGTAGGTATTTTGTGCTTTTACATTTGCTGGTGCTCAACCTCATATATAATGAGAAATTTCTAGAGGGAAATAATTGTGTTTAGGATATTTTATCATGATGATTTTCAAATAATTTATTTATCTCTTTTATTGTAAAAATACAATAAGAAGGAAGTTTCTTATGAGTCTGTAATCTGAAACTCTAATGTTGCCCTATGTTGGCTGAGTCTTTAATCTTTGTATATGTCAGAGTGCATTTTTTCCTTCCATTAAAACAAGGTTCCTAGGATGAGATGAAATGTGTTAAACCCTACAAGGTGAAGATTGTGTATCTATACTACACATAGAGTACCTGAAAAATGTGAAATTTCTGTGTTTCCATCTATACTGAGTACTCTATGATATGCTACAAGAAACTCATTACAATACTCAGTTACTTTATCTTGCCTCCAGGAGCTTGGATTTTGGTCCACTGTGCTCATTAATTTCTGAGACTTTCATGGTTCCTTCAACCCAGTCAAGCTTAGTGGTGGAGCAGTACTTTTTGAAATATTGTTTTTGTTGTTTAAAAGCCAAGCTTCTGATGTGTATTAAAAAATAATAAGTAGGATAGTAAAATAAACAGAATATGAAAATAAGGCTGTGTCTTGAACTATGATACTATTATTTGGAAAAAATATTTTTTAGCATTTGTATTTAATGCTCTAAAAAAGGAAAAACAAAACTTGGAAATTAAATATAGACAAATGTCTCTAAACTGAAGTCATAGCATCATTTTAACATAGTTTATATTTTAAATTATGGACTTCTCTTTTTTCCCTTGCTTAGGTTTGCTTTTGTAGAGAAAATTGCTGCAAGTTCATCCAGCTGTTATTCCATAAATGAGTAAATAAAATCCTTTCCATTTGTTGAGCAAATGTCAAATTTAGAGAGATCTGGGCTCATTTAACAGTGCATGTAAATCTGCAAAGAATTATTTTGCCTTTTACTACCTAAGAAATATTTTATATTAATATAAACAAATATTTTTTGTTTATATAATAATACTCTGGAAATCCTTTTTGTAGTATACTTTAAGTTCTAGTTCACAGGTGCTGTCTTATTGGGAAGAGAGAAAAAGGGTTTTTCTGGAGATAACATAGGAAGTTTGAGTAGCAGTGAGAAAGGGAAAGCAGATCTCAGGAATGAAACTCCTTGAGCCATGTGGCAACTCTTTCTCTCTGCATAAGAATGAAGGACAGCAGAAGGTATCTAGTGACTATAAGAAAAACAGATTAATTGGCGTGTTAAACAAAACACTGGTTCCAGAAAACAAGACATGGTGTTTCTCTCTGCAAAGGTTATCTTGGGTATTTTTCCCCCATTGTTAATATCTTGTTTACCTTCTGCCATCCACTAATATCTACTGAAGATTTTATCCCAAGATCTCAGTAGTATTTGTCTCATGTTTTAAAGATTAACCAACTCAAATCCCTGAATATACTGGGCTTGTTAATTTTTTTGAGCTATGTAAAACTGGTAAATTTTATTCCAAGTATTTTTTCAAATAATGTTGTCAAAATGTAGGAAGACACAAATTATTTTTTTCCTTCAAAAACCATTTTCTTATGTTGTAATTCTAAGCTGATATTGTATGATAGGATTTTTTAAAAGAATAATTAGATTGCTACAGTCTTCTAGATGTTAATCCTATAAAAGTTACTGCTTTTCAAGTTTTCCTTGAGAAATCTCACCTCTTCCTAATACACTGTTTCTTTTAAGAGAGAAGTAAATTCATATCCAGCATGCTAAATGGGAAATTCTTTGTTCTTTTTAACCGCCAAATTTGTCTAGATCCTTTTTCATACTAGATACTTTTCTAACCTTAAGGCAAGGTGGGGACAGATACCTTTGAATGAGTGAGTAGGAATGGGGACTTAAACGTTCCTGTATGATCCTGAGAAGTGTATAACCTTATGCAGTTAGATAAGTCTGGGGGTTGTGAGGAAACATTAGTTTATGATAAGTGTTAAGCTGACACTGTAGCTCCAAAATATCTTCCTAGGTGAGGTGCCCAAAGATGAGAGAGCTGTGGAGTGCCAGAGGGGTTTACAGAGGGAGCCCTGTGCGCACCTCGATGCGGGCTCTGGGTTCCTGCCTGAAGCAGGAACCACTGCACTTGGGGTTTTAGCAGGGTGTGTGTGAAAGCTTTATAACTAAAGGACTTATCACTTACCAGTTAATGCTGATACACAGTCTGACAAGATCTTGCTTCTGTGAGTGAAGGGGCTCTTGATCTTGGGAAGCTCAGGCTCAGCGGGAGCCGCTCCGTTCAAGGCTCTTAGCAGGGAGTGAGGCATTTTGCTTGTTCAATGATAGGTGTGTTTTTCCTGTGTAACAGGCAGCAGTTAGGAGATCCTAATGAGCTGGGAGCTCAGCAAGAGATTGTGTGAATCAAGAGCTCTTGTTTGTCGCAGTGGCAGATGTTGCTTCTGTTGCATCAGCAGGCATGATTACTGTCTGGATGGTCTTAAGATGTGACAAGTGTTATCTGGCTGGAAATTTGTCATGCTTGACCCCAAGCAAAGACAAACTAACTCTTGTCGACATAGGGGTAGCCTACAGATATGCTGGCTGCTTACCATCCAAAATCACTGAGAGTTTTTTATTAAAAATAAAGAAGAATGAGAAGCAGTTCAGCTGGTTTGAATCTGAAATGCTCAGTCAGGCTTAATTACTTTCAGTTCTAATAAACCTGTGGAAGAAGTGGGATTTTTGGGAATTTACTTACTTGTGTGTTTATTTATGGGAAAGGGATTCTTATTATTTGGTTTTGCAAAATGAAAAAGTAACAGCTTCATCAAGGTTCACCTGGCTATGTAGTTGAGGTTTGTATTCTTCGTGACTTCTCTTTTTTAGTTTTTGAGAACTGTAT
Source organism: Lepidothrix coronata (assembly GCF_001604755.1). Lineage (NCBI taxonomy): Eukaryota > Metazoa > Chordata > Aves > Passeriformes > Pipridae > Lepidothrix > Lepidothrix coronata. Next base: position 2,499,999 of record NW_016690186.1, on the reverse strand, counting down.
TTTTCAACGTATTACTTTTTACAGGAGAAAAACTCCATATACCTAACTCTAACTGCAGTTAATTTAATAAGGGAAACTCCATATCTACCAAGTGGTGTTGAAGATTTTGGCCACACGTTTGAAGAAGTTGGTTGAGATACGTGCACTTGCTGTTTCTGGTTAAGTACCCATGTCTGAAATAAAAAAAGTAATGGAAGAGATAAGTACATCAAAGAGAATATGGAGTTCCTGTTATTCCTTCTAACTTTCACTGGCAACTTTAGTGTAGAATTCAGGAGTGACACACTGTTTTGTAAACTACTCTGACACTGGATGAGCTTTTATGAACAATGGGATGTTCAGTTCTGGTCAGTTTTCCCTATGGTGCTGAACTCCTAGTAGTCATGTGGAAGACACATAGTTAAGTAAGCTCTGTTCCTTTTAAGCAAACAAACAAATGAAAACAACACCTCAAAAAAAACCAACAAAAACCCCAAAAAAAGAAAAGCTCCCAAACCCAAAAGCTAACAAAGAAACTCAACAAAAGTGTAAAAGGATGGTGAAGGGAGACATTAATCAAAAAGGATGAGGAGCTTGTACAACGATAGGAGGATTGATGCATTTCAAATCTGGTAAAATTATAGTCCTTTTTCATGTCTCCTCTTTAGCCTGTAACAGCCAAACTGAGATGAAGAACCCATGTTTCCAGAGTAGCTGCTGTGTTTTCAAGGCAGACTGCTCTGCTCCATCAAGCCATGTCACAATATTATATTTTCTGTGTTACCTCAAAATCTTCTTTTAAAGTTTCCAAAAGCTGTAATGAAGGGAATTGGTTCCATGATAAGAGTCAATTAGGGCTAGCATTGTTCTCTGGGCTTCCAATTCTGTTCTCGTGTTGTTTTCAAAGAGAATTTTAGCATAGATCTTCAGTGGCAGTATCAGAACTTTTATTTGGCTACTTCAATTTGTGTGCCTTCCAGATAGAATTTTTCTTCTGAACCTGTTTTATCTTTTACAACGTACGTTATTTGAATAGGACATTTCTCCTCCTACTCATCTGAGAAGGAAAAGTGACAGTCTCTTGTAATTAGAATAACAAATCACAACATTGTTTCTGAAGTATTTATATGTGGCTGCCATGAAATACGCATAGAAAAGTGTTATCTATCAGTATTTATTTCCATTATAATTATTTATTAGTAGAGAGAGAGAGAGAGACTGATGTTCCATTGGAAACTTGAAGCTTGAGAAAATATATAACTGGAAGCTAGATAGTAACAGAAATGCTTTAGGTGTCCTAGCTATCCAGCATATTAAACCATACTTAACTTATTGTTCTCTGTCACTTTTAAAGTAACATATATGTTAAAAAAGTTTGGCTTACACTGAATAAAACAATATAATCTAGGCTTATATTAGACAGAGATTTGAATGCCTTCCAAAACTGATATCAGAATGTGAAGAATCCTTGTTTTCTGGTTTTACGGTCAATTCCATATAATTCTACATATTCATCTGGATACATATACACATATGTGTGTATCATGTTGACAAACATCAAGATGATGAAAGATGATGACAGAATATCAGTGACTTACCTTACTGTCTGTTGCTCAAATTAACAGTAAGTCCTGAGCCGTAGTTAAAAAAATCTCCTGAAATTAATCTCAAGATACCTATTTAAAGACAGATTTTTAAAAATTAACAAGCTACTGGAAAATACATGAAAGACATAAGTCATTAGAGATAGTACTGCAGTACATATTGAAGTGAACATCTTATGTTGCTACTTCATTTATATGTGAAGGAAAGTGAATATGTTTTTCTTCGTATGCCCCCATGGGAATAACTAAAGTAGCTGTCCAGTGATCACACTGCTAAAGGAAATAAGATAATTATTTCATGATCATTGTCATAGGTAACAGCAAGTAGATGACAATGCACAGCACTAAAAATAAGTTCTTCAGGTATAATAATAATTAAAGGAATATCAGTCTCTCCAGTTTCATGATCGTTGAATATCAAAAGACTCAAGGTACTAGATTTCCTTTGTTGTTTGGGGTTGGTTTTAAATATTGTTAATTTATTGTTGAGCTTCCCTGACCTTACCTAAATCAAATTAATATGTATTTCACACACATGTATATGTATTGGAATGAGAAAATTGTACAACTGATGAAACAGAGAATGAAAAAGAAAGGACTTGTCATAGACAGTGTGGGAGGAAAAATCTAGGCAGAGAAGAAGGCACCACTTATTGAATACATTTGCCTATAGTTATGTCAGCCATAGAGGCAATAATAATGAATTGCTGTATCACAAAGCAAAAGGGTAGGTAATGAATCTGTGTGGAAAAGAACCATCCTGGACAAATGCTCTCTATTTCTAGTTTGAGAGCTCTATACAGTACAGTGGGTGTTGGAATTGCTGAAGAAGTTCATTGCAACATCTTGTTTTATGTAACAAAAAGGTAATTTTTCCCCATCTATTTGTTTAATATATCACAAGAATCCCTGAGAGATAGAGATGTGTCAGTCTCTCATACTGCATTCAGCCTTACATAGAACCATGAATTAAAATCATGCTGTATCAAATGCCATAGTATTACAGTTTAGAGTAATTTCTCAATACATTTGTAGGTTATGAGAGTGAAGTGTATAATGAAGCAACTGTCTCGGAGACTGAAGTTATACTGTGTTTTTTTTGTTGTAAAGGCTTCTTGTAATGGAACTTCTATAATGCAATATTAACTCTTAACATAAGACACACACACACAAAAAAACCCCCAACCTGATAAATGGCTGAGCTTAGAAAAAAGATTAGTACAATGAGTCGAGACTAGACCATGGGCTAATGCTTTCTAATGCCTCTTGAGCACTGTCTCTGGATTTCAGTGTGGCACATACCCATAACCACTGTAATTTCCTTCTGCAAGCCTCACCAGAGATGCTATAATTGTTCAAAGAACATTGCTGACCAAAAAGACAAGAGGTCTCAGAGGCTGATGTCCTAAAAGAACAGTGTTTTAGAGCGGATTGAAAATTCTTGACAAGAGCCCTAGGCTTTCTATTTCTGAGATACACAAAGTCTGTAAACAACTTACATATGCCACTTGCTTGGTGCCAGATGCTTGCAGCCAGGTTAGTTAAGTCTTTAGAAGCTGTAGGGAAGAAAACATATCCCGATTATTTTTTTTCATGCATTGTTATTTTTCACAATGCTGTTGGAAGGCTGAAAAAAGGATTGGTGCTTGTCAAGGTTTTAAAAAAAAAACATTTCCTTTTGCTGTTTTCCATCATGAAGAAGAAAATTCTGAAAAAAGCCCTACTCTGCTTTATAAATCAGTGAAAGCATCTATTATGATGAGTGTGGTAAGCTTTAAAAAACAAAAGTACACATTTATAGTTTGTTGTGTTTCTCTTCACAACCTAGTGATAGGGCACAATCTGATGTTTGTCAGAATTTGATCTACAATATTAACCCATAGTTATCTTTTGAAAAACCCTTTCCTGAAATGGTATAACCAGTGTATCCCATGATTTTCAGTGGTACTTTCCTAGGTTCATTTGTACTAACTGCCCAGACTCTGTTATAGACTGCATAGAAAATATACTTGTTTCCTTGCAGCCTCTTCATTTTCAGTTTTAGCAATTCACTTTGATGTAAGAAATATTAGTTAGCAGGGGTAAGATTTAAAAGAGTTATTGATAAATAAACAGCTTTTAGCCTTAAATCCAGATTGTGTTTGAAATATGAACCGCTCTGATGCAACATAGATTTGTAATTAAGCTCCTAATGAAATTAAGCCTCACATAAGCTAGTTAGACATCTTTTATGTAGTAAGACTATATGTTTGACAACGTAAAAAATAATGACCAAATGCTAGTCTTGCAAAGTGAAGAATGTAACCAAAACCTGTAATTTGGGGTGGGGGTGGGGGTGTTGTAGTTTGTGTGATAGATCTCAAGTAAGATGTTACAATGCCATCACAATGTTTTAAAGTTCAGATTCTTATATATCCTTTTCCTTCTAAGATGAGGTTGATCTCTCAGCTCTGTAAATGACTATGACTAACGATAGATCTGCTGTGTATCTGGTGTATGGTATTGCCTTGTTTCTGGGTTATGATGTTGTGCATTTATGGGAGGAAGGACACAATTCTGATTTTCATACTCTTGAACCCTGTCATATTTGGAACATCTCTAGCCTGTTTGCTTTATCTGAAAATAATTCTCGTACTGCAAAAGCAAAATATAGTCCTTATTTTACCTGCAGGGTGGTATAAATAACTGTGCTGATGTCAGTATAACCTGGTTAATCCACCTGTTAAATCAAGTCTTACTTTTACCTCCATCTCCCTTTTTCTTGACTGAATACTTATGTTTTTTGCTCACACAATGAGAGTAATTATTTCTGAAAGAGTCAAGAATTATAGCTTGAAAGGCAAAAATTTGAAGTTATAACCTTATTTTTCCTGAATAAAATTCTATGTTTAGGCTTGCATGAATTTAACACATTATTTTAGTGAATGTGAAAGTCAAGAAATTATGTATGATTCTTTAGGGTTTTATGAGTGAACAAGAGGTAAGACATTTTGTAAAGATAGATCAATAGATTGCTCAATGCTGTTGGAGAGGAGCTGGGGATCCCACACCCAATGGTAATCTGCACTGCCTTAGACCTGTCATGGTCTGCCTTCAGGGTTCATCCTAACTTTCGTGCCAGAGTATTTGCTTAGTAATGAAAAGGATCAGTTATGTTATTGGGATTCTATTTTAGGTCTCTGTGGGCTATAGGGAAGTATATATCTAGGAAGTGTGCCAGTGGGGATGGAGTAATAAAGTTAAGGCTTTGTGGTGCCCCTCTGCGTGCATGTACTGAAATCTTTCAAATCTATGCCATTAACATGGTTTTATCTGTGGGGAAACCAAACAGTTTTATTTAGTGAAATGAAAATAAAGTTGTTAATAACTTTACATGAGCATCTACTCTTATTTGTATTTCTTTTTAAATTAAGTGGAATGTCTTCTCCCAGGCTGTCCTCACAGGTTTCGCATAGCAAATGCATTCAGGAGCCATGGCTGGACACATCTGTGACTCTGTGCTGTTTTTTAGGAAGTTCCCCATTGTTGGGGGACAAGGGGGCAAAGTGTGTTAAACTGCTCTAATTGAGGATGTCTACAAACAGGGAGAGCAAAGTCTGACATTGGAAGTCAAGGAACATGTAAAGCTTCACCTTTGACTTAGAGTTAATTAATTTAGAAATTTCCATACTGTCTTATATAGTTTGATTTTGCCTGGTGATTTTACTAATATATGGATTTATTGTTCATGTGTTCACATTAACCTTGCTTAGATGCTTCTGCTGGTTAACTTTGATTGTTTATTCAGTCTTTATTTGTAAGAGTGAAACACTTTAAAATAAAATGACATTATTGCAGATATTCTCACTGTATTACCTGTGAAAATAAAAAATACTTAAAGGGTTGGAATAATTAAAAAATATATTGGAAGCATCCTTTTTTAAAAGCTATTGAGGTGATTAGCTGTATTCACTACTTTCAAAAGTATTGTTACCCATTCCAAACTATGAATATTCATTATTCACTTGTTTCATAGCTTATTTTCCATGAATTTTAATATTAGAAAAATTCATGATAGGAATTAATTTCTTGCCATTGTCACTGTTTTTCTCATTGTTTTTGCAAATTGCAGATTGTGATATTTCATAAAAAGTCATGGCAATAGAAGCAATGAAGACAAGGAGTTTGATTACTCATACAATGAAGCTTGATATATTTACAGAGAAGATTACGTGCTGTGGCTGTTTGCAGTTGCTGGAATTTATACTCAGTAGCTGAGGCGATATCTTTTAGCCTTATACACTATAATCAGGTCTGGCCAGCAGACAGTTCTGGACACCAGACTGCTTGAAAGCCAGACTGCTTGTTTATGTGATAATCATAACATTGGTTTGGGAGGAGAATTCTTTGCTTTTTTAAACCTTCCTGAAAAGTTTAGCTGCAGAGGCCTCTCAGATGCATAATAGGTTGTAGTAAATTTGTAGTGATGATAAACTCGGTAAAGTACCTGGCTTCTGTGCCTCCTCCATTGCCAAGTGCCATTCTGTGGTTCAGAAGGGTTCCTCCTCCAAATCATATTGTTAGCCATTGTTGTAATTTCTTGTTAATTTTCTCTGTGGTTTGGACCATGGTCTTTTGTCAGGAATCCTATTAAAAACAAACAAGCAATAAAACAAAACCAGCAACAAAACAACAAAAAAACCCCACCACAAAATCCCTGAGGTATATATTGATACTGAAGGGAAGTAGCTGTGATTTGGGGACTTTGGATCATAGTGGACTGTGGGGTTTGGAAAAATACTGTGTGTCATATGTTGTGTGAGGATACATAACATATATGTATGCTTGACCCTCTTGGACTGAACAGCTTTTGCAAAACTGTTTGAGATTGAGAGATGCCTGAGTGAGATGATCAAGACTGCCAATGTCAATCCTCTGTTTCTAAATTTAAGATTTGAAAAACTTCAACTTTGGTGTAGTGTCTAGTGTCCATATGGAACAGGGTGTGTTTTCAATATATTGCCCTCAGGAACTGTTTTAACAAGCCTACATGTTGCAGTCTTGTCACTTAAATAAGAAATTAGAAACATGAATCAAAAAGTTTCTTAGATTTACGGGTACTGGATGCAAGGACTCTTGGATCCATCATATGGGAACCTAAGAAGTGCTTAATTTAAGGTTGTCACTGTAGTGTAAGGTGCTGTGTTTTAGAAAAGAACCTCTGCTGCTGGAAACTATTGTTTTTGGAAGAAAGGAGAAAATACCATCCATTAGACTTTATTAGACACTTAAAGTATTAAGGCGTGAGCTAAGCTGAACTAAAGTTCTGTGACATTTTTGCAAGGCTGGTTTTAAATCATAATTTCTGCACATTCTTGAAATAATAATACTACTATTTAATGATTTATAATCCTCCTAATCACTCCATCACTCCATCAAGTATCTGAAAAAATTAAAAAGTGATGTTTTTTCACTCAGCAATAGTAAATCAACTGGCAAGCAGGTTCACAATATATACAAATCATTAGGCTTATTAAAAAAGTTGCTTTCTATAAAAGAACTATGAAAAAAAAATCCAGCTAACACTCAAGACTTTGATGGTTGTTAGATTTATATTTGTTATATTTTTGACATTCATGTGCAATCTCAGCTTGTTTTTTTTCAGTGACCTAGAGGTGGGACCTCCATAACCTTGGGTTCAAGTAGCTTCTAGATAACTTTCAAGTGCTATATTTCACTTGTTACAATCAAACGAGAAGGGTTTTCCTAACATAAGAGCAAGAGTTACAGAATCACAGAGTATGCTGAGTTGAAAGAGACCCATGAGGATCATCGAGTCCAACTCCTAGTCCTGCACAGGACCATCCCCAAGAGTCACGCCATGTGCCTGAGATTCAAGCTTCTTGAATTCTGTCAGGCTTGGTACTGTGACCACTTTCCTGGGGATTCTGTTCCAGTGCCCAAATACCCTCAGGGTAAAGAAGCTTTTCATAATATCCAACCTAAACCATTCCTGACACAACTTTATACTGTTCCCTTGGTTCTGTCACTGGTTACCACAGAGAAGAGATCAGTATCTGCCCTTCCTCTTCCCCTCACGAGGAAATTTTAGACTGCAATGAGATCTCCCCTCAGTCTCCTCTTCTCCAGGCTGAACAGACTAAATGACCTCAGCTGCTCCTCGTACGGCTTCCCCTTAAGGCCCTTCACCACCTTCATTACCCTCTTTTGGACACCCTCTAATGGCTTAATATCTTTATTATATTGCAGAGACCAAAACTGCACACAGTATTCAAGAGCTGACAAACTGCCTCAATTGTTCCTTGCTTTTCTGTATGCCATTATCAATGTTTACCGTGTTCCTATCTTATGGCTGTAGTGGTGTACACTTGTAGGAAAAGGGAACTCTTTATTCTTTGCACTTTAGTGCCCTCCACTGCATTTGGCTAAGTGAAAGCTTGAACTTGATTTCCCATTAAAAAGAAAAAAAAGAAAAAAGAAAAAAAATGCAGCTACAATGTTTACATCCAAGTTAAACCATCCAGTGTGAAGAAATCTTACATACGATTCTAACTAAGAAAGTATAAGTACTTAAAACTTTTGTGTTATACATTACCATTAATAATATGTAAAATGCAAGCATCTTTTCCTCTTTTTAAGAGGCTGTGGCCTGCTTTTGAGATGTTAGATAGCAAAAGTGAGAGAAAATAAACTAATAGCTTGCTTTCTTCACTGCCAGCCTCTAAACTGTGAAGTCTACCTTACATTTCCCAATTGCTTGTCCTTGGTCTCGTGTGTTCTCTTCCTATAACACTACACTGTGTATGCTGGTCACTTACTCAAGGAACCAAGTAGGTCCTTGCTGCAGGGTTGTTGGCAGTGCCATAGTCCTCAGAGGTGTACAGAATAGCTGTTCAGTGGACTCCTCCAGCTCCATCAGCTGTTGTCCTTTTGTCACAATCTGACCCTACCGACCCCTGTAGTCTCTTCCGAGACCTCCATTGTTTTTTCTAGTTTGAACAGTCTTTCTCCTTCACACATAGGCTTCCAGGAAGACTCTCCTTTTCTTTATTATATATTTTAACACGACTCATGACTTCAGAACCCAACTGTACTGCATTTAAAAGCATTTTATTGTGATAAAAGAGTGGACAATGAAGAGATTAATTTATGTGATAAGGCTTAATCTAGAATTTTCTTGAATAAAAATGTATGTTAATTTAGCAAAATGGAGTATCATAAAGGAATAGATTTTCCAATTCTGTATGTAATGTGACTTTTATAATCATATACCTGCTGCAAGTAAGTCTGCTGTTGAAATTCTGCTTCAGAAATCTAAATGAAAAGGTAAAGTTAAACCTATGTTTCAAGCATGGACCTTGAAAACAATGTGGTTGCAATCTCCAGAACCTTTATATTTACCTGCTCTTATCAATTTTGCAAAATTATTTGTTATTTACAAGAAGTTGTTACAGATTTTGTGTCACTTCAGGCAGTATCTCCTTTTCCAGATTTTTGAGTTACTATATGTTTACTTACTGCTGGAAAGATATTGTCATTTGGAATCCAGCAGTTATACAAAGGTAGGATAAAATGGCTTTATTCTCTAAGTGAATGGGCAAAAGAAGATTTAAGACCTTTGGTCTGTATTTGACAGAAATCAATACGTGAGATTTGACATGTGTACATTCAGTTTGCAATGGCATTATGCACCCGGAGTTAGGGTCAGTATGCCATTTACGATGGTCAAATGAGGATTCAAATGTGAGCTTGTGATAGGAAGCTGAAACAAAGCACTGGTTTTTCATTGTGAGGAGACTACACATGCTGAGTACAACATATAGAAATAAGTAAGCGCTTTAGCTTGACCGAACTCATAATGACGAGAAAATTTGTGAGGTAAATGTTCTGTGAAATATTGTCTATTTCACATTTAAACAGCCTGAAGAATTCAGTTTACTTCATATATTAATGCAAATGAATATTTTTATTAGACCAGTAAGTACTGTTGGAAGAAATAGCATGCCTTGAGGCACATGGCCTTTCTTGTTAATATACAACAAATTTCTAGCAAAAACAAGTTAAAAACAATGGTTGTTATTTTAGTCTGTCTTAGTAGTTGGATAGCCTAGGGGAAGTAGTTGCTGTGATTTAGGGATGCGTTAGCTGGATATGGAGGTAACCGGGCCTTTGACTCACTGGGACAGAAATAGAAATAGTACTCAGTAGGGTCAGCTGGGATATGTGACATGAAACTCCATTTGGCTATAGAATCACTGTCAAGACTTTTGTCGACAGCAGAAACAGTGCCTTGCAAACTCTGGCAGGAACTAAAACAAGGCCACCATAGCCTTCCGTCCTATGGTAGAATACAGGTTGAGAAATCATCAAACAATTACAGGTTATGGGAAAGATAAGCACACCTTCAAAAAAAATTTCCTGATTCCATCTACTGTGTATTTCATATAAAATTAGGTTGTTCAATACTTTTCTTCACAAAAGTAGGACTTACTAGTTATGAATTATTTTTAAAAGCTATTTTATTTAGCTGTAATTTGCTCCATGGAAAACATTAGGAAGATTTAGATTAATATAGACTACTGAAATGATTGATGATGAACTGCTTGTAATAAGGATAAAGAATCCTTCCTTATCTCCATTCATTCTTCTTTGTATTATATTACATGCGTATAGTTCTGGAATAAGTGGTATTGCATAGTAAAGTATCTACAGGGAGCAATCCAATTTCCCAGTATTCTTACAGAATTTGGTAGCAACTAGAAATTATTTGATCATCCATTATATATGAATTTATGGTGCCAGAGTTACTATTCTCCTGTATGTGTGGTTAAAAAGATAGATCCTTAGCCAACTGCTAGTATGTTCATCTATGTTACAATAGTAAGTGATGTCAAATACAAACAACATATGCCTTCAGAATATCATTATTTTCCCTAGGCTACTCTTTGTTTTCAAAATTATGCCTTTTTCTTTATTTATTAGCATATTTAACATTATTTTGTTCCTTCGATTTCAGCAAATTACACTGAGTGTAAAACAGTGTGAGCAAAAGTAAGAAAATAACTCAATCCAAGTTGAAATTAAGTTCACAGAAGTACTGGTATGAAATGCAACTTTCAGGCTTTTAAGTTCTTTACGTTGCCTTAGTTATTTTAATTCACAGTAGTTATAATAATTTCTATATATTACCATATAGTAATCACTTTAGAATAATTTAGAATAATTACAAAATCTTTAAATGCAAACAGGTCTTTACTGAAAGGTCATTGCGCTATTAAATTTCTAGCTTATATTTTAGGATTTATAGCTAGTGATTTTTATGATGAGAGCAATATATTATATTCCAGGGTATTTAAGGGACTGTTGCTTTGTACTTTGGAAGATGCTGCACTTACAAGCTATATACAGTAGCAAACAGGGCTAGAGTTAAGTTGCTGGCATGTTTCCTAAGATGCTTTGGCTTATACGATTAACAATTTCTCAAACAGTATTTAGGGACAACTTAGGGACTAGTACAGGTCAGTGGATAACTGGTATAGGTAAGGCCTCTCTGTTCTGAACTAAAAGAGATTTTAACATTTTTTTAAGACACAGCACTTGCTGTCAGTGGCACAGAACAGGCTTTGGCACATTTAGTTACCAGGGTTAATGTAATTGCAGAATCTTCAACCGAAATTCTTCCAGAATATCTTGTGTGTAAGAGGTTGAAAATTGTAATGAGTATAGAATTTCACCATATCATGTTAAAGAAAAATTGAAATTATAATTACTTGAACTATTTTTTGTCTGTCATCATCATAAAGCACAGAATTTCAAAGACATAACTGTACCTGGTTTCAGAAACCTAAGTTTAATTGGTGGAATTCTGCAGCAGGTAAGCCATTTTGGGAGTTTATTTTCTATTTTTAAGTATTTTCATTGTTTTAGCAGGACCAAACACTTTAAAGACTGCTGGCCATGACTTTTATGTCGAGCAGTATATTCCAGGTCAAATGAATCTGAAAGTTGATAGGAATAAAGGAAAAGGAACAGTAAATTAAAGCTATGGGAGGGAGAATAAAAAAAATTAAATGCAACAGGATTGCCTGAGGACCTTGCTTTGTTGCTTTTCTTTTTCTGTGCCCAGAAAACTTTTAATCATTATAAATTATGTTTGGGTTTTTTTTTTGTGTTTATCATTAGTGGGGGAAAAAAGTGCTATTTGAGTTGATGCTTTGAAGGTAAGATTTCTTAGCATTTTATGTGCCTTAGCCAGGTTGCCTCTTTTCATCCCAGCTTTGGCTTTGGACCATTGGTTAGCTTTTTCTACCCGATAATATTTGACTAACTGAAACGTCTTTTACATCACAGTAGACTGTTTTAATAAAGGAATATCACCTAAACTCTGAAACTTTTAGTAATTTTTTCGACAATGTTTTCAGGGAAGTGAGATTTGGAGAATGTTGACAATATTTCATAATTCCATTAATTCTTCTGGAATAAACTAGTATTCAAATAAAAGTAAGTAGTAATGTGAATATAAATAAATTAAAAAACCCAATTATTTTTGCACGTCTTCCTGTTCCCTGGCAGGATTGCAGAGTTAAAAACATCATCAATTACAGTTCCCCATTCATAAAGTAGGATTCAGTGGAGTCAGGATTTAACTCAGTGACAAAATTCCCATTGACCTTATACATAGGATAGCTAACATCATCAACTAAGCAGAGAGATGAGCTACTGTAACCTACTCTAAGCTACTCTAAACATCATGAGATTTCCTCTTCTTTGTAACATTCACCAAGCTCATGTTTGTGTTTTTGCAGGGTCTCCTTTGTCAGGACATAAGTGGGTTTGTGTATGTTCACTCACAGTCCACATCCAGTGGTCCTAGAAAATAGTTATCTCAGCCACACCAACTGGCAATATAAACAGAAAACTCATGACTTCTGATATTAATTTAGCTTAATACATTTATACTCTTCAACATAATATAGGATTTAATTTTATGTCAGTAATTGAACTCCTTCAGTAAAGAATTTAAAGGAATGGTTTTGATTTTGTTTTTTTGTGTTACCTCCCCCTCCTCGAAAGTTTGATTCTTTAATCTATGTTTATCACAAACTAATTACTTATGTGTAGAGACAGAGGTACTTAAAATAATGAACATCTTGAACTGATAAATATTTGTTTGTGTTGAATTGGACTGAACGTAAGCTCCAAACATTAATTAAAGTTGTTTAGTGAATTAATGATTTCTTGTGAAGAGGAGTAAGTTATTAATTTAAGATTTGAGCTTTATTCTATTACAGAGTGTCAAAATGAAGGGAAAAAAAATCTTTTGTAACAATTACTAGAAGAATGTTTTTGTAGTGAAATGTGTGGAAACTATCCATGAATTGCTTTAAATTTCTCACTTCTGTGAACTCCTTTGAACTCTATTAAAAAAAAAAAGTATCTTTAATAAAAATTGGAAACTAATGGCAGCATAAAGACAGGAAACTTGAATGTCAAGATCCACACAATATATTTACTGTCTCTGAAACTAACGTATACAGAGCTAAAGTACTTATTTTCTGTTAATGAGGCCTGATCAATTTGAAAAATATCATAAGTAAATATACTAAAAGTCAGAGATAGAAACTGCAATAAAAACTTGAAAGTTATATTTCTCCTTTTCTTCTTCTTCATACACAGCAGAAAATCTTTTGTTTGGCCTTCTCTGTTCACACAAACCAAGCACAAACCAATGCATAGATGTGAGTGTCGATATCACAGAAGACACATTTCAGCTTTCTGTATCTTTAGATGTGTAAGATCTGAGTTCTATCCAGTTTCATTCAGGGAAAAAAAAAAAAGAAGGAAAAAAGGATTAATTCTAATTTCACAAAAGGAAGAAAACTCCATATAGGAAAAGGGTAAACTAGCTTCTGCTACTCAAATCTAAATGGTAATATTCCGGTATTAATGAAAGTGTGATTTTGATCAGTTAAAGAGCAATATTTTTTTATTGTGTGTAAGATCAATCTAGGTGTTGCACAGCTTGTTAGACCTTATTGGTTTTTAATTGTCAATCATCTACTGCACTTGTTACTTCCATCGTGTCTTGAGGTATCAAGCACTCATCCACTACAGCAAATTGCCTCTTGGTTGATACCTGTGAAAGGTTAGTACAGAAAGCCAGACACATATGAATGATCAACAAGTACTTTTTTCCTTTTTCACCTCACAGTGTTTTAGCAGAGGAGAAGAGCAACTTGGGTTTTTAAATCTTTACTTCTTATAATCTTTAAGATTAAGCCTTAAAAATAAGCTTTTAAGAATCAAACTTTGGAAAATCAAATTAGGAGTACTTCAATGTCGGGGTTTGGACCTGGCTGCCCGCCAACTCCCCAAATCCACACAGAAAGCTTCCCCCCCTCTCTCCTTTTTGGGTAAAGGAGAAAGAAGGGGAAAAAAACCAAAGAACCGAGAATAACAGAATTAAAGCAATATATATATATATTTACACTTATTTACAGTTACAAAAACACTATATACATACAAGAAAAGAGAACCCCAGCCTCCCAAAACAGAAAAACAGATATATCCAACTAATAAAGAACTAACAAACCAAAATGTTAATACTTTCCTTAAGAAGATGAAAGCCACTCTTCCAAATCTCTCCACTCGGATCGGAAAAACAACAGGCCTTGCAGGCCTCCCTCCCACACAGGCGAGACTGGCCGCAGGGAACCTGCTGTCTTCAAGTCCGCCGGAAGAGAAGAAGGAACCTCCTCTCCCCTTCTTATTTATACATTTACTTACATAAAAAATAGGATGGAATACTGGGACAAAGGTACTTCCTTGATTTTGAGCTGGTTGCCAAGGAAGGCCTATATCAAACCACTACATGGAAGAAATACAAGCATAAAGAAATAAGTCAACACTGTAAACAGAGGAAACATTATTTATTATTATGATTTAGATGCCTAAGCATTTTTAATTGTGTACCTCTTAAGATATATAACTTAAATGTCTTACTCTTCTGTTGCCAGAATTTTAACATGATTAGTGCCTGTACACAGTAGGAATCTTGGGATCTGAGATAGCAAAAAAAGAGTTTAACCACTAAAGGCATCTGCTACCACAGAAGAAGCATTTCTGGTACACTTAAAATGAATTTCCTGATGAACAATTCACAGTATGAAGATTTAGATGCAAAGGCCCACTGCTTCAGGGCTTCACCATTATTAAAATGTTTCATCATATGCCATGCATTACATGGTGCGAAGACAAGGCTAAAAGACTGATCTCACAAACGTGTGTACTTGAAATCAGTCATTTGAGTAATTCTGCCGAGCTTCAGCAAACTATCATGTTCTTAAAGCCAAATATGAAAACACTAGAAGAGGAAAACAGATTCTGAGAATCTGAAAGAATTAATAAATATGATAAACTAGTTATTAGATTGGAATTATGTAATTGTGCCATAAGTGTGATTGCTGCTGTTTTCTGAAAGTTTTCTGCTTATGCTGAAATTCTGTAAGCAAGATAGTGGGATACCACAAATCAAGTTGCAATAAATGATTTGACCTTTCTGTTTGCCATTTATAAATGTCCGCTTTGTATTTGCTATGAGAATCACAGATTATAACCCAGGGCACAAAAGGAATTAATGGAATTAAAAGTTGCTTGTGTTGTGGAATCTTGCTACCGTGTTCCTTGCAGCAGTTCTGCTTACTGCTGGATGCTGCATGATTTTCCTCAGCAGGTGGAAAGAGTCTTGCCCTAAAAATGTCACTGTTAATGATGAGATGGAATTTTAAGCAGAACATTAATGTAGGGAAGGTTTCATTTAAATGATCAGCCATGCCACCTCTGTGGCCTCACCTTGAATACTGTGTGCAGTTTTGGTTGCCACAAGAAGAAAGATATTAAGCTATTAGTGACCAAAGGAGGGCAATGAAGATGGTGAAGGGCCTTGAGGGGAAGCCATAGAGAGGAGCAGCTGAGGTCACTTATTCACCCTGGAGAAGAGGAGACTGAGGGGAGACCTCATGGCAGTCTAAAACTTCCTCATGAGGGGAAGAGGAGGGGTAGACACTGATCTCTTTATGGTGACCAGTGACAGAACCCAAGGGAATGGTATGAAGTTGTGTCAGGGGAAGTTTAGGTTGGATATTAGAAAAAGCTTTTTTACCCAGACGGTGTTTGGGCACTGGAACAGAATCCCCAGGGAAGTGGTCATAGCACCAAGCCTGACAGAGTTCCCGAAGCATTTGGATGATACTGTCAGACACTCTTGGGAGTGTCCTGTGCCAGGCTAGGACTTGGACTCAATGATCCTTGTGGGTCTCTTCCAACTCGGCATATTCTTTGATTCTATGAATCTATGAAATTTTCACATTGGAAGGAAGCTGCATTATTTTTAAAAACACAATAAATTAGAATTTACATATAATTGTCTTTCTACTGAGAAAGACAATTGTTGTACTTAGACAAGTACAACTAATGTGTGATGTAAACTATACAGTTGTCCTTTATGGACCACTGGGATTTGGTTGTTCAGGGCGATAGCAGGGGTCCATCTGGATTTTGTGGATTTTCAGAATTTATTTCTCTGAGCATAATCTGAGTTTACAAAGTCCAGTATTAGGTCTTGGTTACTATGATAAAGGCCAATACAGATATCTAAATGAATCATGGAAACTGTATTTCTGTAGAACAGAGAAAAAGTGGAAGAATGAGGTTTATGACTGCTGATATTTCATATAGGAAGGGAATTACTTGAAAGTAGCAGTTCGGGGCTAGAGGTGCCCTTATAGATTCTAAAAAGGCATCAGAAACTCTTCAGGAAAAGAAGGCACAAATAACAAATTGTGTAAAAAGCTGCTCCAGAATCTCCTGGTATTTTTGTCTTGCAGTTGCTCTGTATTATCTGGTGGTGCCTCCCCAGCTTCTGCAAGTGAGAATATATGGTGTATCTTACTCCTGTGTAAAACAGAGCATTTGGATTCTAGCACACTGATTTCCATGTTTAACTTCTGTCAGCTGTGTCTTTTACTTGGCATTGTGGGAAGTACTGTGCCTTCAGCACTTGGACTTTGATCACGTACTTGACAATGCTCTTCTTGGTCACTCATCAACTGTCATCACAATCAGCGTATGCAACTTCCTGTTTGTACTGAAGTCCAAGTTCCTTGCTAAGCTTTTTGCTATTTTGAAATAGTAATCCCTCTGGACATCTTATGAAGCATAAGTCTAATTCATCTGCTGGAGGGTTGTCTCTTGATTTTACAATTTGTAGTGGACAGCTACATTTTTGAAGTTGAGTGAAAATACACATGTCACATTGGCTCATCTTAATCTTAGTTTGAGATTCATTTGGCTTGAGGTCATGTGTCTTTCAGAAGGAAAAAAATTGTCATAAATGTCTGCAGTATGGAAGCCTGGAATGTGGAACTTTAGCCACTTAAAGTGGCTTTTTAATGGCTATGATGATTTCAAAAGTAATCTTAGTTTTACAATGAAATAGCATCTTGTGGGAATTTTGAGCCTAAGCCTTAGAACTTAGGGAAAATCATATATTTCTAGTCCAGACGATAACAATCAGTGACCTCAAAAATATGAAGGTTGCTTTTGAAATACTATAGAAAATTTTGAACTTTTTAAGTTCAAAGCATTTTAATACTCCACAGTTTTTATGCTTGTGAAATGAAATTTCTGATTGTGGAATTATAGAAAAAATACTGTTTTCTGAAATACCAGCATCTATGTGATCTTGACTATGCTACTTTTAGAAATTTTATAATATAAATACGTCAAATAATGACAGGATTGGCACTGCTGACTTTGTTAAATGAAGTTTAAGACAGTCTTTTCACTTTACAAATGTTGCCAGATTTAACAATGAACTTGATGAGAGTATCTGACTATATCGGGAAATTTTTCTGGATTGATAGTATTCAGTGGCATTACTTAAATCGATCTAGCAAGAATTCAGAGTTTCATTTTACAGTTTGTCGTGGGTTTAACCTGTGTCTGGGTTTTAGTAGCGGAGGGGGGGTATAGGGTGGCTTCTCTTAGAAGTTACTAGAAGCTTTCACTGTCCTATGAAAAGCCAATGGTAGCCAGTTCCAGGACGGATTTCCTGCTTTTGGCCAAGGCTGAGCCAATGAGATGGGCTTCTGTGATAACATATTTAAGAACAGGGGAAGAGAAGGTTGTGGCACAGAAGAAATTCCAGTCTGGGAGAACAAACAGTCATCAAAGTCAGTGTAGCCGGAGGGGGGGGCGAAGGGGGAGGGCTTCCCCCCCTCTCCCCTAGAAGCAGGGCAAAGACTTTGAGCTGAAGGCCCTGCAGCCCATAAAGAACCATTGGAGTGCAGAAAACCTCTTGCAGCCTATGGAGGAGTCCATGCTGGAGCAGGAAAATACATGAAGGAGGCTGTGACCCCTGTGGTAGGCCCAAAATAGAGCGAAGTCCTGCTGGAGATCTGTGGCCCGTGGAGAGGGAAGCCCACACCAGGGCAGTTTTTTCCAGATAGAACTTGTGGCCCCTGTGAGAGACCCACATTGGTACAGCTCAACCCATGAAGGACTGCACCCCCTTGGGTGCAGTCATCCATGGGGCAACAGATTGAAAAGAACTGTTGCTCAAGGGGTGGATGGACTTACATTGGAGAGGTTCATCAAGGACTGTCTCCTGTGGCAGGGGCCCCACAGAAGCAGGGGAAGGACTTCGCCTGTGGTGAAGCAGACTTCGC
>NW_016690186.1:2446044-2481413 GCF_001604755.1 Lepidothrix coronata | reverse complement strand
GCTCTTATTCTGTTAGTAATAAATTTAAGTTTTATCCTCACTCTGAGTTTGTTTTGCCTGCTAACACTGCCTTCTCTCAATCCTTATCTCTACTCGGGAAATTCTTTTGCTGTTCTTTTTCTTCCTCTCTCCTCTCTCCAGCTGCAGAATGGAGGAGGGAGGGTAGTGGAGTGGTTTTAATAGGCCCCTGGCACCTGGCCAGGGTCAAACCATGGTACAGTTAGAATTAAATAAATGTACATAAATTCCTTAATCAAATTATGCTTTCTTTACTTCAAATGGAGTTCAAGTGTTATGAATAATTTTTTAATTTCTGACTGACTTGTATGAAGTATAAGATACATATCTAAAAGAACCTCCGACACATATGTTTTGTTCATCTGACGAATATCCCTTTGCTTCTTGCCCTGGTTAACCTTATTCCCTTCACCAGTGATGTCAGCTGGCATTTTTTTTCCTCCTCTTCCTTGTGAAAACGCCAGTTTATAACAATAGGCACCCTAAGGTTTTCACAAAATAATTTTCTCCCTTAAAATGTTCATGGACTGTTGTAATGAGAATGTGAACTGCATTTCTGTAAGATGTGTCAACTTCAAAATCACTACTGGATATACTATTCTTGCAGGAGACCATTCGTTCTTAGTGGAGAAAGAAATGCTAATGGCATGAAGGAAACAGAGAATGATACAAATGAAAACTGGAACAAGTGTTGCTTTGTGACAGATGGAGGTGAAAATGAACCAATAAGAGAAAGCAACATGTGAACAAATATTTAATCAGTCTGTGCTATTAGAAGGCCTTCTACAGTTCTAAACTTTTTTTTCATTCTTCTGTGTGCTTCTTTATACCACATCTCTATGTTTAGAACTTTATATTTTGTGGTAAGAATCACCTTTTGATAGGTTTAAAACATGTTATGTGTTAGGTGCTGTCATAATCTAGATGATACATTTTATTTGTGTCTCTTTAAACTCAGATTAGAATTTACAAGTAAATTTAGAACCTCTACTCAATTTTTAAGTAAATTGGTTTAATAATCTGGAAAATATTTTTGTGCTTGGTAAATCAAAACTCAAATTGTGGAATAAATGCTGTCAATTTTTAAAAATGTTATAAATTTCAGCTTATGTCAGCATACAGTAAAAAAAAATATTTTCTTAAACCCTAACATTGTTACTGAAAGGTTGAGAGAACTAAATTATACTCTAATTCTGTGCAAGAATGTTCTCCAAATGCTTCTTTTTGCAATATGTTAGTTTCATAGTCTTAATTTGATATTGCTTTGCTCCTTTGTTTGTATGGTGTGCTCATCTCATTTGCCTTGATACTTTATTCTTTTTGTTCTGTGTTTGCTTTTCATTTTTCTCAATAAAGCAAACAGCACAGGATATGAAAAACCAACTGGAGAAAAATGAATACTCTGAGCATTTGTCTTGAATTACTGAGAAACATGAAATTATATTGTCATTTATTTATTTGCTTATTAAGAACTGAACAGAGAAGAGTCCCATGTTCTCATATTTCTGATCAACCCTAGACTGTGTACCAGTGCTACAGGTTATATGCAGCAGGAAATAATTCACAACTTCTATGCACAGACTTTTCTTCTTTTACACTGTTTCAGTATCTTAATCTTTTATGTCTCTTATGTTCATGTTCTGGCAAGAGTTTCTTGCAGGGGCTCGAATACACATGTGGCTGATAAAGTGGTGTTAAAGGATGTAATCCTTACTTGTGGCTATTTGGATCAGATAGAAGGTCTAGCTTTCATTAGGGTACTGAACATGTCAGATTCCTGGGGCCCTTGGGATCACTTGAAAATGATAGAGCCAAAATTTATGTTGTCAAGATAGGAAATGTTATGACATAATTTCCACTGCTGAATATAAAATATTTCTGAAACATTGTGCAAACCCTTCCAGGAATCTACTGTCATAGGATAATAGAAAAGGAAAGAAAAAGAAACCAAAAAAAAGGAAAAAAAACCCCAGAGAAGCAAAATAAAACAAAAAAAACCCCAACTATAAAAGCAAGATGTTCAAGTATTTCAGAGTTATGGGAAATGACTGCCATGACTATACTATGACTATATTATGCCATTAGGTTGAGATTAATATGTTTTTCCAGAATACTTTATTAATTAACATAATAATAGTAGCCCACAAACCAAACTGAAAGAATAGAGTGAATTTCTGTCCGGCTCCAAATATATTTCACTTACCTAAATATTTTCTTATTCATACATTGACTGTACACGTGAATAGCTGCATATACATATATACATACATCTATCTATATATATATACACAGAATAATTGCTGTACAGCTATTTAGTAATTAACACCCATTTGTATATGAAGAATTTGAGGTTAGTTCAGCTGTGTGCTGTATAACAGTGCTCACTTTCTAATGCATCTTAAATGGCATTGGTCTCATTCATACCCAGAAGACGTCAAAGGGGGTTCATTTCCTTATAGAGGAGGTATCCAAGCTAGGTAAAATGAATCACCCTTAAAGATGCTGATGCTTTTCTCTGGACTAGGGGAACTTTCTCTGAAAGGGGAAGCTAAGGCTAGATGTCTACCCTTTAGGTGTTGAATCACACATGAACAATTCCACCATAAATGCCCTCCATCGTTTTTCTTACCTTCATTCTGCTGACTATCTTCTGATCAGAGCCTAATTGTACATTTGCCTGTTTTGATCGCTGAAATATAAAAATATCACTTCATCTTCCAAGGAGGAAGCATTAACTTGTTTGTTAAACAGGAGAGACAGCAGCGTCACAGAAATGACTGAAATCTTCAGAAGGGAACCTGCTGGTGAGGAGTAAAACAGCTGAGATGGCAGTTGGGTATTTTGTTCATCTGACTGAAAGAAAGGAGTGGAAGATCATGGGAATGGCAGACTGCTGTCAGTAGTAAATTACTCTTAAAGAGGAGAAGAGACATTTTCTAACTTATTTTTCGTGATTTTCTTGACTAAAAAGAATATGTCATGAAAGAAAATCTTTAAAACTTTGAACATTTCTCTGTTAGTGTTTTAGTTAGATAAAATATTCTGTGATAGACAAGTTTTGTGGTAGAAAAGGATCATTTTTCTCCTTCAAACTGTCACTGGAGAACCTTTCCCTTTAGCTATGAATGATGAGGAGAATTGGACAAAATCTTTGATATATTTAAATATTTTTTGATGAGTAAAGACATTATTTCTTTTAGAAATGATTTGCTAGTTATTTTCATTATTTGATATAAATAAAAGGTGTATTTAATACAATAGAATCATTCAGTGATGCAGATAACAGTTGTTCTTTGAAAAGTATCTCAAAGTTTCATAATTTAGCAGAGTTTGCTTAACCTGTTTTTGGGAAGAAAACCAGCTTCTTTAAGTCTTACCAGAGCATATCGTTCAACATTTCCATTTACTATGGTTATTCTAATACTCTGAAAATGTTTAGCATACTTTATTTATCTCACACTAGTCTTTTCATTCTGTGGTAAATCAAGTGTCCTTCTGACTCTGACATAGATTATGATGAAAATCTACTCTCTGTGCTGTAAATGCAGTAACAAAACCACTGTTGATTATATTGTGTTTGTATTAATTCCTTTTGGGAGCCACCCATATTGTACTACCTATCAAGTAATGCATACGGTTGTATTTTCATCTGAGTTATTAATTCACTCCTAACTACTTGTTTTTCCTTTCAGTTTTAATGGTCTACTTATCTATGCTTTACAGCCATGGTCAAGATAATTACTTTGAGCCCCTGCCACAACAAGAAAAAACTCAGTGCACTGAGTTGATGATACTTGTACTCATATATAAAGAGAGAGCCTAGGCTTTTCTGACTTATTTGCTGACAATGTGACGTTTAATGACATTTCAGTGTATTGCTTTTATAAAGAGAGGTTTTTCCCATCTCTTTCTTACTAGGATGTGCCAATTCAGAAAGTCCATTTTCTTTCACCCTTAAGCACTGTGTAGAAAATTGCAGAACCTTTTCTTGGGCAGATCCATCCATTATGGTAAACTCATTAACTGTGACACAATAAAATAAGAATTCTAATCCAGAGTGAATGAACGAGGATAGAAAAACATCGAGGCCTGAATTACTCCTCTCTAATGCTAAAGGTACTCCTTTCTAATGCTAGATGTTTGAACATGGTGTGTCTGCCAATAATTCCTGTCTTCCCCTCACTGGAAGGAGAGAGCACTCTCTGGGGCGATGAGGATTTGGATGGGCTTGACTGTAGTGCAGAAACTCCACCAACTGTAAAGGGAGCAGAAGGCATCATTCCTATTACCCTGTAAGGCTGTGTGCCCAGTAGGTTTTTCTTGTATAACTCTTGCAATCAGAATTCACAGCAAAACATAATTTTAGTGGCCTTTAATCCAGTCTGTTTTCAAAACATGGCTGCTAATCCTTTTCCATAACTAATATATCCATGACTCTGGGTTCTTAGGTCAAGATAGCATTAGTTGTCTATTGCTTTATCAAGCATTAATCATCTATTGCATTACCAGAAGAGGTATTAGTGCCATTAAGTTAGTGGTGACAGATATAATATAATGCACATCTATCTTGTGGCAGTCAAGCTAATCATGAAGACCAGCAGTACTGTGTTCCTGGGGCTCAATAGTCTAGTGGAATAGTCTGCATTCCTAACAACAAAGTATACTTTAAAATACAGTTTTCCATTCAAAAAGCCCAAAGGAAAAAAGTGACAGCTAGAATAACCTGCTTGAACATCCATACTACGTGTTTAGCCTTATGAGTCAGCTATGGTCATCCCATTTCGGCAAGGAAATCTGAAATACTACCAGAAATAGTGATTTGCACTCAACTAGTTAGCCATGCACAGAGTCCTTATCATTGGTAATGTATCTTTATGCTATGCTTACTGTAGATATGTATTAACCTGATTTTATTAGTTTCTGCTTTAATTGATACAGAGGCATTGATGCTAGCCTTGTAAAATCATTAAAAATAATGTAAAACAAACCTTTAAAATAATACTTTTTTTTTCCTCTTTCCCTTAATGAGTGTCTTGCTGAACAAGGGAATTCATGCTCACAAGAGTAAATCAGGTGGGTTTTGTCTCTGTAGATCGAGAAGAATTCATTATTTGTGCTACCAGTTCATGACAGAAGCATGTTAACCTTGGGCACTAGACCAGAGTTATCTTGCACATATGGGAAGACAGAAGAAAATATATGTTGTGTGAGGTTCTTTTTGAAATATGGAATCTCTGTGAAAACTGCCCAGAGGATTAGAAAATTGGACTTGATCCAAACACAGTTGACACACTTCAACTAGCAACTGATTTGACAGACAAATTAATATGTAGCTGCTACAATGAAGGATTCAGCACCCTATTTCCATATTGTGTATTGTAATCGGCATATAGTTGTTTGAAAAATTGCTTTATGAAATTAAATTGGGCTCTACAGGTCTTCTATCTAGTTTAAATTCTTCTAGATGGCCATATGGATCCAAGTGGAAAGTCAGTGCATGCTTCCTTTCCTGCTTAAAGTTTAAAAATGACACCTCTTATACGCTGTCTTCCTTTATTTGTACATCTTGGTATTTTTCTGATATCCCACATATTCTATAGCTACCTACCTGTTAATTTTTGTTTAAAGTAGATTTAAATTAGTAGTAGGACTTAAAATTCTGTAACAATTATCTAGCAACCTCTTCTGAAATGCCAAAGGTAAAATCTTGTTTCTCCTGACTTGGTAATAGACTGCTGCTGATAAGTGGACTGGACATGTGTAGGTAGAGTTGCCTTGTGTTCACATGGCCCTGGGTACCGAATGGCAGGAAACTAATGTTCTTTTGAGATTACAGCTACTGACCAAAATGGATGCTTAAATATTGTTTGTGAAAGTTAATGAACATAAGAAGACTTTTTAAAATGCAGTATCTTCACTGTGAGAAAGACTACATTCTATGAGGAGAGTTTGAGTTGGCAAGAAGACCTCTTGCCCTAGAACATTTATATAAAAGTATTCTGGTTAAATCAAACTCAGATTTCAGACCTAACATTAAAGGACCAATAAATGTATTAAGGAAAGTCATGTCTTTTTTATGAAACCAATATAATTCATAACAGAATATCACAAATCAAACTGGGAAATAAAAAGTGTTACTCATAAACAAAAATGTTCATATATTGGGAACATGTTCTGCTGTGAAGTTGAACGCAGTGGGATGAGTGCTGAGACACAAGATATCATTTTCTCCGTCCATCTCTGGGTATATTTTCTCAGAAATCTCTTGTGTACCATGCCTGGCTGGGATAGAGTTAATTTTCTTTGCAGCAGTTGGTATGGAGTTGTGTTTTAGATTTGTGACCAAAATGTTACTGATAAGACACTGATGTTTTGGCTATTGCAGAACAGCATCAGCACCTTCTCTCTTTTTCACTCTGTCCCCACAGTGAATAGACAGGCTGGGCAAGACACTGGGAGAGCACAGCATCAGTCAGATGACCCAAAATAACCAGTGAGATATTCTATGCTATATAGAGTCATGCTCAGCAAGAGAAAAAAAGGAGTTTAGTTCATCCTTGCTTAGGAATTGACAGGCTATCAGTCTGCCCATGAGAAGTGGTGATTGGCTTTGCATCACTTGCTTTGTTTTCTTTCTCTCTTCTTAAACTTCGGCTTCACTTATTAAACAATTTTTATCTCAATCCCCAGATTTTCTTGCTTTTACTCTTCCTTTCCTCTTCCTTCATCCCACTGTGGGTGGGAGTGAGCAAATGGCTGTGTGGTGATTAGCTGCTCACCAGGGTTAACCCACAACAGCTTGCTAGTCTAATAATTTGTTTGCCTCTCCCTATCCCACAAGCTGTTAAGACCTAGGAACTGTAAAGTTCAAAAGTGCTGTGTATAACATTTATTACAAGTTGGGAAAATGTATATCTTATTTCTTGCTCAGATTATGCATTAGGTATCACTCAATTTTACTCTTTAGCCAAAAGAAGTCTAAGATTTAAGAAAGCATTAAGTTTTTCTTCTCAAGGTAACACTAGAAAAGAGGTCATTATTAGAATATTTTATGCATAGACACTGTTAGAATTGGCAGGTTTTGTTTGCAGTGGCTGGAGCTTGAGATATTCAGAGCATGGCAAACAGGTTACTGGCAAAATGGGGGATAAAGGTCCAAAAATGGTAGAAGATGTCTCTGTACGTTTCCTACAACAATGAACAAGGTTGTAAGATCTGTGCAGTGCTTCACTTCTGGGAGACAGCTGGGGATTGTCAGTACATAGATAAATGTTCTGGTTGTTAATTTCTCTGTAAGAGAAACCCATTTTACTTAGCACAGACTGTGTGCACTGTGTTCAGCAGTAAATGGTGCGTGTGTTCAAGGCTCTGTTTCCATGCATTTACCTTCAGCAGTTACCTACTGCAAGACCTGACAGAGGCCAAGTTACTTAGATCAATTAATAGTCCTTGGAGTAAAACCTAGAAGACTGGATTAAGTTCAGGATCTGTTGGGAAAAAAAAAATAGGCAAAGGATTGGGAAAGGTCTGGGGAAGTCAGAAGAGGGACTTGCAAGACACTGCTTGAGTATGGCTATTGATGTATACATTATATGCAGAACAACTATTGGCTCCTGTTCATGAGGAAGTCAGGTAAGCTGATGAGAGCTTGCAACACTTGTCTTTTTATTCACATTTCAGGTAATAGATGCAGACAACAAAAAGGTTTGAGCCATTTTCTCATGGGAACTGACATTTGTATTTAAAATCGAGAACTGATTTTTTACTCCTACTTTAAGGGAATACCCATAGAATAATAAGTATTACAGTGTTTAGCAGAAAAATATGCTATTTTTTGAGTGTACAGTATGCTGTGTCATTTAATATCTTCTAATAAAATAAAAAATAAATAAAAAAATACTTATACCTTTGGATTTTGAAAACAACTGTTTTTCATCACTAACACGTTCACAAATTTCACATAAATATTTGCAAACTTACCTCTCTTCTGTGCACTTTATAGTTTGTGAGTGGGGAACGGACCTATATAGAAGCTCTGTAGATGGATCATTATTTAATGATTCTCTTTGTTGCGTAGGGCAGTGCTGGTGGGCAGGTATTTGGCCCTTCGTGGGTCCACCTGCCAACAAATCAATAAATGGGTATGTGGCTGATTCTGCAATGTCTATATTGTTTGATTCGAAGCTTTGGCTAAAATCTTTGGTTGAATTTACTGTGGATATTATGATGTGGAGTTCCATATTGTCCAAAAAGTCTAAATATCGCTCTCCTTACCTTACTTTCTCTCAGTAGTGACTTTCAAGGGTGTCATTATTTTGTTTATTTATAAAATATGCAATGGATACAAAGAGAGGCTTGCATTTACACATAATCAATTTCCTCAGTGCTGTTTCAGAAATATGAAAACAGTAGCACATTTTATAAATTTTAAAATTATATAAAACCCCAACATTTTCTATATGTGTAACTACCTGAAGTTGTTTACTAAGAATTCTCATTATCCTCAGAAATTTTTTGAATGTGATGTTAAGTTTTATCACCTGTACTTCATTACAATTTGTGACACCTCAACACAAGTACTCCTTTAAAAGTAAGGAAGGGACAGTTCATTTTTAATGCATTTCATCAGCAGAATTTTTATTTTAGTGGACTTCCTTGTAACTTTATATAGCAGTTTTGTTAATAGTAGTTGTATTAATGAAGGCAGACATAGGTAAATCCCTGAATATAACCTTAGTTTATATACTGCTATGTGTTCATTTCCTAAATGTCTCTTTCCTCTTCTATATTTCTATACTTCCTTTCATAACCCAACAAACAGACTTTGTGATTTCACAATGCTGTGTTTCTTTGACTACTTAACGGCCTTGATCATCCAGGCATCTCTAAAGTAAAAAACACACCAAAAAAACCCAAACCAAACAAAAAAACACAAAACAACAACAATCAAACAAAAACCCCACTGAAATTGCCCTTGTTTTACTTTGGATTTTCTTGCTTTTCACATTTGGGTGTGCTGGTGCTCACAGCATTAAGAAATTAAGATTAAGAAACAGAATAAGAAAATCAAAGGTAGAAATTGTGCATGGAAAGGATATGAAAACTAGATACCTGTTTTTCTCCTCCCAGCCCTTTCTTTACACAAGTGCTAAATGCATAAAAAAATGATTGGTCCATATGTGTATGTAAAAATCTTATAGGGCAAGTTCTTATCTTCTGGGTCAGAAGTGAAATACAATGGGAGTAGCATAATTTTATGTTATGAAGAGTCAGAATTTTCTTTTATTCAAGCATCTTTGGATCCCAAGAACCTGAAGGTAGTTCAGATTCTGGATATCTCTGTCTCAGAACTCCTCTTTAGCATGAGTAGTTTCAGCATCTGAGGATGCTGTCTTTGAAAAAATTTTACAGGTCAAAGCATTTGCTAATTATTTGCTTAATGGTATTGTAAATCACATCTAAGACTACTCTGGCTGAAAACAGGTTGTGAGTTAGCATTAAGATTCCCCTGAGGTCTTCAAAATGATCATGCTTTTTCTTTCTTTATACGATTAAGATCTTGACGTTTACATCTTGAAGAGGTTTTCTGGCTAGTAGGACATGAACAGCATGTGCCTTGTGTTCTGCCTTGATTTGTGGTGCATTTCATTGCTTATTTATCCTTCCTGTGAAATAGGTATGTATTCTTTCAGAACTGAAAGTATGACCCAGTCCAAACTGCAGAAAGATATAGATGTAAATGGCACAGGAGAAAAAAAGAGCTTTGAAGATGAAATTTGAAAAACCTTTTGGTGTGTGACCGATGTGGGATGTACACCATTTGTTCTCTGCTAGTTTGCTATTTGTACATAAGGAGAAATGTTTAGACATCTTAAAGGTCCATAGAAGGAAGCAGGGTACTTATGATAAGTAAAATTGGATTTTGTGTAAATATGAATAACATAAGACATGCAGTGGAGCTTAATAGTCCAGAAGCTTAACCAAAAAGATGGATTCTGGGCTTGTACTGAAATGATACAAATGGTATAAAACCCAAGTGATTTGTTGAGAAAAAAATAATATACTAGATATCAAATTTCACCACTTCGAGAGCTGTGTCAAGGTTTCATTACTTTCATTTATTAAAAATAAAAAGTCTGAACCTCAGTGTAACTTACATTCACAATTTATTTGTTTATAATAATAAACCATATTAAACCATGACATTAAACCCCTGATTTGTTAAACACCTCATTGGAGAGACTTTTTAGTATTTTAGAAAGATTTGGGGGAACTTATTTTCATGAGAAACATAAAACTTCTGAAGTATTATAAGGACATATTTTCTTGGTCTAAATGTAATTTATTGCCTAGACTTTCTACCAAGTGCTTTTTTCCTTACTTTTTTTTAAAAATTATTTTGTAAATGTAGATAAAATACTGACTACATATTGGTAAAATTTTGAGAATGCTTATTTTCAAGACTGGGGCAACTATATTGAGATTCACACATGTGAAATTAGTTCCATGTCTTGCAGTTATAGCAGTTATAAAGACCATGGATCCTGAAATGCTGTCATAGTTTTAACTGAGGGTTATTGCTGAATCCAGAGTATGTTGTTATGATAGAGGAATAAGAAAAAATTCACTTTGTTTTTTAATGTCTTGTAATTGCTTTCTGGCCATGTGAAGAGCATTTTGCCCTTTTTAAATTCCACTGCTCTAAATAATTTTACATAGTAAATATATCCACCATTACACCATTGAGACTGAACAGAACTGTTTTAAAAAGATGGATGAACACATAAGCAAATTGGATTCTATATTTGTTCTTGATAAACTGTCAATGGTAATTAAGAGAGTCACTAACTTTTCACTTCTTTGTAACAAAATCCGTTTTGGCTGCTGTTGAGGACTTATTTAGACACTTCTTTTTTTCTAACACAAATATAGTGGCAATGTACACAATGGAGTATTTGGAACAAAGAATCCCATGAAAAAGATTTAACAACTATTAACTGAATTATGTTCACTGCCAAGTCAAAAGCGAATTTTGACAATTTTGTGTCAAATTTGCTTGCCATTGCAAATTGATGAAATTCCCACCTAAATAAGTACAAATTTTACTGATTTTTGAAAATTCGTTACTTTTTTCCCTCTAATTTTTAAGCCGAATGTTATGTTTGAGAACTGACGTAATTTCTTCTAAATAGGCACAAGTAATGTTATTTGTTCCGTGTGCATCTATTCCTAAAGGTTTGATTTATTTTATTGTGTTTTTTTTTTATTATTCTATTGTTTTGTTAGTGTTTTCCCAGTACGCTTTTACTGTGAGTACACAGAGTGAGGTAAATAGAAGGTTTTGTTTTGATAGAAATGTAGCAAATAATTAGGTACACAAGCCTTTCCTTTGTTGCTCACGCTTTGACAGAGGGAAGAACAGTTTCCTATCATGCAAACAAGCTCTTCAAACACCTTCCATTTTCCCTGCAGTCTTTATGCCCTTTCCTATTAGTGGAAGTAACTTACTTATTCTATAGTTGTGTTATCATAATACTATATTAATTTTAATGAGGGAGCTAAGTGCATGTTCTGATTCATCATGACTCCTATCAAACTCTGACATTCGAGTGTCTTTGAAATTACTGATAGCCCGTAGGCTTAAAGAGATTCATTAATATGATCAATTTTAAAATATCTGCTATGTCTAGATACTTTAAGGTCAATCATTTGTTCAGGAGAAGAATTCAGAAAGCTACAGACCAATGCTTAAGTCTGTTGAAGATGTTCTAATGCGTGTAGCAGAGGTTACAGGTGGATGTGTGCCATTGTGCTTAGCTTGTACAGTTCCCTTTTTTCAAACACATTATACTGCATTAGAATTCTCAATTATTCTCCTTTGTGCAGAAGAGGAAAGATCTCTGCAGCACTTCCTTTTACTGCTTTTTTAATGTGTATTCTGCTATCTTTACTCTCCCATTAAATTAATGTTTGGCTCTTATTCAACAGCACACCAATTTACTAATGATAGATCAGGTTTGTTAGCAGTGACTTAGAGCTTAGGGGTAGAATGATAGAGCCATAGAATGGTGTGGGTTGGAAGGAACCTTTAAAGATTATCTAGTTCCAATCTGTCTTCCATGGATAGGAACACTTAGGTTTGTCAAAGCCCCATCCATCCAGTGGTTTCTTCACATAAATGTGGTGAATAATCTTAAAATGCTGCAGTTTAAATTTGATACTCAGAAAGATTCTTTCCTCATCCTCTGCCTTTTATTACCTCCCCTAGCCTTTAATTTAATCTCTTTGTTGTTCCTCATATTTTTTATCTTCACAGTCCATTAATCTATATCTCTTGCCTTTTTTTTTTGTTGTTGTAAATAAGTGGTGTCCATACTGTTCCTCCATCAGCCCTGTTCTTAGATACTGCAATCAGGCCTCCCTGTATTTTGCTCTGTAAAAAGCAGTTTTAGTGTTAAATATAGTTTTGTCTGTTATTTCTTTTTACATTTCCTGCTGTCTCAACCGTGTTTGTCATAGGGGACCACTCACATTCCTCATCCAGTTTCTCCTTTCCTGAGCTTATCAACTTTATGCTTCTTTCTTGGTTGTAGTCCTCCTTTTTTTTCCCCAAATACTTTTTCAGTTAGTCTCTTCATACCTATCCATCCCCCCTTTCTTCTTTGCTGATCTACCCATTCTGAGAATTTCAGTGTGCCAGTCTAACAAAAATACTGTTATTGAAAGTCATGTCCTAACCATACCTTTTCTCTCTTTAAATCCTTTTGTGTTCTGTCTTTTACCTTCAGAAGCAATTTTCTTCTCTGTCCCTTTCAAACCATACTTTCTGATCTGTGAACCTCAGTGTCACGCTCCAAATATCTTCTAATTATGTGTTGCTTCACTCTTGTTTTAGCTCCGTTAGCCTAAAGTTTGGTCTCCATCCATTCTGCATTTCATAATAGTGCTCCATTTCCTCTTGGCCAAGGGCTTTACTGTTTTTTGAGCACCTATTTTCAACCTCAGAAAAACATGTCTCTTTAAACCCCACTGAATCACAGAATACCTTGTAATTTGTTTGTCTTCCCAGTGATAACTGTGTTTTCTTTACTGAACCTATATGCCATATGTGATCCTGTGAAAGATGCTCTGAAGAGCTGATTGTAAAGTGCCATGTAAAAATGCAGTGTTGTAGAAAGGATGATTAATATTATTACAAATTAATATTATTTCAGACAAATTTAGAAATCCTTCTAAGATACTTATGCTTCGCGCTTTTCATCTCATCGGTTTTGGCTCTCACCTTGTAATGTACTTTCCGCTCCACTAAAGGTATGATAATGAGGCATGCATAATTGAAATGAAAATCTCTTCAGAACCCTTCTGATTGAATCTGTCGAGAATCATAGTCAAGCACTCCTGAAGTTACAGAAAACTAGTATACTGATGTGCAGCAGAAGTCTGGGCTCTGCATGAGTTGCTTACCTGGCTAATATACTGTCCTTTGAATTATTCTAATTACAAAAAAAATACAGAGATACACTAATGGGCTGAGAAAGAAACCAATAATCTTACGAATGCACAATTAAAGATCTTTATAGAAAAAGTAATTGAATGACAGTGGTAGTTCAGGATGCATCTTGTATGCAGAAATGCTTTCCAAAGGAGCAGAAAATCCACAAGAACAAGGAATCCTTATGTTTGATACACCCACAATTTTCTCTAAAGGTGCATTTTCCCCTTTTTTGTAAATACTTATGCACCTAGCTTGCATTTTGAAGCATTTAATTCCTAACTTTTCGGATAGTGTTTTATGACCTCAGGGATTTAAATTCTGATTACAAATCTCTCTTCTGACAGGTTTCTTTTGTTGAGGAGTATTCTTTTGAACAGATTATTTCTTTTTCTGAATTACAGTTTAATAACTGTAGTTTAATAAGTTAAATAATATGTTCTATAATGTGTCTTTTTTTGGTTGAATAATTAGATATGTAGATAATGTGAAATAGAAATATGTTTAAAATATTAATAAGAAAGCCAGGGCCTGAAAAGTTAAGAAATGGTAACAGTAAGATTCTCTGTGCAAACTTATTGCAGTTTCTATCCATATTTGTGTGGATAAAGTTTCCTGCAGGATGATCTATTGACAACCAAAGTCTCTCATTAAATCTGACACAAAGTGTAGTAATGCAACATATCCTTTTCATATAGCATCAGTGTGTCATAGTTATTTTGAACAGGAAAACTTAGAAGTACTTAACTGCAGTAGTAATTTATGTGCTTTTTACGTGTTTCATTGTTTGTTTAGTGTGCATTTAATGTGCTTTATTTCTAGCGTGTTTTGGTTTAAGTGTGTTTGTTTTTTTTCTTCTAAGAGCTAAAATAATTAGAAATCGAATCAAATGTTTCTATCCCCAGTTTAATTTAAATATTTTCATTTAGATATGTCAAATATTTCACAGAACAACGCACTGGCCGAAGTAAGTAGTATGAGCGGAAGAGGTAGAAGCGTTTTTTATTTGATAGAGGCTTGGCTCTGGTCAGGAACAGAGGAATATTTTTTCAATTGTTATTTCAACTTTTTTCTAGATAGCACAGAACCATGAAGACCGAACACTGGTTGATTTTAAGCCTGTCGAGGCACATCCTCAATTGGTCACAGATTTTTTTTGTCTATTCTTTGCTGCTGTTTTGTTCCATCTTTTCCTGTCATCACCTGTCTGGATCATATCTTTTCATCCAAGCACTTTGGGCAACATCAGAATAAATATAAGAAGGAAGAGCATTTAAATCTCTGTCTTCTCTTTCTCTCTCTCTCCCACTCCCTCCCTCCCTCCTTGTAGCACTGATCCTGTAATGGATAAAGAAGTCTTAAGAAATAATTCTAGAGACAAATCTAACAAATTCCATAAGCATAGGATGCCCTTCTCAGGTACTAAAAAGCATAGCAACATGGAAAACCTGTAATGAAGTTACCATTCCACATAAAGCTGAAAGCTTCAAAGATTAGAAGAGCAATGAAGCTGGTGAAGAGTCTGAAGCACAGGTGTTACAAGGAGCAGCTGAGGGAGATGAGATTGTTTAGCCTGAAGAAAAGGAAGCTCAGAGGGGACATTATCACTCTCTACAACTACCTGAAGGAGGTTGTATCCGAGGAGGTCAGTCTCTTCTCCCAGGTAACAAATGACAAGACAAGAGGAAATGTTCTCAAGTTGCACCAGAGGAAGTTAAGATTAGATATTGGGAAAAACTCTTCACTGAAAGGGTTGCCAAGCATTGGAACAGGCTGCCCAGGGAAGTGAGTGAGTCACCACCTGTGGAGGTGTTTAAAATATGTGTAAATGTGGCACTTGGGGATGTGGTTTAGTGGTGGACTTGGCAGTGTTAGGTTTATGGTTGGACTCAATGAATTTAGAGGTCTTTTCCGACCTATGAATCCGTGATTCTAAGTTGAATTCTTACGAGTCTCTGTGCTATATATTTCTCCTAAAATAAATTGAAGGCATGGACCATACCTAATTTGGTCCATTTTCTATGGAAATGCCTAAAAAAGTAGTTCTGATGTAAAAGCCAATTTACTACTTGATTTCCCATGTTCCTGGATATTATGATACATGATCTCAATTTCTAAGAAAGTGTTTTTAGCAACAGGGAAATAATTTTCTTAGTTTCACTTAGAATGACATTTTTTGTGGCTGAAATTTTCAATGATAAAAAACCCAAGGGATATCCAAAAAACCCCACTGCATTTTCTGTCTGCAGTATTCTCTGTTTTAAAATGAGTGCAGAATGTTCTGCATTAAAATTGTATTCTGGGTTAACTTGGATTTAATACAGATCCTTCTGTTATAGGCAGACTTTTAAACTAAGGGCTGCAGCTCTGGACATCATCCAACTTTTGCAGTTAATTATGGCTGTAGACAGTGTTCTAAATTTTGAATGTCAGTCGTGTCTGTAGTGCTGCTTCTCCAGGATCTGAAAGAGGTTTGGCTATTAATGGAAGTCTGTTGGCTGAGATTCTATCCAGAAAGCCTGAAATTATATCCGTGAGTTGAAGGATTAATTTAGAAAAATGGAGGTCCGTTGAGTCTTTCACTCCAGCATAGCATTGTATACTGTCTTTTTCTAAGGAAAGTGTTTTTCTTCTATTTCTCATCATTATAGAAAGGCCTCTTGGTATCTTTTCCATATAAGACTGATCCTAAGACTGTCAACTTACTGTAAGCTACAGTTTTTTTGCTGTTCATTTGTGCTTTTTTCTTGTTTATAATTGTTTCCTGTAGCTTTTAATTTTAAAGGTTTTCATGTTTATGACCTGAGATAGTTGTAAAAATTAATAGAAAATACATGCTATACATCTTCTGGCTTCTTTTCTGTTCTGTTATCAGTCCTTAAGGATAAATTTTCCAGCACCACCCACCATAGGAGCTGTCTTTCCTGTCAGACTTCACACATTTAGGCACGCAGTGTTGCTTTCCAAGTCAAACGATGGGGTGTTCTTAGCTGTTCCTCTCAGTTTTTGAGCTTCTCTCAGTCTTCATGAGAGTCGTAGTTTGATAAGTCATGCCCCAATCATATATTATTCAATTACGGTATTAAATTGACATTGATTTATTTTCTTTTTGTCCAAGGATTATTATATAAATGGGTTAATACTGTGCAATATTTATTAGAATATTAAGACATTTTCTAACCATATTAATTAAGTTTTATGCAAAGGAATATTAATTATAGGGGGAAATAAAAACCATAAATCCAGATGTAGAAAAATCACAAAAGGAGTACTATAAAATAGTCATATGAGAAAACATAGAATACTGCCAATGTACCTTCTTAAGAGCATTTGATACAGAAACTGGAGAGTTTAAGTTTGAAAGCATGTCTTTTAAAATAACTGTGAGACACTTTAATCACTAAAATGTAAAATACTTGACTATTCCACCATCATTCTACTTGTTAAATATTAAACATGGTAAAGTTTTGCTATGCTCAATACTCAATATATTTCCTTAGTAGTTCCCAGTCACCTCCACCAGCAAATTGCTGTTGTTTCCAGCAAAGGCAAAGGTTTGTTAACTCCTCTCCAGCTTTGAAAATTTTCGCCCATAAATGACTGCAGGACTAGTCTTCTAATTTCTGTTGGTTTTATTTTGTATATAGTAGTAGGTTTATTTTAGTTGTGATTATCTATGGTTCTGATAGAGACAAGTTTTTAAAGAGAAATACTATAACCCATGGTTTTATTAAAAAAAACCAAACTAAAAGACCAACAGATGACTATTAAGCAAATCAAGAATTCACATTTTCCTCTCAAGTATCCTACAACACTGACTACTGTATTTTTCAGTTTCAGATTCTGATTAATTTAATTAAAGTTAATTGTTAGGAGATAGAAGGAGAATGGGAACCATAATCACAGCAGAGAAGCAAAGTTCAGGAAGATTAGTTGCGAGGCAAATGGGTCAAATTAAAGCATTACAATTTGAGTGAAAGGAAAAGCTGTTGGAAGTGAACAGAAATATCTGATGGAGAATACTGCAAAAGCCAAAGGCTGAAATGGGAGCATTCAGATAATGAACAATATTATTAAGGGTAAAAGTGTACAGATAAAGGTCAAAATAAGCATACTATTATTATTATTGATAACAAAGAAAGATGACATATTTTTTTTACACTATTGGGAGGTTTTATAGATCTCATTTTAGGAAGCCTTATTTAGTAGAGTATAAGGAGGAAGAACGTTAGTAAGGTGCTTTGTAGAAAGTGAAAACATAAACCGCTCCGTGTCCATTATGTTTCTGCCCGGCTGTAAAGCATCTCATAAACTAAAGGCTTAAAATCTGTGTCTGTCTCCCTTATCAAGGCAGGAAAAAAATGTGTGAGAAGTGGTTATATATAAAACTGTTAGGACATAGTGGCCAAGGCAGAGGAATAAATATCATGCCTATAATTTGGGTTGCACAAATCGTTCAGAGATTTGTCTATACTAAGAAAATCACAACCACACATTTTGTGACAAATTCATAAGTTTTGTTGCAAGTTTAGTCATAATGATTTTTTCAACATCCCAAGAGCAGACTATAAGAAACTAAAGTGTTCAGTGCTGTTAGACCTTGTCTTTATGCCAACGTGAGCATTTGCTGTGTTGTTCTGGAAGATGTGTGTGATCAGCTAAAAAGGCCATTCCTGCACTGGTCAGTGTGGGAAGACCTGATGGTTATGCTTATTTCCATGCCATTCATCTTCAGTCTTAGGAAAGATGAGCAAAATAAATCAAAACAAAAAACTAGAAAGCTGTGTGATAATAGAGCTCAGATGGACAAAAGGGCTAGTCTAGTAAGTGACTTCTTGTCAGACATGGAATCTTAATGTTGTGCTTATACAGTGTTTTACTTATGGGTTGTTTTTTTTGTTTTTGTTTTTGTTTTTCTTTGTTGAGTTTTGCTTTGTGGGTTTCTTGTTTGTTTGGTTGAGTGGTTTGGTCTTGTTTGCTTTGATTTTTGTTTCTTGTGGTTGGGTGTTTTTTTTAACTCAGATTAGAAAGGACTTGTTTAAGTACTTGGACTTTGCACTTCTTTTCTGTCTATGAAGGAATTGTATACATTGAAGTAGTTGATGTGTGTAGGCACGTGGGATGTAGAGAAGAATGAAAATAAAAGGTGACCTTTTGGGGTACAAGAATAGAGAAAAAAGTAAAAAGTTGTTGCTTTTTCTTTTTTTAATCAACTGATGATGCCAGTCAAGTAAATGACAGTTATCCTGAGGTAAAAATTAATTTTTACTCTTAGAAAAGACTATTGCCAATGCCTAATAACTGATTCTTTCCACATACTCTGATACAGAAAACTGCAAACTAAATACCATATTACAAGATAATATGGTTTCCTTTGAATCAATGAAATAATTGAGACCATTGAGGTTAAAGTGTTCTGAAGCAAAGATTATAGAATCCTTTCTGAGCTATTTAAGCAGAAAATCATTCTATTGGCATCTTGGTCCTTCCCTGTTCCTCTGAGGTCTCATGCTTTGTTCCGCTTTATATCCTTAATGCTGCTTTCTTTGTCTGCATTTCCCACTTAGTTCATTCCTTTTGATGTGCCTCTTATGTCTTTAGCAGAAGTCTCTTTTTATGTACTGAAATTTTCACCTAAAATATCCTTGAAAACTCACAGCTTTTGGGCTTTTGCTAAGCTCCTGAGGTGACTGGACTGAGCAAAAGAACCTCGAGTGCATAAGCTAGAAAATGCTTGGAGGACAATGGCTGCCGCTCTCCAGCAGCTGCCCAACTGAAAAGAATACACAAACCTAAAAATTTTCATAAGGCAGCAGCCTTGGAAGAAATTCAGATTGCAAGACAGGAGCCAAGTAAAGATATAACACTGTAACAAGACAGTGAGTTGGAGGAAAATGAATCCCAGGATTAACAGGCTGCAGAATTTATGCTTACTGAACTGTTAAAAACCAGTGAAGGAGGAAAATGAGAGCTATCAACAGCTGCAAAGTATGAGAAGCATAAGAAAATGAGAGGTGCAGGCAAATAAGATGGCTTGAAGAATTACATTTTGGAGTAGAAAAGGTTGGAAACGTTCTTTTTCAGTTTTTAATTAGACAGACTAATTTGAAAATTGAAGTAAAGCAATCAAGGAAACCTGTGAGAATCTGACGTCTTCTGAAAACTCAATTAAAGATTCTTGTGGCTAATTTGAAAATTTGACATATTCTTTGCCAAAATGGTAGAAATAAGACACTGAAAATGTTACCTAGATGACTAGCTTTGTGATGATCCATATGTCTAGACCAGGACACCAAATTTGGCAAGGGAAGAAGTGCTTATGTTTGAAAAGGTGCAGTTACTTTATAGTCCACCCCAAATTCATTTGCAGTTAAAAAAAAGTTAAAAAAAGTAAAATCCTTTTCAAGATGTAAAGTGAAAATGAGCTGCATTAGCAAATGCTGACCTACTGGGTACACTGGTGGGCTTTACAGATCTCGTCCAGGAGTGCTTTCATACTTGTGTAACTCTCAAAAGCCAAGCAATTATAAATATGCAATCTGTGATGCTCTCTTGCCACACATTAATAGTTGGAGCAAGTTTTTTGAACATTTAGATGAATACTTTGTATTTTGGTTCTATTTCTTGTATTCAAGTAGTTTAATTAGCAAAAGGAGGTATGCCTTCTAAGAAAATGTAGTATGAATATGCTATATTGATGAAAGCATTTTGAACTCACTAAATATCTTCATTTGAGTCTTCTTTCCTTTTTCTATCACATTGCCCTTACAAATTTGAAAGTTGTTAGAACAGTGCAGTAGTTATCACTTTCTACATAAGTTAATTTTAATGCTGAAAAACCAGTGGAAGTTTGGAAGCGTTATGGGGAGTGAAGAGATCAATACCTGCCCCTCCGCTTCCCCTTGTGAGAAAGTTGTAGACTGTGATGAGGTCTCCCTTCAGTCTTTTCTCCTCAAAGCTGAACAAATAAAGTGACCTCAGCTGCTCCTCATAAGGCTTCCCCTACAGACCCTTCACGATCCTTGTGGCCCTCCTTTGGACCTTCTGTAAGAGCTTCATGTCTTTATATATTGTGGTGCTCGAAACTGCACACAATATTTAAGGTGAGGCTGCCCCAGTGCAGAGCAGAGCAGGACAATCCCTCCCTTGACTGGCTGGTAATGCTTTGCCTGATGCCCCCCAGGACACAGTTGGCCCTCCTGGCTGCCAGGGCACTGCTGACTCATATTCAACTTGCCATTGACCAAGATTCCCAGGTCCCTTTCCACAATGCTGCTCTCCAGCCTCTCGTTCCCTAGTCTATACGTGCAACCAGGATTTCCCCATCCCAGATGGAGAATGTTAAAAAAACCCCGGATGTTAAAATTCATCTGGTTGGTGATTGCCCATCTCTCTGACTTATTGAGGTCTCCCTGCAGGACCTCTCTGCCCTCGAGGGAGTTGACAGCTCCTCCCAATTTAGTGTCATCAGCAGACTTGGTATTCCTTCAAGTCCTGCATCCAAGTAATTTATGGAGATGTTGAAGAGAAATGGTCCCAAGGTGGAGCCCCGTGGAACCCCATTAGTGACTGAATGCCAACCTGATGTTACCCCATTCACTATAACTCTTTAATTTTGAATATTTTGTTTTCCTTACACATATACTGTACAGAAAACCTTGAGTCTGAATTCAGTGAAATAAAGTGCACAGTTGCTAGGACCCTGCATGCAAGGCTTAGAGAATGAGCAGATTTTGCTGCTATTTGAACTAGCAGCTAAGGTCCTAGAAAGCTGACCTGAATTTTCCAGCTTCCAGGAAGAAAAAAGGATATGCAAAATAACAGAAAGCGATGCAAAGAATTAGTGACTCCAAGAGGAAAAGCAGCAATCTGTTCTTCTCAAAAGCTTCATAAAACTTCGCAAGTGGCAGAGAAAAGACAGAAATAGTGATAGGAATGAGGGAGTGTCATCTGTGAGGCAAGACATAGTAAATGTCTCTGGCACTATATACTGTTAGGATAAGCATTTTGAAGAAGATTCAGGTACTGATGCATACTTGCTAATGAAATGGATGTATTTGTTGAAGTACCACAGCCAAAATGTAGAAAGCCATCTATAAAAACACTTACTGTAAATTCAGTGGTTTCTGATCTATAAAATGAATGTCAGGGAAGTTTTTACTGCAAATGTTGTACTTATTCATTGCTATGTAGGTGGACATATAAATTGCATTACGTAGCAGTCATCTATACAGTTATTTGTACAATTTGTATAGTGGGCTGTCGAAATCTTTAATGATGCAGAAGAGTTCAGATAGTATCTGAGACTCAATTTAAATATCTGCTTGGAGCATCAGATTCTTAAATTCTGCAAAATCAAACAAGATTCAAGACTGCCATAACAAAGCAAATTGTAATAATGAAGTCAGAAATTAACTTGAAGCATGAATACAAATTCCAACATAAGAAAGATAAAAGTAAAGCCAAACTCAGTCTGCACTTACAAATTAGTTGGGGTTGGATAGAGCATATACCAAGGTTGATTTAAGTAGAATTATTGCAATTTATACTGAAAAAAAACTCCTTGTGCAACTCTTTCTGCTTGTTACAGCCTTTACAAAAATAATTGCAATGTCTAAATTAAAGTAATTAATCAAAGATTAATTATGTATCATCAGATAGTCTGCTGCTAGAAGTGTATTAATTATTGTTCAGCATGGGTTCTTGCCAGAACATCTTTCATTTCTTGTATTAAAACACAGGTGAAAAGTTGGGGTTTGCCGAGGGTTAATTCCTGCAATTTAACTGCTTTTTGTTTTGCCTCCCAGATGAGTTGATTTGTAGTTGTTTAACTGTCGATACATATGTACATGCGAGAATCAGAATGTATTCTTGAATTTACTGGTTTGCTTGACTTTTTGTGGGGGAAGTTGATTGAAGAAAAGACACAACCAGTAGTTGAAGGTTTGGATGGAGTTTTTTACATATATTTCATTCACTATAATTTGATCGTTTCTGTTTGCCCATTCAGTCTTTTTGAGTCCTTGCAGGTAAGTGGAAAAAAAATCATACATTGCATTTCACCAGTTTGCTGCTCATTACTAGTTAGGCATTCTGCTGAATTGAATACTCTTTTATTTATAAGTAAGGCTAGCAACATCATTGGTGCTATGGAAGACTGACATTTCCTGCATTAGACTTTGTCTTCTATTACTCAGAAACTCTTTTTGCAAAATTAAGTAGGTAGCTATATATTTAAAAGCTGTATCACAAAGCATTGGAAAAAGATTGCATTGTGCTAAAGCAAGCAGTTTCAGCTTCAATACTTCTGCATTTTTGAGGAATGGTTCTGAAATCTTAACAGCATTTTTCTAGTTTTGTTAAGCTGCTTAACTATAAAATATATGTTGGCCATCAAGATTAATTTAGCATAAATGCTTCAGCTTGGTATCCTACCCTTTATTTATGAAGAAGAAACAATGGATCACTTGCTGAGAGAAGAGCCACTGTTTTTTCCTATACCTACACTTGATCTCACACATACTCATTAATTCATAAAATAAGATAATGTGTAGAGATTCATTTGCCTGTCTGCATACATTCACCATTTTTTTTCTCTCTTAAAGGTTAAGAATACTTCTGTTTTCTTACCCAATTTTCATTGTTTTTAACAAAGTCAGTGGGCCATTTGTACCATATAGTCTCTAATGTAACATTTATGATTTTAATGATCAATATCTGTGCAGATATGTTAGATGACTGTGAAAAAAAGTTTTGTGTTCTTCATTTTGACTCCCATCAGCATATTCTAGCCATTTCAACTTATTCTCCAGATCTGATGAAGACTATACGTGTCTTTGAGTGCATTTTCCTTGTAGTAATGTT
The DNA here is from genome assembly GCF_001604755.1 of Lepidothrix coronata. Classification (NCBI taxonomy): domain Eukaryota; kingdom Metazoa; phylum Chordata; class Aves; order Passeriformes; family Pipridae; genus Lepidothrix; species Lepidothrix coronata. Next base: position 2,458,039 of record NW_016690186.1, on the reverse strand, counting down.
AAGTCATTTTCCTTTTTTTTTTAGGAGGGTCGTAATTGTTTTTTTTTTTTTAATTAATGTATCAGCACTATTAATGAGCTGCTATTGAGTACCACTAAAAATGCATTATTGTATCTATTATAATTTTAATTTTCACTCAGAATCTCAGTCATATATCTGTTACCATTTTAATCTTCACTTAGAATCCCGATTACATACTGTGAAATAATTGTCATTCAGTTCCCTCATGTTAGCCTCTACTGTAGGAAGAATTTCCTATTTCCATTTAAGGTATATTGATCAGTGGGAACTACATTATTTTCATTGACTGGGTGTTGGTTTAGGATCTAAACATTCCTTTAAGGTATATAGGCCTGAAGTAAAACACATCTATCCCCTGTAGATTTCTAATCATGATGATGATGATAATTATTATCATAATAAATACTAAATATTTATTGCTCATTCATATAAAGCCTCTAAGTCATCTGAAGCCAATTGAAGTCAAAGCAATTGACAAAGATCTATTTATTCAGTGTTTGAAATAGAATAGCTCAGCTCTGCATAAGCAATATAAATTAACACTCAAAAAAGCTATAGATCAGAGTTTTCCGTCTTGAAAACTTTCACAAGCCTATTGGTGAGGTCAAATATGCTCATTTATCATGTGAAAAGCCTGAAGATTCTTTTGTGGCACCATATCAGGACCAGCTGCCCTGGGCTGCAGCCAGTTCAAACCAGCTCTGATGAGATGGCTTCTCAGCAGCTCTCAGTTTTGGAGAATGTGATCAAATTTTTGACTTTCCATTTGCATTAGGAAGTTCTATCCTTTGAATATGCAAAAAACCTTGGTAATATAATGTTAGTAACTTAAAAAGGCAGAATGGGAAAATGAAGTGCTTTAGGTCTCCTCATTAAAAGCAAAGTAGGCTCAGTGGTTAGGATCCAAATTTGGCATTTATTCTACAAGTTTCCTGTATGGGAAAAGACAAGTCACAGTGCCTATCTATTTGTTCTTTATTTTTCTGTATTTTTATATTTTATAGTGTATTTATATTTTGTATTTTAAATTCAAGCATCACTCCATGCTAAATCCCATTCTACATTCAGCCATTCAGTAGATGTTGTGGAAACCCTGGGTAGAAACAAGAAGTTCAAGTTTAAAGGTGAAGTCCCCATTGTTCCTTAGTGCAGCCTGAAGTATAGAATCATAAAGCCATAGAATGGTTTGTGTTGAAAGGGACTTTTAAAGATCATCTAGTTCCAACCCCCAGCCATGGACAGCAATATCTTTCACTAGATCTGTTTGCTCAAAGCCCCATACAGCCTGGCCTTGAACACTTCCAGGGATGGGGAATCCGCAGCTTCTCTGAGTTACCTTTTCCAGTGTCTCACCACCTTCATAGTAAAGAATTTCTTCCCTATATGTAATACAAATCTACACTAATTTTAAAACCATTACCTCTTGTCCAATCACTACAAGCCCTGATAAAATCTCTCCCTGTCTCTTTAGCACTGACTCCATGGTAGAGGAGCTTAGCCTAAGACCTTTTATCCCGTACTCTCTTGGAGACACATCCTATGGTTGACAAGAGGACAATTTATTGGGCTACTTCTTGAATACCTAACACCACATACACTATCGAAAATTACATATGGCCAGGCTTGAGGCATGCTGTAGGATAGCCAGTCATTCTGTGGATTCAGTGTTCTTTTTTAAATGTGTTTAAAGCTGAATCTTCACTAAACAGTAGCAGAGAGCAGTTAATGTTCTTCTATGTTGCTCTTCAACAGGTTTTTCAATACTCACATTTTTTGAAATGCACTGCAAATTGCAAAATACTTACCTTTACTGATGTTGGGGAACATCAGAATGTAATGTGCATATGCAGCAAGAATGAGCCTTCTTGTACTCACCTACTGTAAGGCTGTAAATTTGTTTCCTTTTTATCTATTCTGAAATGTCTTTTAACAATTATTGTTAGGAACATTATAGTGACCTAACATGGCAACTTCCTAGGTATCCAGTGATAGAGATCTGTGGAAGAGAAGATTAGTTAGGGAGAAAGGAGCTTAAAAAGGCTCCTGAAACCTCTGGTGTTTCTGTATTCTAAATAGCTGATTTTTTGAGTCATCTCACAGTGAGGATGCTTCTGACTATATTGTTGGGTTAAGGGAATGCATCAGACAGCTTTCTCTCGCAATGTATAAAAAGCTAAAATCCAAACAAAAATTCTTTTGACAAAAGCTTTGACTTGTGTCAGAAGTGAAAATTAAATGCCAGATGGATAATTCAATCCAAAATGACAGTTTAGCCTTGAGGACACACTACATTTTTTTTTATTGTATAGTCTGTAATTAAAAGCCAGACAATATCTCAATGTAAGGCAGTAGAGAAAGCCGAGATACACTACTATCTGTAAAATGAAGACATGTTAAGAAGTGGTTAAGTGATGAATTCAAATTTTAATTAATTTTGATATATTTACAACAGGTGTTGTAAAGTTAAGGAAAAAAACCCTACATGGATAAAACTCTAAGATGAGCATTTCTTTAAAACATGTATATGAAAAATACATTTTCAATGTTTTATGAATGCATAATAAGAAATTAGATAAGTAGAAGATGTATTTTCTACTTATTTTTATTGCTCACTTTTCTTTCTCCTATAAGATTGATTTTCATACTTGTTACAGTTTAACTGAATGCAATTAAAGAAAAAAATCAATCAGTAGTTAGACTCAGATATTTCTAACTCACCATTGTTAAACTTTCTGTTAAAAATTAAGCAGTATCATACTCTTTTTCAGAGCAAAAGAAGGGGAAAAGGAATGCAGCTAAAATAAGCAGAAACAGACTTAAAAATCACCCAACTCAGATCATTAAACTCAAACAATTCTTGTACCAATACATTGTTTGTATATCTGTTTATTCAATTAAAATGCTCAGATGTAAAAATGTTTATCAGAACAGTACACTAACTATTTGTTTTCTATTTTTTAAAGCTACTTTGCCCAAATTCTTACATTCTCAGCTTTTTGTGAAAATTTAAATGCTGGGCTTTTAATCATACAATTTTCAGCTCTAATGCAGCTGTAAGCCATCCACAAAGGCAGTTGCTGTAACAGTTCTACACTGAAGCAATACCAGGGATACACAACATTCTTTTCCCATGAGCAGACTTGTTCTATATATACCATTTAAAGGAAACTTCTGTCGCATTCATTAGGAAATCACAAATCCAAATCTTATATTAGATCATAAAAGTCTGTCTTATATGTGAGAACATCAACTGTTAGTGTGGTAACAAGCTATTATACTTAAAGGTACAGCACAACTTTGTGTGCTAGATAATTTGTACAAGAAATAGTAAATATGTTACCTCTCCAGTCCCCCATGCAACAATATACTCAGTTTTTGGTATCACATAGAAAAAAGAAAGTAAAGTATTGTTCACAAGGATAATGTTAAACTTAGTACATTGCTGGACATAGAAATAAATTCTCTGACTAGGAAAAAAGGAGGAAAAGAAGTTACAAGATGGGGTAATTTTACTCATTCCTTTACCTGTCTCTGTGTATGGTGTTTAAATAATGTTTATTTTTTGGTATATATGGGAGGTCTTAGTTATTAAAAACAGACTAATGCATTTTCATTTTTGATTGCAGTAGTGTAGAGAGAAATATTATGAAAGGGATGACTGCATCTTAAGGGTAATGGGGCTAGGTTGGACACATATTTGTCAGGTCTATATTTAAAAAAAATTGAATTCTTCCTGGGGATTTCAGATATTTAAAACTTTCAGAGCAAAAATTGTTTGTCTACAGTATGTCCTATTCCTAATAAAATAGCAGAAAGAGCAGTGCTCTATCCTGTTTTATGTTTCCCAGATCTTTCTTTCCATAGCATTTATCTTTCAGTCTTCTATTCTTTCTCAAAAATATCTTGTATTCCACAACCAGACATAGTCTGTATAAACATTGACTGTAGAATAGTTTTGATTAGAATGTGTCTTCCCTCTTAATTATTTTCATTATTAGTAGCTGTACATGTGAAAAAGACAATGAACTATGTCATATCCATAGTAGTACATGGTTTCATCTATTGTCTTTTTGACAATTCTGAAAACTTCAGTTTTCATTTTATGTGCCCAAATCTGTCAAGTATTAAGTACCTTAATTTAATGCTAAATTATTAAATGTTGTATTGTAAAAGCCATGCAAGTTTGGTTTGCAGATGTTGACAGTGGGCCAAATCTAAAGCTGAAATGAAAGACTGACTTCAGGCCAAATTCTCTGCCATAACTTAACGAAAACTGACCCAAAGAATTCCTGATACTTGTTTGGTGCTTCATTGCAGATGGCCAAACTTATTCTGTGTGATTGACTTCAAAAGCCTCCTATCAAGCAGAATGGAATCTAGTAAAAATATATATTTAGGAAATGAAGTAGCAATCAGTACAGCTTAATTAGCCTCGCACCTACTTTATACAATTTGTGTTATTAGCACAGTGTTTGCCATCAAGTTTCTTAGTGATTAAAATTCTGGATGCTAGAATATTTGGCTCAAGTTTCTCTAGTTGCTGGCATTCTTGTGGCAACCAATGGTTACACAATGTTCTTAGGTACATTGTCTAGGTGATATACACACCTAAAAAGGTCACAGCTTCCATATGCTGTGGTAAAATAAAGAGATAGAGCGCCCTCATCCCCAAAGTAATTACCCAAAGTAATCTGTATTTTGTTGTTATGACTTTCAGTGATTGTACCACTGAAGAGGATCTCTGAGTACATCAGTCATAAAATGGTGCAAAGCTTTCCATTTCAAGTAGCAGAAATTTTACACAGAGTCTGGAACTGATTGTAGATGAATGTCAAGGCTTCTTTTCTTCTACCATCATCTGAAAGACCCTCATGGCAAATAAAGTCTTGATGATCTTAAAAAAAAAAAAAGAAGATGTTTGTTTTGGTTTTGTTTGTTTGTTTTTTTTTCTCTAAGCTATCATGTTCTTTAAAAAGTATAAACATTTTGAATGGACAAATGAAAATCCCATTTATTATTTTATAATAAAATGTATTGAATGAAGCTGTATCCAAAGAAAGTGACTAAGAGTGTGCTACTGGAGCTATAGTTCATTGTTTCATCTTTGTATTTGAGATTCACTCTTCCAAAAATCACAAATTTAGTCATAGCATTTGGTAATGCTGTTCTTAAACCTTATAGTCATTTTATGTTGGCTACATTTGCAGTATGTCTTCTGTGGATTAAATGCATTATAAATTTGAGAAAAATTATATACATTAAGGAAAGGGTCTTGACAAAGTTCTGGTTTTATTTTTATCCGTGTGTCTTATTTATTGCTATTACCCAAGACAATGTTTTCTGCATTCAATAGTATTTGTAAATTCCTTAAAAAACATTATGGATAAAAATTCATGGAAAACATCATGGAAATACACTGTATTCCTCAGTCTCTATTCATTCACTGAACTACAATTATTATTGTTAGAACTCTCATTGTTATCTGTCTGGATGTTTTTAAAGCATAGCAGATAAATGCACAAGAGATACCGATTGTGTATAAGCATCCATGCTTTGATTTTATTCCTGTGCTTAGATTTTAGACATATCTTGTACATCAAAAGGAAATTGGGAATGGTAGAAATTCTCATTGGGTTTTACTTCAGTTCTTTATCTTCCTAATAAAACTGTGTTGATGAGAATTATGCTGTTACTGAAAAAAAAGTAGAACAATATACAATGGTCTGGCCTCTCTGCAATTGTATCTCACACTTTCATGTAAATGAAGCAAAAAAACCAGATTATTTTTATTTATCTCTCAGATATATCTTTCCCACCTGCGTTTCACAGATCTAATGAAAAGGTTGTGTAAGAGTTTTAACACAATTGTTGTGTGGCCATCTAGCAGAGTGAGCTTCAAGATGCTTCAGACATCTGAATGGTGGTTAGCCTGAGACAGTCATGCATGAGAAAGCTAATTTAGTCCCCTTTATGAAAACTTGAATGCTTAAGCAGATCGGAAGAAATTTGGTGCCTGAAAAAGTCTTTGTAAGCCTACTCAAAAATAGTAGCATCTAGGTCATGCCTGTAATGACTTGGGATTCAGTTGTTTCATATTCTGTTTTTCAGTAAGAAACAAATGCACTATTACTTTTGTTTCTCTTATTTAAACAAAGTACATTAAAATCCTTGTCTAGGAATAGAAATTGTACCCTTCATCAGTGGAACTATTCATCCAGAAAGGTATTAGTGAATGAGGAAATATCTCTTGTACTCGATGATTTGCCTTAGGAAAGACAGTAGAAATATGCCCAATGGAAGCAGCGATATTGCATTCAAAACAAAGCATCTAAGCAGATTTAGGCACCTTCAATGTGTATGTGTAAAACTATAACATTCACAAATTAGAGCTGCATGTTTTAATGTTATTATATAAAGTGTTGTGAGGAAAATGATTGCACTGCCTTTACTAGTATAGCTTTTGATTGTTTACACCAAAAAGATTCCAAAAATCCAGTTTTCTTCTGATTGCTTTGTAGTTTGATTTTTTACATTTGTTTTAATAAATGAAAGGCTCTGTAGTTGGTTTCACAATTAGACTGAGATTATTAAATGACATTGTGCAGTGGAATGAGAGTACAGGACCTAAGCTTCTAATGTCTGCTAAGAAAATTTTAATAAGTCCAATACTACATGTGAATGTTTGAATTTTCAGTGCTGAAAGAGAATGGTTGTTTATTTAAGAACAGTTTTGATGAGATTTTAAAAACTCTACAATTACACTGTGATTTATTTGAAGAAAAAAAATCCACATTTTGGGTCAATACAAAATTCCAAGGACTCCTTCCGTTTAATCACTTCTACGAAATTAAGTTACAATTCTCGTGAATACTCAATGGTCTTGGTTATCTCAACTACATTTCAAACATAGCCCAGACAGTATTTCAGTCCCAAAGGATTTATATTATTCTGTTCATGGGAAAATACCTAATGAACTGTTTAGCTCTTTACTCAAGACTGGCTATGGCTGCCAGTCATTCTTTGCAATTATGCCCCAGCGATACAATGTTCTGGTCTCTGCAGTATTTCAGACATTTTGTAACTTTAACTATGTTATGAACCAAAAAATCAGATTTCTTTCTCTCTCAGCTGTAGCTTTCCCATCTACACTTTACAGATCTAATGCAAAAGTTGTATAAGACTTTTGAAGCATAATGGTTATGTGGCCATCTATAAGAGTGAGCTTCAAGATGGTTAAGGTATGCGAAGGGCAGCTATCCTGAAACAGTCATGCTTAGAAAGCTACTCTAATGCATAAGTCCCCTTTATGAAAACTTGTGGCCAGGAGGGCCAATGGTATCGTGGGGTGCCTTGGGAAGAATGTGGCCAACAGGTTAAGGGAGGTGATCCTCTCCCTCTGCTCAGCCCTATACTGCCCGGTTCTGGGCTCCTCAGTACAAGAAAGACAAGGAGCTACTGGAGAGGGTCCAGCAGAGGCCATAAAGATAATGAGGAGTCTGGAGCATCTCCCTTATGAGGAGAGACTGTGGGAGCCAAGCCTGTGTAGTGTAGAGAATACTAAGAGGGGATCTCATCAATGCATATAAATATCTCAAAGGAGGGTGCCAAGAGGATGGTGCCAGACTCTTTTCAGTGGTGCCCAGTGATAGTACAAGGAGTAATTAATGGCCATAAACTAAACCACAAGACATTCCACTTCAATATGAGGAAGAAATTCTTTACAGTGAGGGTGGCAGAGCACTGGAACAGGCTGCCCAGGAAGGTCAAGTGGTGTCCCTTTCTGGAGATATTCAAACACCACCTGGATGTGTTCCCGTGTAACCTGCTCCAGGTGATCCTGCTTGGCAGGGTGTTGAATTAGACGATCTCCAGAGGTCCCTTCTAATCCTAACTATTCTCTGATTCTGTGATTATTACCTGATAAATGGTGTGAGATGTCTCAGAAGCATGGACACATCTTGCAAATGTTGGAATTTCACTGTGAATGAATGCCAACTAATGCTCAACTTTTTTGGAAGTTGATATAGGTAAAAATACATTGTGAGAAGTTTTGATACATGAGTGTTTCAGCAGGAGACAGAAAGATCCTTGAAAGCTCACTTTATGTGTTACAAGGAAAGCTTGGTGAGGAAAATCTGGACATTTTGTTCAAAAATCTATCTAAGAAATACACATGTAAAATTGCCATTCCAGATATTTCAGTTTTATTGTGCATCAAAGTAGTCCCAAGTACACTGTAGGTGGAAAAAAGTTGTGTTACATTTGCATTGTAAAAGCTGAGTGGCCACAGGCTGTTGAGTTAATGCTGGATGCTGTTTTGCCTGTCTCTAGTTCCTTGGACTGTTTACCTTTAATATTTCAGAAGTTAAATCTACATTTACCTATTGTGATTGCTATGTCCGGAGAGCAATCCTACAAGTAAATATGGCTTTTGACAGACCTTCTGTAGTCTGCTTAGTTCTCTGCTGTGCTTGCACTGGTACCGGGCCAAATATCACTAAAAAGCAAACACTATAAGGTGTACTTTAACAGCAAATTTTATTGGTTGCTGTTAATTAATGTGTTGCAAGGAAACTATAACATGTAATTGCTAAATACTAGAAAAACACAAAGTTGCTTTTATATTAAAATAGTGAATGTAAAAAAATGATATGTAATTTTTTAATACTCATGGTGGACAACAAAGGACATTGCTTAGGTGTAAAGAAGCAATCAAAGACTTTCTTGAATGGGTTGCCTTTCCTTTGAGTGTTTAGTTTTGAATTCTCCACAGATTCCCAAGGTTATTTGTATCCTCTGCCAACCATATTCTTTTGTATCTCTGGATAAATACCTTAAAAGCGGTATTCACCATTTCTTCTTACATGTGCAACATTCTTCTGGTTGTCTTCTTACTGCTTTGAATCCATAAGTAATTTTTTTCTTCAATTCTTTTTTTAGTAGTTTCTCATGACTGCAGTTAAACTCATCCCACCCCCTGGGCCAGGGGACTTTGTGTTCAGGTGGGTTCCAGCAGCTATCTCTGATACCAGTCTCTCTGGCAAAACTCAGGGCACAAAGCAATATTAAGAGGGAAGTCCTGATTTGGAAACAAATATTGAGCTCAAAATCAGAGCCTAACAAAATAAAAATTAAATAAAAGAGTCACTAAATGGAGCTGTACATGCTATGGCAAGTGCAAGCCAAGGTAACGTGTTTGAGAGTGAAGGCATTTGTAAGAAGCAGCAGTAACCCTAGTGGTTTATGTGACTTCCCCTGAGCTTGTAACTGGTGGCAGAATGTGCACAGCATGGGCAAACAGGTGTACTAGTTCAGGAGAATTAGCCTCAGATGGAATGAAAAACTTTACAGGAGATGATAAGGGCTTACAAGCAACCTGGGAGGTGTGTTAGTTCGGCTTCTGAAACAGGTGTATAAAACAATGTGGTGCCAGCAAAAGAGGTGTTAGTGTCAAAAAAAAAATCAGTAGCATCAGCAATTAGGTAAAGAGAGGACTTACAGGACAATCTCATTCACCCTGACTGTTCAGATAAGCTAAACATGTTTGTCTGTCAGTGCCCAGTGAGCTAGCTAGCTATCCGTGCTTGCTGGGCAACAGAGCCTCAGGGAGAGGGCCACCAGGAGTTCACAGCTAATGCCAAAGCTGTTGATGGGATCTGGGTAGGGACAGAAACAGTGGCAGTCGAGCCCTCTACACATATAAAAGAAGCCCTTAAGATGTGCCAGCAACCAGGGTGGCAAATGGGACGTGGCCGTGGGATGGCAGTTTGCACACAATGGCATAGAAAAGGCGATGAAGCTCTGCCAGCTCAACCAGGAAGCAATAGTACCCACCTTGAAGAAAGCTCTTTTAAGCTCTGCACCTACCACAACTGACACAACTGCCCAAACCAAGCTCCTGGTGGGAAAATGCTGCCATCTCAGTGCCAGCTAAGGGCTGTGCCCTGCTCTGCCCAGGAAGGTTATAGAGCAGATCATCTTGAGTGCCATCACATGGCACATGGAGGACAACCAGGGGATCAGGCCCAGCCATCATGGGTTTAGGAAAGGCAGATACTGCTTGACCAACCTGATCTCCTACTATGACAAACTGACCCTCTTAGTGGATGAGGGAAAGGCTGTGGATGTTTTCTAATTGGACTCTAATTGGACTAAGTCTTCGGCATCGTTTCCCATAGCATTGTCCTGGAGAAACTGGCTGCTTGTGGCTTGGACAGGTGCACTCTTTTCTGGGTAAAAAACTGGCTGAATGGCCAGACCCAGATCGTGGTGGTGAATGGAGTTGCATCCAGTTGGTGGCCAGTCACTAGTGGTATTCCCCGTGGCTCAGTAGTGGGGTCAACCCTGTTTAATATCTTTATCAATTATCTGGATAAGGGGATCAAGTGTACCCTCAGTCATTTTACAGACAGCACCAAATTGGGCAGGAGCATGGATCTGCTGGAGGGTAGGAAGGCTTTGGAAAAGGATCTGGACAAGCTGGATCAGTGGGCTTAGGCTAATTATATGTGATTAACTGTGAAGCGCCAGGTCCTGCACTTGGTTCACAACAACCCCATGCAGCGCTACAGGTCTGGGGAAGAGTGGCTGGAAAGCTTCCTGTCTGAAAAGGACCAGGAGGTATTGGTCAACAGCTGGCTGAACATGAGCCAGCAGTGTGCCCAGGTGGCTAAGAAGACCAGTGGCATCCTGGCCTGTAGCAGAAACAGCATGACTAGCAGGGCCAGGGCACTGATTGTCCCCCTGTACTCAGCACTGTTGAGGCCACACCTCAAGTTCTGGGCCCCTCACTCCAAGAGAGACATTGAGGTGCTGGGGCGTGTCCAGAGAAGGGCAAGGTAGCTGTTGAAGGGTCTTGACCACAAGTCTGATGAGGGGTGGCTGACAGAGATGAGAATGTTTAGCCTGGAGAAAAGGAAGCTGGAAGGGGGATCTTATTATTCTCTACAACTACCTGAAAAGAGGTTGTAGCGAGGTGGAGGTTGATCTCTTCTCCTGGGTAACAAGTGACTGGACAGGAGAAAATGTTCTCAAGTTGCTCCAGGGGAGGTTAAGAATAGATATTAGGAAAAATTTCATCACTGAAAGGGTTGTCAAGCACTGAAACAGGCTGTTCAGGGAAACAGTGACTCAACCCAGGGCAGTTGAGTCACAATCCCTGGAGGTATTTAAAAGATATGTGGATGTGGCACCCAGGGACATGGTTTAGTTGTCGATTTTGCATTGTTAGGTTTGTGGTTGGACTTGATGACGCTAGAGATCTTTTCTAACTTAAATGATACTATGATTCTATGATATAATAGCTCCTTGTGGGAGTGATGTTTGAGCTATGTTTTTCATCCTAGATGTTTCCCTGAAACAATGTATCAATTTTGTGATGACTCTGGAGGTAGGGCATGTCATCTAGACAATGTTTTGGTCTGGGGAGAAATATAAGAAGAATAGGACTGGTGACTCTAACTGGCTTTAGGAAAAATCAGAATCCGCAAAAGAACATTCTGTTGAGGAAACTAACTTTCTAAAAAAAATGCAAAGAAAAGGTAGGCTTTATATTGGTGTCTATTTTTGTCGTTCCTTTCAAAATGCAGTCAGAAGAGGTGGAAGTGAAAAAAAGGATGGGTTAAATGGCATTGATTCATCTGTGATTGTCCTTTTCATATCATATAGGTTTGAATTATTGTGTCAAAGATACTTATTAAACAACAAGTTCATTCTGCATTCAGCCCTTCAAACTAAATCCAACTCTCATAGATCAGGACCTTCTGCACTGAATTCAGATAAACAATCTAAATCATACATAGATTAGGACAGTGTGGCCTAAACTTTTAATCCTTTTCTCCTTGATGCCTAGGATGTAATTCCTTACCATCTGACTTTGAAATTCCTGTTTACTTCTTTATAACTCCTTTGACCAGATTGTCTTCAAGGTCTTTCTATTTCTATGCCTGAAGAGAGGTAGACAAGAGACTATGTG
>NW_016690186.1:2272557-2446034 GCF_001604755.1 Lepidothrix coronata | reverse complement strand
CTTAGTCCTTAAAACTTTATTTTCTTGTCCTTTACTTTGATGTCTGGAATATTTTAATTATAGAGACCTTAGGATCTGAAATGCTAGTGTAGAGTCATGTGCAAATAGCCCTATATAATTCCTGAGTGTATATATCTTTTCCTGTGACTATGGCTCTTGTGTGATGGGTTGGTGTACATGACAGCCAGTGGAGATTTTACGTGTCAGCAAGACACCCAAATGCAGAATGGAGAAAATCACACTTCGTTGTTCATCAACTGTCTTGTGCTTCATCTGTACAGTTACTGACATCTGTGGTGTTCTTACTGTAGCCTAGCCTCACCAGTCTCCCCAAACTAGATAGACCTTCTGTCCACAGAAGTTATTTGGGCAGAAAAAAACATTCCTCTTTATTACTTTTGGTTTTTTACTTTTGTTTTAATCCATAGCCGCCTTCCATGTTATTAGCCTGGTAATAACTTTTTTGCATCTGAAGGTCCCTTGATCTTTGTTTCAGCTCAGAGACTGTTTTTCGACATAGGAAGAGGTGCTCTTTTTTTTGTTGATACATTGTCACAGACTAATAATGGTAGTTTTTCTAAGCAATACTCAAATAAAGCAGACCTGTTGGAAACAGTGAAATTTGTCATTGCATGTTAATTTTTATTAACATCTTTTAGTAAAAAAACCAAAACCCAACCCTGAATTACAATACATTTCCTTTCGAAGAAAGACTGCAAGTTATGGAAATTATATGTAGCTTCTTAGATCGCCTTCTAATTACTGAAGACACATAACCTTCTCAGTTCACTGCTTGTTTCTTCTTTGACTTCTAGTGAGATCATGAACATTTTTTTAGTCACTTTCTTGCCTTTTCATCTTTTATGTTGTAATAAGAGCAACATGGATGCAGCTTGGGCAAAAGCATATTTTTGTTCAGTAACCAAGGACATAGTCAGGACAAGGGTGGTAAGTAATATCTGCAGTTAAAGTAACTAGGTCAATTCCTGGGTATACAAATACCCTTTTAATTTTAAGCTGAAAAAATAGAAATATAGCTGAAAGCAGGGGTGGTGTGGGGAAAGGGGAGAACCAAACCAAACAATCAAAAAACCAATCAACCAAGAGAATCTGTTTTTTTTCAAACTTTCTAATTTTTATTTCTTTTTTTAATTGAATCATGGTAGCATCACATGCCTTTATGTTGTATGTCAAATCATATATTGTTTGTTCTCCTGTCTTCTCTCTAGGAGGAGAAATGCATGCAGTGGAATAGGAGTTTTCTGCTTGAAGCTTTTCTTTATAATACCTACATATTACGTTTCTTTATGTCAGAAAGAGACTAAACCCCATTGTCCTTAATTCCCCGATATTCTGAGGCATGCTGATACTCTCAAAAACTTTCTTTTGGCGTCATACACAAAGACTGCAGTTCTCCAAAGAGAGTTATTTTGCCTTAGAAGGTGAAGTAATTGATTTCCATCCTTATGTGGTGCTTTGGGAAACTTCATTTGTTCTGAATCCCAGTGTGGAGATTTCAACATAAAGATCACAGCAAAGAACTTGAGTTTGAAACTATACACTGTAGAATTTAGGTTTAATAAGGTAGCTTAGTCAAGCTTCATATTTAATTTTGTAGCTTTACATATTTATTAGGGAGTTTCATAGGTACTCAAATACTTGCTGTATCTCCAGGTTTACTACAATTCTGTAACTGAACTATGGGAGGATAAAGAGGTGAATAACAGTTAAGATTCTTATAAATGGGTAAAATCTCTTAGTTGAGAGGAAGTACAAATCACTTTAAAAATAATATGTAAAAGCTAAGCTCTAGCAAAAATCTCTAAGGTACATTTGAACTAAGGCCTGAATACCACTTGTCTGCTGATCTTTTAATTCAAGGGGATTTTACTATGGGATGGGTTGGGTTTTTTTTGGGGGGAAGAGGAGTATTAATTTCTTTTTAAGTTCTGGATGCTTATTCTTCACCAGTGACCTGATTTTCTTAAAAGCACTTGGACCAGTTTGGTTGCACCATAGTTGTTCTATTAAATGGATAGGAGAGTGTTATTTGCTTGTTATTACTACTTAAGACTGCACTATGACAGTACTGCCTACAGGCAACCTTGAAGTTTTGGAAAGGATGAAAAAATAGTTGCATATCAGGGAGATCACAAATAAGAGGCCTTTTAAGCAATTTCCCAGGAACCTGGCTGAACCTGTCATGAAGTACAACCTTGCCTTATGGTCAACTTCACTGAAGCCTGCAGAGAGGAATGGAACAAGAGGATGGCCATTTGCCCTTTATTCACTAGAAGGAGAATGTCCCTGAAGAATCTGAAATTCACTTTTAGCTACCTCTGACCTAATGTACCATCTTTATCACATAAAATTTTCTGCCAGCCCCAGGTATGTGTATGTCTCCAAATGATTCTTCATCAGCTGTGCATACACGCTGAACTTTTACCCTCACAGCCTTTCTAAAAACTTTTGAAATCTTACATTCCAAGTGAATGTAAAAATATATCTTGCCTTAGTTGTTAAGATTTCAAACTGTGCCTGACACAAGCACTTCTGTTTGACTTCTGAGGACTGTAATTTGAAAATCTCAGTAAAACTTTTCCTATTTACAGAAACCCTAAACATAGCTGCACTTTCCCATTTAAAATCTCAACAAAACAACAGAGAATTTATAACATAAATTGCTAGTTTCCAAAGGTTCCATTTAATACTAATAATGTCATTCTGAAGCCTGTGCAACTCAGCTAAAGAGAAGCTATTTACTGCATACTGCTGTGATCATGGTGACAAAATCCCACTGAGAGATGTGTTTGCACATTTTGCAGAGTCCTAGTTTTGTTCTGTTTCCACAACACAGGTTTTTTTCCAGTCTTCAATTCTTTCTCACTAAAAAGAATGATGATTTAGTGAAAAAGTAATCAATTACACAGTAGAAAATAATGGTCTGCAGTAAGGGGAAAGAGTGGGTCTGGCCATGTACACCATCTCTGTACTACAAATTGAACTTTTTATTGAATGGAATGATATGATCTGGAAAGGTAAGAGAGGATTTATATTTGCTGGAGGTTTATCAGAGTCTGTGCTTAAATTACCGTTCTAGGAGTCGCAGGTGGTGGCGGTAGATGACCCATGATTCGGAACCATACAAGAGAGTGGACAACACTATGGCTTTGTAAACACTGATCTTGGTGCTTTTCTTCAAGTGTTTATTACGCCAAACTCTTTTGTGGAGTTTTCCAAAAGCACTGTATGCCTTTGCTAACCTGTTGTCTATCTCTCCGTCAATCTTGCCATCTGAGGAGATGAGGCTACCTAGGTAATTAAACTGCTGGACTGATTTGAGCTCTGATTGGCCAATGGTGATGTGGACCTCCGAACAATCCTAAACATCCACTGGTCAGATTTTGTGACCAATACATCTGTTCTAGAGCAAGCAGCAGTCACAAGTATTGAGGCCATGTTACTGAGATCACAGCTGTGCTGGGCAGGGCACGTCTCCAGGACGAAGGACCACTGCCTCCCTAAGATCCTGCTTTATGGTGAACTTGCCACTGGCTGCCGCATGAGAGGAGCCCCGAAGAAAAGATACAAGGACTCCCTGAAACAACATCTCAGCCTTGGCCATATTGATCATTATAACTGGTCTACTCTGGCCTCCAATCGGGAGGCCTGGAGACATGCCGTCTATAACGCTGCTGTCTCCTTTGAGAACGCACACAGGATCACCCTTGAGGAGAAAAGGCAACGCAGAAAGAACCGTGTATTGCAGAATACACCATCTAAGGAGTCTTTCTGCTGTGCCTTTTGCAATCGGATATGTCTGTCACGTATTGACCTCATAAGCCACCAGCGTGCCTGTAGCAAATGTGGATAGAGCCTTCCCAAATCTTCGTTCGCGAAGCCTAGCCATGATGATGTGCTTAAATTAACTTAGTTTATAATTATATAAAAGCTTTGTTGGGTTACAGAGTTTCATAGTGTGTTTACGTTATCTTCACCTTTACCAGAGTTTCTTGAAACTGTTCTGTTAACGTGTGTACCAAGAACTCCCCCTTCCTCAAGTGCAGGCTACTCAAATAACGTGAGCCAAAAGTACTCAGTGGCATGTTGCAACAGGATCCACTTCTGCAGTTCTTGTGGACATCATCCCATAGGAAAGATGCCTATTGTCTTCCACAAGCTGCAGGAAAGGCTGTAAATCAGGAGACAATGGTCACACTGTTCAAAAATTCAAATGTTGTTTCTTGACTGCTTGAAGTGCTTTGCTTCAGAAATGTGCAGTTGGGTCAGCAATCTGACATCTTCACTATATTTGCATAGAGTGAGTAATCTTCCTCTGAAATGTTTGAATTTTGAGTGAAATAAAAAGGAATTTTATATTTTTGGGTTTTGGAATGGGAGAGGTTGCTGGGGGGCATTGTGGTTTTGTTTGTTTGGGTTTTTTTGTTTTAAATAAATACTCTCCAATACTAGAGGGTCAAGGTTTTACCTTGAGGTAAGACAAAACCAATGTGGGATATCAGTTCCCAGATACATGCATGTATAGACATATGATACGTCTTTAAGATGGAGCCAATTTATTTTGTAATACAGTTGGTAGTAAAATGGCTTAAAGAAAAAAAAAAATCAGCCTCTGCCAATTGTGCTTTTTGTAGGATTTGCCTTTCTTTGAATATTCTGTCCCCTTGCTCCTGTCTCCTCATTCTCGTTAATCCCATTGATCCTGCTAATACTTCATCTTCAGGAAGCTGAAGACCACATGTCCCCATAGCAGTAGAAGAGACTGAGAAATGCATCACTGGGTGAGAAACCTTACAGAAAAAGGCAGCCTTGCTGTGTGAAAGAAAATCTTGATCTAGTTAGTTACTAAAATGCCAGTCATGGTGCTTTCAGGCCACAACATCCCTCCTTCTCTGGACTGTTGCATATGTCTGCTGAGACCCCAGATCTGCCTGCTGGGGTCCTCAGTAGTGATTCCTCACAGAAGAAAGAGGGCAGAGCTGCAGCTATGCTATTGGGGTACCCAGAGCAGAGCAGTTTGTCCTTGAAGGGATCTTCAGCTGGATGGGCTGTACCTGTGACCTGTGTGCACACCCATGGCTGTGGTCTGTCCTCTGACATAGCCACTGCACAGCTGTGGAGTGAGGGAGAGCAGCAGGGAGGTAACCTTGTGTACAAGATAGTTCTAAGGACAATTGTAGGTAACTAGGAAAGACAAAAATAAACCTGGAGCTGTTTGATAAAAGGTGATGAGAAGGATTTTTGAGTGGTTTAAAACCTGCCCAGAAATGGGTTTCTAGCAAGTTTACATTTTAAAGATTGTAACTGTAAGGTGAAAGATGGGACATTAAAATGGCATGTTCATTATGAAGGCCTAATATTGCTGAGAGGTTCTCATGCATAGATTTAATTGGTCCATCTTCTTTATTTTAAGAAGCAGGTATAAGGTAATGAGGAAAAAAATATCCAATTGCAAACAGGAGTATTTTTTTGATTACTTTTGCCAAGTATTTCAAAGGTTTGATTCTATACTCATCATTATTTTAGTTTTAGTTTGATCATTCTTTGACATTGCGTAAATTGTAAATATAAAAAAAATGTAAAACATAATTTTGAGAAACCATATTTTATCACACTGATAAAAGAATGTGTGTATGAGTAGCCATAATATTCCAGAAGAAATAGTCGCCTATTTTATTTTCTATACTGCTGTATATGTTTATGTTGCTATTTAATTGCTTGGATGGGAAGATAATGAATCCTTGTGCATACCCAGTGTTTCTGTTGTAATCATTTGTAATTTACATTAGAATAAACTAGTAGAGAGGCACTTAGGAAGCCCTGAAAATATTTACACATCCTTCACTTTAAAAGTTTTAAATCAAGCAGAATATTTGCAGTTAATTAACAGCCTTAGTAATAGGATCAGTCAGTACCACTACAGATTTTCTAGAATTAATGTCTTCTTGAATCCAGTATGATCATCTGGATTTTATTTTCTGACTAGTTTATTCTTTGTAAACTAAATTATGTTTTAAGACAAATAATTTATGAAAGTTAAATAACAGATTTTATCTCTTACAGAGAATAATTCACCTATATTAACCTTATCATCTGAACTGTCCAAAAGAGCTTGTTTCTGTCCCCTGATAGCAAAGGTGAGAACAGAGACTGTCCAGGACTGTTCAGCATAGAGGTAACCTTGTGTAGCTCTATAATGAGTGGAATATATCACATGTAAAAGAAAAATCCTAAAGATGAGATGATGAAGGGGATTTCTGTAACCTACTGTTAAGCCAGTGTTGAGAAGTTTGCAATGATTTTCCCTGTCTTGTGCCCTAAAATATTTTGTATTTTTCAAAATGAATTCTGAAAGGACCAGAAACTGTTTTGTGGTTTATCTAGATTAAAGCTAAAGTGATTGTGAAATAAATGCATATCACTTACTATTCTGAGACCTGAAAGAGACACTCATTTTTTATTTACTTATTTTACAGTTTTTAGCAAGAGTGGGAGTCATAAAGAAAATGATCCATTAGACCAAATATGGTTTTTCTGAGAGAAACCAGACTTCAAGTTGTATCAAGACTATACTCGGATGGGGTTTTTCCAGCTTGTATATATTTTCTTAATATGTACATCTGTGTGCTTATCTGGCTTTGTGATGAGAATGTGGCTGTGTTAAAAAGTTTTTTAAACTGAATTCAAGATAGGGATGTGCCCAGGTTGTTAAAAGTTGGCCGTGCTCCTGAGGTGACTGCGTGGCTTGGTATACGGCATGCTTTGGACATGTAAGCGGGGCTTGTGTGTGTGTATGTGTGCATGTGTGGTTGTAGATACAGACACAGATATTTGTGTGTGTGTCTGTGTGCATGTGTAAAACTTAGGGTAGACATACAGCTTGAGTCATTGTTTTGTCAGTTATCATCACAAGTGCAAGATGGAAGTTAAGACATCTGTTTGCACAAATACTATATTTAAAAGCCAACAATACCATCTATGTGGAAAATGACAATTAGTATTTACTTAATGACATGGCTGTCAAAAAGATCTGCAAATGGAGTATCTCTTTCACCATCTATAGGTGTAAATTTAAAATTTAAATCATACCTGTAGGACAATAAAATTTATTTACATTTTGTTTGGACATTGAAAAGGTCTTAAAAGAAGGGTGACAACTGTCAGTACTTATTTGTAATGTTCATTATTACTCATTTGAGTTATTTTATTCTGATTAATTTAAACATCTCATTTTCCTGCTACGCTGTCTGGTTTCCATGGATCCTAATTATTTTCTTTTTTTGTGCAGGAGAAAAACAGTGTACTAAAGAGTCATCTAATTTTACCTATGCTTGTTAGTTGAAAAATTTAATGAAAATGTGCTAATAAAATACCTGAAGATAAATCTGGAATAAAACTGATGCTTTTCTTCTGCTTGGCTATATGTATATATTTGCTTTCTAGAGATTCATGTGGATTGTGAATGAGCGAAGTGTAGGAGTGGAATTTTGTTGGCAGCATATGTCTATGAGCAAACTGACAGCAGAGCTTTCCGTGGTTACTAAAAAAACAGCTAGAGAATACCCTTCCAGAGAAGTTTTTCTATGTTGCACAACATTGGAATAATTCCATAACATGGGACTGAGGACTTTTTCTGTTATAATGGGGAAAAAAATGTTATGTTGATGAAATAAAGCATTTTATTTTTCTTATTCTGTAATTCTGGATTGCATCTGTGCTTAATAATCTGATATTTTTATTAACATATTATCAGCAGGGCATAATGACTGTACTGTATTTGAGACCTCCCATCCAGAATGGTTTGGCATCCTCAACTGAATTAACAGGTAAAAATAAAGAAAGAATTGGCCACTGTGGAAATCGTTTCATTTTTGATGAATCTCATTTATTCAAAATAGTCACTGGACCAATACTGAAGAGTAGACATAGATTCCACCTCATAGCTGCCTACGTGATGTTGGCACCCTGTAGAGGTGGGTACTTATGAAATGGAGAGGACCAACCAGGCAAAACTGGTTAGACCTACCCCATTTGCAGACTAATTGCATTCTTTGTGGGGTGCTTCGGACTCTTTCCAGATGATTAAACCCACAGCTCAGTATTGTGGGAATTGTCTCTATATTTTCCAGATGAATAAGAATTTGTTTGTTGGGTTTTTTTCCTGAAAATTTGGTTGCATCACTGCTGTTACGGATATTATCCATATGCAGCACTGCTAGCTGAGGACTTTGTCATTCAGAAATTTTTTAGCAGACCGGCCATGATCTGCCACATTCAATATCTAAAGGCTAAGGACTTGGCTTTGTGTATCATAGGTTTGAGTATGTCCTAGTGATAAGCTCCTACTGGCTTTTGGGGGTTTTTTTGGTGTTTTGTTTTTTCTTTTTTTTTCTTTTAACTCTTTCAGTATTCCTTAAGAATGCAGTGGTTAACCATCCCATTTAAAATGTAAGGATAGGATCTGGAGCACAGGGAACCAGCTACATTCCACTATCAGTTCTGTCAATATCTAAAACTCCTTTTCAAATTGCCTTCTGATGTGTGTTCTGTTGATGTGTACTTTGCTGCTCTAGTCCCTGCATACTTTCTAGAGTACCATACAGTCAAATGTTCTTTGCATGGAAAAATGGGTTCAGGGGGAAAGGGGAAAGAGGGAGGAAGAGGAGCATCTACCTTTATAGAGGAATTGAAAGCTGATCAAGATTGCCCATCACCTCAAACAGCACTCACTAGCTATGAAATCTCAAGCAGGAAAACTTGTTACCAGCCTTATAAAGAAGGAGAAGAACAGTCTGAGTGATCAGAATCCATATTCCCCCCCAGGGAGGTGAGGTGAAAATTTTTTAGGATTAGGGTACAATATTAAGTTGATGATCATTGATATTAAAGAGGTTGGTAGGTACATTATGTATCTCTAGTGTCAAGCATTTTAAAATGCATGTCTGCAACATTAGCCCATATTAATATTCCATTACTAGAAATTTTTGATGGCTGAAAACAAAAGTCTTTCTTGGTCTAATTAACTTAAGCAAACATTCATCTTCCCTGAATAAAAGCATGGAAAATTTCACACCAGATAGTCGATGCTAAAGATTTATTCTGCTTAAAAGTTTTAAGTTCTTAAGTCTTCAGTTTTGATTCTGCTGTTGCTAGAGTACTGTGATAATAATTTCCAAAAAGGTATTTGTGAATAATTTAGGCTATCCTTGTAGTTTGAGGCATGAATATTTTTAAGTATCTATTACTTTGGACATACGTATTTGGAATATATCGAAAGAATGACATGTTTAAGGTGTATGTTTAGTTAAGTTAATTTTCTAAGATTGGCTCCCCTCTATCCCTCCTCCCATGCTACAGGCTAATAGAATCCTGCTTCCACTTTATTATGTTTTTCTGTTTCAGTCTTGACTTCTAAACACCTAAGCTTGTGTTTGTTACAAATGAGAGATTTCTGTAGCTTCAGTCTTTCTTAATTGTGTTCATGTTAGTAGAGATCTCCCTAGCTAGAAATTTGAATATTTTCTGTAACCTTTATTAAGAGCTAAGATCTGTAATTTTCTTCATTATGCTAATGACCTTCATCTCTGCTACTTCCTACCTGTATTAGTCTTTTGCACTATGAAATGTGGAGATCATGTGTGGTGTTTCAAAGCAACCTGGATAATGCTCTTTAAAGTATGAGTGTTATTATCTCTGAGACAGAATATAATCAGAATTTCAACAGAATAGTGGTTTTTTTACTACAGTTCCGCTTTGTAATGTATTTTTTCATAACCAGTTCCAAATTTTTTACTATCTGTACTTACTACTTTTGCAATATATAAATGCTAACCATTTATAATGTTTTAAAGATTATTATACTTACAGTATTTTCATGGGATACATTTCTGCACATTATACATGTGCCTTTCTTGGAAATTCATATCTAGTGATGTTTACTATTAAGTAATTTTATTATTTACTTGATGTTCCTGTTATTTATTTAGAGAGGTATTGTTTAATTTCTATTAAATTGCTACTGACTTCAAAGGGAGCAGAATAATTTTCAAAGCAAGAAAAACATTCCCTTATCTTAGACATACTTATGCCTTCATAGATTCCCCACACATCTTCAGAGGTGCTCAGATCCTCCATACATAGTGTCTCACACATACTGTTTTGAAACGGAAAATGGTTTTAACAATATGATACTTCAAGTCTTGCCTGTCCTCTGCTTTTCTAAATGCAACTAAGTATATGTAGTTTGATCTATCTTGTTTTGACTATTCAGCCATTTTATTTGACATGTTTTATTCCCTCAGTATACCCCTCCATTGATAAAGAATGGTGTTTCTGATGTCGGAAAGAAACATCTCTGGAAGGTTTCTCAGAGGGTCTGAGGGAACTGCATACTACTACTGGTTTTTTATTGACCATAGAGGGAGTTCAGCCTACCACGATTATGTATCTGATATAAAGTTAGAAATAGTTAAGCCAATCATTTTTGCCAAAAATTTACATTGAAACAAATTAATTACAAATTACACTCACAAATTAATTCATACATTTCTGTTTTCCTTCAGAATCATATGCATATGTAATAATTGGTATTTAGTGCATATTTCCTAAATTTTTGGGCTTTGGTTTAGCACTTCTTGTGCTATAACATTGTTTTATTTTCTTTGAATGTCCTCTTACAACCTAGTAATAATGTAACCTGATGGCTAGTTTTACAGCTCTGTATCGCAGCTCACAGTTACAGACTTTTTCATTACAAAGCTACTCAAGGAGTTTTTTGGTGGAGGTTTTTTTTTTTTTTATTTTATTTGGCTTTTTCTTAATGTGTTGCATTACTTAGAATGTCTTGTATTGTATATTTTTATTACTTAAGCTGATATTATTTGCTGGTTTATATTTGATACATATAAATATATTCCAATTTTAAATGAATTCTTTCATAATCTGTGTTATGTTAATTATTTACTAACTATTTGGATCTTCCATAATAGTTTCCTGTTATATTTTTTCTTGATTATCAAACTATTTTAATTCTCCATTATAGTTGTATTTTTATCACATTCGCTATCAATATTACTTTCTCTCTTTTTCAGTAAAGCATTTTTTCATGTCTTGTTCTTTTTGATTTTTCTAAATTACCTGTTCCCACAGTATTCAGATCTCATTTAATCTCTCGTTACCATGCAACTATTGTTACACTTAAAAACTGCCTTTATTTTCATATACTGATTTTTTTATCTTAAAAATTATTCTTGTTCTTATGAATGTCCATTGTCCTTCAGTTGGTTACACCTGGAAATATTTTCCTAGCCTAGCTGGTTTTTTTAATTCCATATCAACTCTTTTTACCGACACCTAATATGTTTCTCTTTTACAATTTCTAAATGTCAACAGTCATTTTAAGATCTTCCTCCAAGCTCTCTGTAGTACAGGAAAAACTAAGACTATTAATGCTTAGCTGCGATAATTGTATCTGTTCTCAAACCTCATTCTTTCCATATAAGCCAGGTTTTAAAGCCCCTCACAATCTTTGCATGAAATCTCCAAATTTGGAAAAACAATAATTTTTTTACACCACAAAAATATGTTACGGTTTGGAAATGACATTAGATTTCTATAATAAAGTCTGCTTTTTGTGAGTAAAAGACAAAGAGCTTTGCACAATACAACGTAGAGTGTAGAGAATCATAGAAACCTGTCTGTGTAGGTAGTATTACCCTCAATTACAGAATCTGCAGAGGTCACTGTCTTCTGAGAAATACTGTCTGACTGGGTCTTGCAAGCAACCCTACTTGCTGTATCTGAAGGAGTTGTGGACATCAGCTCAGAGTCTGTTTGCTTATCCTGGTTCAAATAAGGCTGCCTCAACAGAGAACTTTTGCAAAGATTCAGTCACTGAAAGAACTGCCCAGACAGAAGTTTGGGCATCTTCTACCTGCTTCTGCTGGCAGAGGCAAAAGCAACACTTTGCATCTGTTGGACCAGGTAAACAATTCACAATTCTGCTATGGAACAATGTTTATCCACAATATACTTAGGCATACTTGGTTCTTTAGAGATTAATGAAGCTTCACTGTCAGCACCTCTTAAGACTATTTCACTCTCCATCTCCACTTCAGAAGATATAGATGGGCTATTTGTTTTATCCAGATTACACTTACAAGAAGACAGTAAATAGCTTTTTTTTCTACATCCCTTAGAAATGCTGCTATTCCACCCCTCTCCTATTCCACCCCTCTCCCTTCATTCCTTTACATTGGGAGGAAAGAGTATAGTGCAGCCATTCTCTTTGTGAGCAATTCTCTGTACTTTTTTTCCTTTTCGTTTGTCAAAGAATTTCCTTGATTTTATTTCTGTGGCTGAACTTTGAGGGTTTCAGATAACAAAAGTATAAGAAGGTGGTCTTTGTCCCATCTAGTGACGACATCGTGCAGTGCTCACGAGCAGCAAGCCCAAAGGCCTGAAAGGTGCATTTTTCCTGGTATATGAAAACAGCAGTCACAATTGTCTGGCCTTGTAGCTTGCACTTCATTAGTCTGCTCTTAATGGTGATTTAATTCATTTGGGACCTCCTGTTATGTAAAATTTGGAACTGCTCATAGATTCCCCTCTCTTGCTTTTATATGCAAACAGGATCACAGAAAGAAGCAATAATACTTGCTTGGCAAAAGCAGACTTTACTTCTGGCATACTTGCATGTTTCTGGATAGACATACATGTAGATAGTTTGTTTTTTTTTGCCTTTGAATGCGGACCTACAAGATTCTTAAGCAAATCTGTATAAGTTCCTTCCCTTTTACTGAAAAAAGAAAGGGATTGAAAAAAAGAAAGAGTTTGAAAAAAAGAAAAGATCTGGCTTCTAAGTCAGAATTGACTTCTGTACATGTAATAATAAATAAATAAATAAATAAATAAATAAATAAATAAATAAATAAATATTTCACCTACCTAAAATATCTGTACTATTCTACCTGACAGAGAGAGAGAGGATTCACTGGTATTTTCTTATATATGACATTTTCTTTTTCTCTTTTTAAATATATGAAAATTCCTCATTATAAAGCATGAACCAAAGCTTCCCATTGCATGGAAGCAACAGGGAAAAAATAAAAGTGTGTATCCTTGAAAAAGAACAGAAAAATACCTATTCTACTTTAGTTGGACTTACTGTTCCAGAATTAAGCCCTAGTAGGTATATATGAAGTGAAGACTGGTAGGATTTAGGTATATTGTGTTCTGTCCCCAAGATTTTTATGGTCAGACAGGTAGTGGGATTCAGACCTATCTATATTAAGTGCCCTGTCATTTTTGTTGAGAGTTAATGCCAGAATTGCTCTGTATCAATCAAGAGTCATTGGAATAGGGGAGCTATACTGAGTAAAGCAGATTAATATTAAAGTGCTTGCAATTCAATTTGCTTTCAGACTAATGTTTTCCCTGTGGATATTTTCAACTCTAAGGGCAATAAAATCATAAGCTTAAATTTGACAGCTTGAAAATTACACAGAAGATAGGAAGATTCCTTGTAGAATATTCTCTTTTTTTCAACTAACAGATCACACCAGCTTACCTCTGGGTTTCTGTCTAGATCTAGAAACTCCAAATTTGCCAGTTCTTTTTCCTGCATCACTTTGGTTTTTACCTCGTTGGTATGAATTCACCTCATCTCCTCACAGTGTGCTCACCATTTGGTCTGCTTTGCCTGCAAAAATCCTGTTCACCCTTCACCTTCTGAACATGGAATCTCAGATCTAAGCAGCTGCTCAAAAGGGTGATTCTGAAACACTGCCAGATTCTTTTCCTTTTCCATTTTCTTTTCTGAAGCCTGCTTTTGATTCTGTGAGAAGTACTTAAAAAGAGAGATATTAGGGAGAGTTGGTTGAGTTCAATAAGTGCAATGTGTGTATGAGTGGTAGAATAGCAAAGTAAGTTGGCAGTCATCAGTGGGATGACACTTAGCGGGTACTGCTTCCATAGTCTTAGAGTGTTACTTGACAAAAAAAATAGTGACTCACTAATGATAAGCAAAATATAGCTTTAAATGTTACTGATTATTTTTGTGCTGTAAGGATATTCATATATGTGAATTCCCAAATCTTGTCCCAGATGGTATGATAATACTGGATATTAATATAGATTATATGTAGGGCACATATGTCCTTGTTTGCTTGAAAGATGTAGTGAGGACTGTTGGTCAGAGTCCTAGATACATACAAATCCAGTGGAGACTGCATATCTGGATCACTTTGTCTGCTGTATTTTGTAAGCTCTCAGTCAGGAATATATGCTTCTCTGTCAAGAAAATTTCAGTGCAGTTTATTGTGTATGAATTATTGCATATGCTGGATAGGGACATACTAGGGATTTTTATACACACTGTATTGAAAATAGCTTAACTTTTCAATTTCCTTGAGCTTGTGAAACACGCCCACTTCAAAGCACTTTCCTGCTTCATATTTCTATCTTGTTTTACATCTGTCTCTGCCCACCAGTACAGCCTCAGATCAGACAGCTTACTTCACTCTATTGATTTAGCTACAATTAGGACTAAAGAAACTACCCAAAACTTTTTACGCTTATGGAGTGGAGAGAAACAGCTTTCTGCTTCAGAAAACGCCTATGCATATTTATGGAATAGCAGCTTTGAGAATGTTATGATGAGCTTACTTATCAGGGAAAAGGATTTGACGTAGCTTCAGATCTCAATATCTGTGATTCCAATTAGGAATTTAATAAATGCTGAAGCCTTTTAAATCTTTCATTATTCATAATGTAGCATGACAATAAACAGCTGATGACAGTGGAGAAATTCAACAGGAATCTACTGTCTAGATTAATTTTTAATTTTTTTTATTAACTTGCAGAGCCTGCATCTGTGACCATGACATGCTTAACTTCAGAGAACTCATTATTACTCTATATGCTCTAGCAGTTTTCATCCTTCACAGTAGGAGATGGGCAACTGCTTTTAAAGAATTTGCATGCTCAAGGGAGGGATAAACATTCTTTTATTGTTTCATGCCCCAATAGAACAGCCAACTTTTCTTAAACAGAAAAATAAAAACATAACAGCATTAGAGAAACATGTTTACTAATGTTTTATTTTACCTTCCCACAGAAAGAGAAAATAAGTGTTTTGTAACTTTGAAAACAAATACATGTCTGGCTAACTTTGGAAATGTACCTTATTAAAAAGTTTGAGGGTGACTTTCAAGAAGAATTTTAGTTTTATATCTGGACTTCTCAAAATGGATTGTTACTTAGAGACTTTCTATATGCCTTTGCTGGCTCGTGTTACTGGCCACTGTTAGCCTTTGACAAGCATAAACAAGGAATTGATTGCTCCAAGCCAGATGGTATCTGAGAGACACTTGATAGATAATTTTAAAACATATTCTACAGACATAAGTATAGCATACCAACTGTCACTGATATGGTATAGGTACTACAGTTTTTGATGTTCTCAGTAAAAAGGTAGATAATCAAAGATACTAAGAGTGAACCAGCTTCTCGCTGTATATAAACAGTTCAATGTACTTGAGAGAGTAGAAGAGGATATTCTTATTTTTCATCTTACATCTCTCTCCTAAAGATTTGCATCTGATACAATCTGCTGAGTACTTTGTATGTTCATACATGTGCCGTTCTTGGGATATTTCTCAGCCTTCTTGCAACAACTAAGGAGTTTCTCTGAGTGAGTTTTACAGATCTGTCACAACTCCTGGGACCTGCTGTGTAGTACTATTTGAAGGACTGCTATCAGAAAATTTCAGTGATTCCTACGCTGTGTTTCCTAAGCTTTCACTGCCCAGTTACAGTATCCAAGGCAGCAAGTTGGACATCTCAGAGAGATACAGACTTGCAGAACAAACAGGTATCAGTAGTGTATGCATAAGTGCTGCTCAACTCGAAGCTTCCAGATCATCCAGCTGCTGGATGTGTTTAATATACCACAGAAACATTGAATTTATCATATACATGAACAAAATGCAGAAAATGCAGAATGTATATAATCCAGTTGTTAGTCAGTGTATTTGCATATAGTTCTGCATGAGGAAAGATGGCAATTTTTTGCATTCAAATCAACTAAAACTTTTTAGATAACTATATACCATCTCCAGTTATTGTTTCCTCAATAAAAAAATTATTTCTGTTTTATGGTCTGTTTTGCTGTAGAACACAAACAGGAAATGGTAGCTTTTTTTTTATTATTTTCTCCAGTAGGTGAAAACTTATAACAAACTAGGTCATTATCAGGATTATAGATATATTTAGCTTTTTAGCTGGGTGTTTACTGTATTACTTTCTTATGGGAGCAGAAGAATAAGTAGAAATTATTTTGATCTAAATTGTGCGAAAAATGACATGAAATTTTGGTCCCTGGTTACAAAAGATTTACATTTTTTTCAATGAAAGAAGTCAACTTTGAACATGGCATATGAGGACTGGGACTAATTTATAAATAAAGGTACAGATGGAACCACACATCATGCTGCATTGTCCTTTAAAATTCTGCACCATGGGTCCTGTCTTTTCAGTCTTCTTTATTGCCAGCCATAAGTTTTTCTTTCTAATCTTCAGAGTTGTTTCATTATAAGATCAGATTCCAGGGACTTCCAGACTTCTCTATCTTTGAAGCACTCCATCCACCATACAGGCCAAAGATATTATAATGCTTGTCTTGACACATCCAAAAAAAATTAAATGTTATGGTGCTTAGAGCATCGATGCATTTCTACACTCCAGTTTTCTCAGTTAAAACATTGTCTTCAGAGTACAAGATTTAATGTACTTTTATTCATTTGGCCAATGATTATAGACTTTGTCTGACTGCACTTCTGTCATTCATTTAGAAAAAAAGGTTTACTTTTTAATGGAGTAAATGTGTTATTTTTCATTATCTTTTTTATAGATGCAATTTTCCAAGAAAAGATTGTGACTGGAAATAATCCATGCATGTTGGCTTTGAAGGTTAAATGTTTTCAGAGGAGATCAGAGTTGGAGATACCAGTTTCATAATTTTATGGTTATGATTTATTTTCCCTTTGAGCACTTCAGTCTTTTATAGGCTGTGGGAACTTTCTGTCTAAATCAGTAAATTAGAGAAATTTATGACAGTGAATGTGAATTGAGATTCCTATGTATCTAAACAAAAAATCTGCTATATCATCATCACTAATGAAACACTGATGATAAGTAACTTGTACATTTGGAATGTCTCATGAAGCAGGTTCTTTTCTGACATAATGCACATTTTCCCTTCAGTGCTTTTTTTTTTACCAGTGCATGATTGCCAACTCACCAGCAAAACTTCTGCAGCTGCAGTAATGGAATTTTTTCTGAATCACAGCAAGAATTATCTCTGCTGGAGTTCAGCCCTGATAAATTCTGTCAGCACAATATCTATGCCCCGTGAAAGTCCTGTTTCAAGGGTGAATTTTAGTCTCTTGATAACATTTACATCTTGCAGCTAGCAAACTACTCGTACTTGAGTACCCTTGCACATCTGAATCATGGCACTGATGGAAGCCTGCCAATTTTATGAAGAGTAAGGTTTTTGCTAAATGTACATTTTATAATACCACTTAAGCAAAAGACAAGAGGCAGAGGTTTAGTTAAATAGTTTATCAGTGCAAAAGTAATTTAAATAAAAATCCTACAAAGTGAGCAGTACCTTAAAATTGTATTTAAAACCTTGCATTTTGTAGTTATCTCAACTTATTTATATGAATGACACAGCAAAGATGCAGCCATCACCATCTAGAAATTATACAAAACAGTCATTCATTGCTGCTCCATACTTTCCTGTTCTTTGTCAGAACAATGGACACAAAATGGAAACAAATGGAACCAAAAATCAATAAAGCCATCATATCTCTGTCAAAAAGAAATAAAAAGCACATACTGAAGCTTTTAAATATTCAATACAAACAATTTTGTGTTTTCTTTTAAAAGATGGTCAGTGGCAACTTTAAATATTGTCCATAACATCAGTAGCAATAAATAACCTAAACAAATGAGACCAAATGACCTGACTAGAAATTAAAGCCTGATTTTTTCCTTTTCACACATCCCTGTGTTTGCTTATAGTTAACAAAACTGTTTTGAAACTGGTATCTGTGCTGCAACCAGTTTCAGTAGCTTTAATGAACAGTGTTAGTATTTTTAAGTTGCTTTTCAAAATGTTCTATACCTCCCTAGTTCGTTTTTATTTTGAATTTTCTGTATAAAAGGAACACTTGGGAACACAACTGATTTGTTTTTCTCATGCAATTCTGGTTTAAATGTTAAATCTGCAGGTACAATCTGTATAAAAAGTGCCTTAATATTTCATATATAATTAATGTATCCCTGATCTTATTTATATATATAATATAATGCTGGATTTGTTTTTTTGTTGCTGCAGATATGAAATATATAAATTGAAGTTTAATTTACCTGAAATTTAGCTTTTAAAAATGGTAATATTTTAGAAAAAAGGGTCAGAATGAACTTTGAGAGATCATCCTGTACAATTCTTCCCTAAAACATGAGATCAGCTGTACTTGAGCCAATCCTGGAACATTTTTATTTAATTGATTCTTAGAAAAAAAAGAACAGAACACCTCTAGTGACATAAATTCATAGTTTCCTTAGGCAGTTGATTTCTGTGAACTACTCAGTGGTTCCTATTCCCAGAAAATTCTTCCTAGTGTGTAACTTAAACCTTCTTCCCTTTGAACTAATTCCATATATTTGTGTGCATATATGTATATATGTGTTTATATTTAAAAATATTTGTCTGCATGTGTTGCCTTCTCTCTATTCTGGGCTAGAAGGACTTAAATTCTCGCAGTCTATAGGCCATATTTTATGATGTGAGGTCATTCTTATTGCTGTCCCCTGAACTGTCTCCACATTTTCCATGTTTGTTTCTTTCATGTATTGTACCCAAAACTATAGGCAGTAGACCACAGGAGGCCAGGAGGCTTTTGTAGTGCTTGAACAGATTAGATGGAACAATTGCTCCTTTACTGTAGTTTTCTCAAGCCATCCTCCACTGGCAATGTAAGTTAGATAAACCTTATTTCAGCTGCTGACAGAGCCTTTTTTCTGAAATTAAAGTGAAAACTTTACTAGTAACTTGTGTTGAGGAACAGAATCACACTTCATTCTCTGAAATAAAGATAATCTGTACATAGTGACTAATATTATTGTCAATGATATTTCAGATATTACAGCATTCTGAAGGTTACAATGTCAAAAAAAAAAAGCCCACCACAAAACCCCAACATACAACAGTGCAGGGACAGCTGTGTTTTTGTACAATACATTGTGTACATGTTCACAAAACCACTGTAATAATCTGGCCAAGCCTACTCTTCATACGTTCTTACAAATTAATAAGTGAAAAATACTGTGAGATGCTTTTGAAGGCAAGATACAAAATAATGGAGTTGTGTCATCAGCTCTTGACCTTTCCTACTATATCTTAGGATCAGTTCACCATTGTGCTTGATACTGTCCATGTATTGAGATATTGATACATACAACAATAAGGAATATTTATTCTCCTTTCAGTGAATGTATGGCTTAATCATAGACATGACTGCTTGACTGGGGATACAACCAACAGATAAAATACATCTCCCTTTGGCTTTACCTTACATTTAATTTTTTGGTAGGCTTTCCCATATGGATAAATATACTCTGCTGTAAGGGCAAACTTCTTTTTCTCATATTCTCTTACTATTTCTCAAAGACAAATTATATAACTAATATAAAAACTCAATGAGAATGTCAGTAAAGTTAAATTCAAGTTCAGCATTAAAATTTTGACTCTGTGTTGCTCTGATTTTTTGGAATTTAGAAACCCAGACCACTAAGCTAAGCTACCAAACCCCACTCTGCTGGACATTTCCTGCTTATTGAAAAGTATAGATTGTTTTTATATATATTTATCTATATAAATATATTCCAAAATAGGCACAAATAATCAAGGTAATGCACACTGGTTTTTTTCAGTTGTGGATTTTTTTTCAGCTTGTCTCTCAAAACTTACAAAGCTTACTCCTGGAAAAAATGATAGTTACATTCTCCTTCACTTTTTGCACAATCTCCATATCTTCCATACCTGACTTTTAGGCACTCATTTAGCAGTTTCTTACATACATTGCCAGATTGCTGTTCCTGTTTGATACTGCACTAATTTTGGTGTGACACCGTGCAGACACAGCAGCCTAACATGTATGTGATCAGTGCTGAGGGTGTTTTCACTCCCCATGGCAAGGTCTACCTTGATAATACATTAGAGAAGATGTAGGGATATTACTTAAGTTCAGCAAGTTGTATTTTAGAATCTTTTCTATACTTATTTAAAGATTAATCCAGCCTTTTAAAATTTGCCTGCTTATTCTCACACTTTTGCCATGAACTTTTTTTTGTTCCAGTGAATAACCTGGTATATGGTATGTTCTGTTCTAAAGCCAGTATTACAAAATACTACAGAATTATCATCTTCTGCCTGGTAGTGACGACATTAATATATATTGTGTACAGTGGCAGACTGTACAAAATATATATTGACAGGTGTTCAAGAACTGAAACACATAAGAAAGATAAAACAAAACAAAAAAAATACATTAACTTAGTTCAGAGCTTTAAAAGTTGAAGGGAATTGTATGAAAGTACAAATTAATACTAGCTTAGTGCTATTATTTCATAAGTCCTATCAAAAGCTGCTGCCCAATTTGTAGTGTGAATCAGGTTTGAAGCACTTTGCAAAAGCAAAAGGCTGTCAGGAAATTAAATTTTGACTAAAAAATAAATATTCTAGCTATTATGTTGGTTTCTTTATTCATTGAGGAAAACCTCAATAAAATCTGATGATATTGCTAACATTTGAATGCAGTGAATGGTTACATATTTTGGGATCACTTTGTCTTGGCAAAACCTTTCTCCATCAAAAGTTCCAGAACTGCAATGTGAAGAGGTGTCAGGTGTTGCTTCCATACTAGGAATTTTAGAAAATACTTTAGAGGTTCAACCATGAACTTGTCCTTATCTTGGAGAAAGTAATGCCCCCTGGAGAGATCAGAAGGATATTAATAACCATCTTATGTGTAAGTGGGAACTCTGGTTGATTGTGCCTTCCCTAGCAATTTATTGAAAAAGAAAAAAAATACCACACCTGAAGTGCGCTCTGTTCCTTACTGAAAAACAAAATAAGAGACAAAACTCAGGGAGCTTTCAAAAAGACACTTCTCAAAAAAAAATGGTGAAACTTTCTTGTAAATTTGGAAAGAACGTGGCCTCAGATAACAAGAACTTTTCTGTAAACATGAAATTGTTTAGGGAGGTAGGGCCAGAACATATACTCTTTATCCATCAAATCATTAAGCAGCTGGTGTCATAAAAGTGGCTGTCTTTGAAAACATGGTGAACAGAAGAGGCCTTCATGCAACCCGATAAAGCAGATCATAGCCCAAAAGTGAAAAAAAGTACTGCTTTGGTGCCTTTGGATTGTGATAATCATAAGCTAAATGTAATTTGGGATAATGATGATATGACTGATGGAATTTGAGAAAATTACTCTTTTCGCTTTAAGAATTTTAGCATTTTTCCTGTCAATCTCCACAGCATTCTTTTTGGTCTGCTATGATTGAGGCAGACTGATCTTTTATGCCACTTCTCTACTAATGATTTTATTGCTTAATCATTACTAAAGTAAAGAGAGAGACAAAGACAAAAATATCACAAGGATTAAGAGAGTTACTTTTAAAGCATTGTTTGCTGATCCAAAACTTGCTTGAATTAAAATGACTATTCGGTCTCCAAAACTGAAATGTAAAGGCAGGTAGAAAGAATTCCTTCTTTTCATTAATGTTAACATATAAATATTGTTCGTACATGTCTATTTCCTTTGTTTGGGTTCTGGAATGAACTTTGTAGTACAGATGATAAAACATAGTGTGTAAAGGTCACTTGAGCATTTTTTCAATTCACATTTATTCTACAAAACAGGGGGTGAGTTCAGTTTTGTATTAAATTTGGACTGAAATAGACTTTAAGAATTTCAAAAACAACTGGAAATCATTCAGTCTCCAAAGAGAAGCATATGTGAGACTAGAAATTAAAATAAACCCCTATAAACTACATTGTAGTGAAGCTGAATCTTTATTAGTGTAGTGGTCATAAAAATGCAAAATATTGTTTTTTCTGCTATTTCTTAATTTCGTGTTCTTAATTTGTGGATATTTAATCTAAAAATATTGATTATTTTAAGCATTTTCTTTTAATATTGTTACATTTCATCATTACGTGAGTCATAATGAATGACACTTTCTTTTGAAAATCAGAAGTTGTTATTTCTGCTTAAGCATTTTGGTGAGCAAGGCTCTTTAGATGGGTTATAACATGTGCCCATTCAGTTACTATGAAAAGTAGTGTCATTACTCTCAATTATATGAGTGAAAACATTAATTATATTCACTGTGATATGCTTTCTATGAAGGTAGATTATGGTGCTAGTGGAATATTGGTCTCCCAATGAAGAACAAATGCAGAAGATTCTTCTCACAGCAATAGTCCCTGTAACATGTTCTCACAACTGTTGCTGTAAAGTGAAATTTTTGGGCTTCAGTATCAGGACTGTACCATTATATAAAAAGCTGATCTGTCTGTTACAGAACCAGAACTTTGTGGGTGATTTCTTAGTTCTGTCAGTGACTATGGCTTTAAAGATTTCAATGTGTGAAATTATAGTGAGACTCCACACCTTCTTGTTAATCAAGAATATTCTTGTGAAAAACTGAAAGTCCTTAGTGTCCTTGAAGATAATGGCAAAATTTCTACTGAAGTCGTTATAGACAAAATTTTGTCTACAAAACTCTGAACAATTAAGGTAGAACTACTGATAGGAAAAGATTCTTGGAGTTTGGTAGATTTGTGCAGAATTCATCAAAAGACAAAATTGGGATGAAATGAAATATATAATACAAGTTAGTTAACAGTTTCCACTTGTAAATTATGTGGGTTTTATCTTGGGTATCTGATGCTTGTTTATAGATTTTGTCTGCATTGTTTAACTTCACCTGATTTCATAAAATGGACAGAAAATTATGAAATGTGGTGAGTATCAAATAATATTCTTTTAAAGCATTGAACTGACTGTAATGTTTAAGATGTATCTAATCAGGTCCGTATTCAGAGTAAATCTTATTGGTTATGAAGATTTGAATACATAATAATAAATACCTGCCCAGTCCTTTGAAAATTGGTGTTAGACATTGCGCTGCGATATAAAACTTTAAAGCAGGCCATTGCTATAAAGACATTGCTTTTTCATATTGAATGCTGTATTTGATATAAAACCTTAATATACAGCATATATTTACAAAACAATATTCCACTGAGGTTTGATTCTACTATGCTTAGTCATTATTTTCCCTTACCCAGTGAAATTGGTCAGTGTATTGTAGTTGCCTCACATGTAAGTTTTCATTTGTGAAACCATTTTTCTTCATGTTGCTGATGCAAAGTTTTTGTAACAGTGGTCATAGAAGTCAAGTTTTTCATAGAAACAACTTTTTTTCCAGTCACCTGTGCAACAGTTGTCGGTACAATCATTGCATTTCAATGAGAAAGTCTCACTCCAATCAGTAGCACAACTCTTGAGTATAAGGAGCGATTATCTATCACTCCAGGGTGACTGTAAGTCTGTGACACGTGAGGAAAAGGGCAATATGCTTCTGTAAATTAATCTGAGTGAACATTTGGAAGGGAAATGGAATTATTATGTGGTATTTATATTATGTTATTGCTAAAGGCACTGAGCCTTCCTCCATAATTGTAACCATAATTCCAGCTGCAGCAATATTTTAAATGTTATGGCATACATTATACTTTTAATGGAAAGAAGAACTATTAAAATTATGGGTTTGGAGCAAGCTGTATGATGTATACCATAGTGGAAAAAAAGTAAATTAAGTTTGTAACTACTAAGTACAATTTAAATACTGTTTTGTTTTTTTTTTTTTGAGTAAGGAAGGAGTAGCTAGCTGTTTACAGTTTCTTACAAAAGAAAAATCCATTCCACAAGAAATCTTAACAAATGTACATTATTATATGTTCTGGTTGGGTCCTACTACCTGAAATTAACTGGATCAATCTGTTGAGTCTTTCCCACTCGTGCTTGCTCGTTGTGCACCAACTTAGGTAGCGTTAATGTGTCCTTCACAGCCAAGAGGAAAGGGACAGCCTTGGTGGCACATATATGTGGTCCTCCTATCCTGTGCCTTGGTGTGGCCCTCTGCCATCCCTGTCTAAATACCTTCTTCCACCCTCATGACTTTGAACATCCTCTATGTGAATTTGAGAATGTGGAAAGGTGGTGATTGTTGAGCTGGTGCACAGCTTTCTTTTAAGCTCTGGATTGCACAACATCCAGCGTTGTCTGTGTGCTGAGGAGTTAGAGGATAGAGAGAACCACAGGAGGGCCACCACATCTGTGTCTTGTGCCTATGTTTTCACCCCAAAATTTTATTAAAACCCAGCTGAATTAATGGCTTTTCATTGACTGAAAAGGTGGGCTGAACCAGAACAAAATCCTGCTGTGTTTAATTTTCTTTATTGATTCCCTTTTATCTACAACAGATGAAAGTGAATAGATTATTGCAAATCTTAAATGAGCTTTTTGTCTGATAGTGCCAAAGCCTTTTACTTTTGGTTAGGTGACTGTGAGTTAACATTAGGACACTGAAAGCAGCAGTAAATTATCTGTGTTATCTGTTTCTGTTATGAATCAAAATGTGTTGCTCATTCTAAAGTTGTTCAGTGCAACTATGTCCTGAGATACTTTTGCACCTGCTTTTTATGCCTTTGGGCACTGGGATTTTGAAGCTAAATGTTACATGCAAATAGGCATTTCTATTTAATGATTCAAAATTCATTTAGTGAAGGAATAGGCAACAGAAAAAGGAAGATGTTGTTCTGCAGCGTATTAACTGAGATTAGAGCTCATCACTGACTGAACCCCACAGCAGCAACTGCAAAAATGTTTTAAATAAACAATTATTTCTGTGTAAAACTATATATCGACCTTTTCTCTAATTTTTTTCCATAATTGGCTGTATTATCAAGAGAATTCTTAAAAAAACTCTGTGATGTTTCTTAAAAACTTTTTCAAAATGCTTTCAATATACAAGTGCTATATATATTTTAAGCAATTTGTGTACCATACCTACCTCTGCAGTTTCAGAGCCTAAGAATGGTATTGCAGCACTTAATTTCCATCTGGATTGCCAGGGTAAGGCACAGTAGTAGGTACCCACTGAATGTGACTGACATCAATTGTTCTTTTCACCTGAGGATCGGGGAGAGGCAGACAGACCTTGTACTACTTATTGCTGTGGAGCAGAAGTGTGGATCTCTCACACGCTGACATGTTTAACAATTCAACAGTTCAGATCTTCTCTCAGGAATTCTAATTCTGCTTCAGTAGGCTAGTCCTGACATGGTTTCATGAAATGTGAAAGAAGAAGTGGTGGAGAGAAGAGGAAGGAGTATTAGTGCTTTAATTTAATGGCGCTCTGAATTTTAATCTCAAAGTAGGACATGTTTCTAAGATGCTTTGTTCCATATTTTAGAACAGTGTCTCTGAACAGAACTACCTGGGGGTTTGCAGGGCACAGAGTATAGTGGGGTTAAAAACTCCCTTTATTTCTGACTTAAAAATCATGACAGCGATTTCTGAAACCTTTTGCATTGTTTAAACCACAATCAGCTTACTGCATCATTTGTCAGCGTAAGAGGTGAAGGACACTTACAGCTGCTAAGCATTACCAGGTTTATTATGCATCCTTTTCGAAGAAAGGTTGTAGAAAGTAAAGAATTTGGATAATTGCCTGAATTCAAATAGAGCTATTTTAAGTCAACTGCGCATTTATTTAAGCAATGATGTCATATTAAAAATAAATAAATCTATGAGCAATATGTTTCATCCTGGACACAGCTCATCTGCCAAGTGAGCTGCGTATTGAAAAACATGTTCTTTTAATGACTACACAGGGCAGACTACAATGTATCACATTTTGTGGGGTTTCCTCCCTTTTCTGAAGCAGAAATTTTCATCATGCTACAGGGAATTTTTCAGAATTCTTCCCACTAGAATTTGTCTAACTTAGGTCACATTGCTCTGTAAGTATATAAATTAAATATAATTAATTTTTTTTCTTTATGATTTGGGAGATTTTGCTATATTATTCCAGTGTCTTTTTTTTTTCTTGTTTTGAACTACTTTCTGATTTGGGAAATGATTTTAGTATCTGGAATATTAAAGGGGAGAAGAAGAAGAAAAAAAATATTCAGGTAGCTCTTAGGGTATACTAAATTAAATGACTGTTAATTTTCCAAAAGTTGATAAATGAGATACCTCATTGTTAGAATTTAGAAAGGAGAAAGCTATAGGACTTGAAGCTAAAGCATTACAGAAAATTCTTTCAGTCCAAGTTTTTGAATATTTGTGTGATCTAGGATATTTCTAATTATGTAATCTAAGAATGGATGCTCTTAAACCTTATCAAGTATACCGCATTCAGCTTTTTTGCATAACTTTCAGTTATAAATAGTATGAAACTGAGTTTAAGAGGAACTCCAACAGAAATCAAAACCAAGACAAAATATAATTTATAAAAAGATAAAAAATGAGACATAAAAATTGAAAAACAACAAAAAGAAAAATATTAGAGTTGTGGACATGATAAGGTGGCACAAAAAAAAGATTAGAAATGAAAAGACTAAATTTGTGAAGGATTTATGTATTTGTTATTAATTATCAACTTATGGGTCCCTTCCAACTAAGAATATTCTGTGACTCTGTAACTAATTGGTATTCTTAGCTCTATGCAATTCAATGCAATTAATGAGTGCTTCACCCAAGGAACTTAAAGACAGACTTAGTATGGAAAGTATAGTTCATTTTCACATATTATACACATTAGAGTTGCAGCTTCATCATCGTCCAAATATTTCAGGTGAAAAAATAATCAAGTAGTATGTTTGATTTTTTTGTTCTTATTGAGTTTTTTTTTAAATGATCTCTGCTGAAAATGGAAGCCAAGCAAAGGAGATCATAAAAGAGATGCAACATGATTCACTTCATTGAAGCCCAAAGAAATTACAGTTTTGAAGCATGTGGTCTTTTACAAACACATGAAAATTACTGCAGTCACTGCAAATTATCTCACCACAGCAGTAGGGGCTAGTGAAGTATCTCTGACCTGGAATTCACCTTTTTATATTTTTCTTTCATCTGTATTCCTTAAAACAAAGGATAAAAGAAGACTACAAAACAGCAACAGAAGAAAGGAAAGTATAAGATGTAGTTCATAGATAACAAATTTTAAAGCTGTTAAATGTTAGATTTTGAAATATTATTGCTCTTGTATCAGTGTGGTTCAGGACCAGTTGAGTTGTACTGTGCAGATGTGTAAATATGAAAGTTTCCTCCCTAAGACTTTTCAGTAATTGTTATAATATTGTATGTCAGGGGTTTTACTTGATGTTGCTCATGTAAACGATTTTAGATTATTTAAATTTCAAGGATTTGTTGTTATTCTACAGAGATGTTATATCTTTATATTATGCATTGGCAACATTTATTTTTTATTATATGATCAAAATTGCAATTCAACTATTATCATCAAGTTAAGAAGCCTTATTGAATCTATTACTTCTGGAAGTCAGCTAATCCCAAAATAATTTTAGCATCATAATTTTCTTACACATAGGGAGAAGAAAATTCATCTTCAGTCTTAGTAGATGTGAAGCCTTAGTTCAGGAAGATATTTAAATGTGTTTCTAACTTTGAATATGAGAATTTCTAAGACCTAGTTTCCAAAAGCTCTTTCTTGGCAAAGAAGGAAGGAAGGAAGCAAGGAAGGAGGGAAGGGAAAGGACCATTGCTAATTCTTGTCTTAAATTGAACAGAATATCATAAAATGTCCTTTCACCTACTTCCTTAGATAACATTGTGAAACCTTGAAATATTATGCCAGATATTAAGTTATGGTTAGATAAAGATGTAGTCATTTGCATTACTGTATCTTCAGACTCTTAAGTATAGATTTTGAGACCTTATTTTGATCTCATCACAGTTTCATCCTACTGTGATTCTATCAATTATATAGAATTACCCCTTACTCTGAAAGTATAGATCACTCTTTTTAAAGTCATGATGGTTTATTAGACAGTTTTAGAATATGAACCCCTATGCTAAACAGCTGAAGGGATAGTGTTGTCAATTACAGTGGAAAAGAGGATTTTGAAGTGGAAGATAACAGCTCTGGGAAGACCTATGTGGAAAATCTATATGTCTCTCTCACCTCTGCATGTTTTACAAAAGGCATTGCACAAACTGTTACCCAAATTTTTCCTCATGGCAGAGTTATTTAGTTAAAAAGAAAATGGGAGCAAAAGCTGCAGGTATGCTCTGGTAAGTCTTTGAAGTCTGAGATGTTTTTAAATCCAGAGTGCAGAATTAGAAATGAGCCTACACCATAGAGCTCCTGTGAAAGTATCTAAAGGAACAGATACATTATACTTTTATTGGTTGTGTCAGCCTCTAAGTTTCTGAACAAGAGACTTCAAATTTGTGGGGCAAATAAATGGTTGGTTACAAATTTTGAAGAAAAAGTAGAAGAGTTTTGCCATCTAAACCTTTTCAAAGTCCAAGTCCTCTGTGAATAACTACTCCATGAATTTATTCTCTACAACCTGAAACGTAAGCCTCCATTAAAAACATCAGAAACAATCTTACCTAAAAAGAGCTCTCAGAATAAAAGTTGTTATTTTTCCTCCTGTGTTTTTGCCTAACCACAACCTACCTGACCTGTTGCTGTGCAGAAGCAGTGTTGGGCGAACACATCTGGGGGTCACCACAGCTGCTTCCCAGGAAATGTAGAAAGGTGTTCAGAAGCCATATCAGAGCAGGCTTTTGGGTGGAGTGGCAGGAGATATGCACAGGCAGTGAAGGTGATCTGATAAGCTTGACAGCATAACATGTTTTTGCATTGGCTACTGCAAGGTCGGTATCTTGAGGATTTACAGGCAACTAGTCCAGGGACAGAGGAAT
Source organism: Lepidothrix coronata (assembly GCF_001604755.1). NCBI lineage: Eukaryota > Metazoa > Chordata > Aves > Passeriformes > Pipridae > Lepidothrix > Lepidothrix coronata. The sequence goes on along the minus strand of NW_016690186.1, from coordinate 2,416,906 downwards.
TCCTAAGGCATCTGAGTGTTATCAGATATACTGGAAGAGGCTGAAAAAATCCCATTATGCTGGAACTCTGGAAAAACAGGGGTTTTTTTAGCCTGTTATTTACACTTTGTAATGATGGAGTAGCTCTTTGACTAAACATGGCACGACACTGCATACACAGATGCTATTATTTTTTTATTATTAGAGTAATATTTTTGCATTATTATTCATGCCCATATAGAAAGATCCCACAAAACCAGGGCACAGACATTGTCTTTGTCCCTTTTGAACACAAGGAGTACAGTTTAGCTAAATGTAGTTTGGGAACCTGATAAAGCACATACCCTCCACTGTCCTGTTGAGGAAGATCTGAAAATACAAGCTTTATCTTTCTGCCCTGTTCTTATGAAGGAAACCCAAAAGTTCATTGGATTGGCAAATCTTAAACCACATTTGAAGGGTTCACTGCTGCCCTAGGGTCCTCTTAAAAATCTTATGCGTAACACTACGTTCAAGCCTGGAGAAGGACTAGTCTGTTCACAAGTGGTTAAGAAGAACTCCCAATTCTATATATAATAAATAATTCATTGAAGAACAGTTGCTAAATGTTGTGTTTGTTTATTAATAAAAGGGCTTAGTAGTAGAATGTAATAATTGTCAAACAGTAGTGTAAATCCTTTGATAAACCCTCCTTCAAATATGAAGATATTCTGTGTTCATATGACCTCACTTCACATAATCAGCCAGGTGCATCAGGAAAGGGAGATGCCCAGCCTAAAGAAAGGGAAAGTTAGATGAAGCATAGACTTCCAATCCCAGATTATATAAAGTGGGATTACAAGATTTGCTCTTTAAAAAGAAAGCCAGATAGTCAGTTATTTAAGGCTCTCCTGGTGTCTTTGATAGAGAATACTGAACAGAACTGAAATTTACTCAAAACTAGAGACAATAGAGGCTTTCCTTCCTGATTTAATTTTTTTTAAACTGAATTTAAAATAATGGTCTATAAAGGGAAAGCTTGGATTCTTGGCTGTTTAAGTCTTTGTGAAGACGGTTATCCCAATTCCTGCAAGAACTGGAATGATCAATTTCATGACCCCATCCCATTATGAGGGTTTGTTTCTGAAAGTGGAAAAACACTCTTTTTCAGTAACTTTGCGTACACTAAGGTCAAGAAGGTAGTACATAATGTTTTCCCAAACATCATGCTGCAATTATGGCAGCAGATTGTTTATCAATTGGTTGTTCCCCAAGACAATCTTTTGAAAGTCAGAGAAGCAAGTAGGAGACCATGTGACTGCATACACTAAGGACATTTTTTTTAAAACTATTGAAATCTAGTCATGAAAGTTTTTTCTCCCATGTTTTTAATGGATGTGCCCTTTTTCTTCAGTTTTTTAAAGTAAATGATTTTAAGAATCCAAAATAACTGTGCATGAAAACCCTGATGGATATTTACTGCTTGTTAGTCCTTATGATCTTTCCCAAATCATGCTCATGATATTTTATAGGTCAACTGTTAATGATTGTTAAAAGTGCTGCTTGAAAACTGCTACTATTTTTACAGAAATAGAAATAACAGAATATTCTGAATTGGAAGGGACCCACAAGGATCATCAAGTCCAACTCTTAAGTGAATAGCATGTATGGGGATCGAACCTGTGACCTTGGTGTTGTTAGCACTATGCTCTGACAAACTAAGCTAATCTCAGGGTCATGCAATACTCAGATGAATTAAAAAAAGGAAACTTGACTAGTTTTAAACATCAGGAAGCTTAAAGATTTCTCATTAAGTGAACCATTGCTTTAAACTAATGATGATGATTATTAAAACCATGAAGAAATGCAAGAACCTGGAAGCTGTGCTGTTCCTAGGAGAGGTAATATCAGCAGCTCACAAAAGAAATCTTAATTTTCAAAGAAGAAACATTTCTCAGAGTGAAACTCTCTCTAATAACTTCTTTAGCATTCTACTTTTTGCTTACTTTTAAATCAGGTTCAGTCAGCATTTATACTTTACAAATTGGGTTTTTTCTTATGTAGTTTCAAACTCAGATAAAGCTGCTTGATAACAGTTTTTCTTAGACTGATTTATACTTGGGCATGTTTATTATGTGGCAAAAGAACTTGTATTTTGGGGAGTCTGGGCGGCAGAGTCCTTGAAATTAAGTTTACAGAACTTCTGCTAGTCCATCATTTCACATTGTCCTGTATACGTCTCAAATTTAACTTGTCTGCCATTTACTCTCAGTATGTCCTTGTAGCTTACCCTGATGGCATTGCTGTCACTTACACTGAAAGCAAGAGGCCAGTCTTTTCCCTGGGCTACGCAGTCGTCAACAGTTTCTAAAAATAGTAGTGTATTTTGTTCTGCTGCATGATCTTAATTTAGCTGAGGTTCTTGCCTTAATCATTCCTTTGTGACAGGTTTGCCAAATCTCATATTCTCAAACATGCTATACAGCCCCACAACACCCATATTCATTTCTTGCATCAGTGTCTTGTGCTAACATTGACTTAATTTGCCTTAATTCAGCGTGTCACTGGACTTCTGTACAGAGCTTGTTCTCTTTACATATCTCTCACTTTAATATTTCTAAAATTATAAAGAATGCCTTTAAGCGATTGTGATTTAGGTGGTACACAAAGCTACACTGAAGTAATTTGTTTTCAGTAGGCATGTCACAAGCAATGAACTTGGATAGTTCTGGTAATCTCCTGAAAAGATTTTTAAAATACAGCCCACTTAACATAACTGTGTGACTGAAAATGTAGGGAAAGTATTTCTTAATGCATTTTTGACCCTCTTTCCTCAATATTATTGCTTATAGTCAACTTACCCCTAAGATTTACATCGCTTTTTCCAAGTTCAATCTTTTGTTTTCCAGGTCTGTTGGGAGGAAGGAGGAGAAGGGGCATAAAAGCACCCCAAATGAAAAAAAGGTTAGGTTCTTCCATATCCTTAAATATTCTCCTTCAACTTAGCAGTCATAATTAGCATAAGGAGTGCTATTCATGACAAAAATTAAAAATAACAAAATTTATCTTAGTGCACATGGATTTGACTAAGCTAGCTTATTTATATAAGCTTAAAGAAATAATGTGTAATGGGGAAAAGTAAATAATTTTTTAAAAATGTTTCCATTTTCCCTACACATTTTTCTTAACTTGCTCTTCTTATTAGCAATTTCTCCTCTCTTTTGTCATGTTTTTGTCTCCCCTTTAAATGCATTTTTCATCAGTCTTCTTGGGCTGACACTGTGTTGCTCTTATTAACTCTTCCTCTCTCTCTCTCTCTCTCTCTCTTTCTCTCTCTGAAATGTTCTGCCTACTTTGATTGCCTTGGAGGAAAAAGTATCCTGAAAAAGAACCCTATACCTTCCTCTAGTTCCATATTCCCACAGGATGAGGGGATGGAATCTTTAAACTATAACCTCTCTATTCCCTGAAATAGATTTTAAGTGAATAAAGGAATGGTGACCTGAAGACTGTCCTCTCCCCTACTCTCTTGCCTGAAAGATTTGGAAAATAAAAAGGAAGAGCAAGGCTCCTGCTTTGCTTCAGTGACAGTGTCTGAAGTGCAGAAGTCCTTTGGTACTCTTTAGTGTACCAATATAGATGTTCATCTACTATACCTGTGAGTTTTGGAGAGATCAGTGGAATTTTTTAAACTTGAGTCCCATTTGATTTCAAGACTTATGTTTAAAGTCTTTCAGATAAGTTAAACTCTAGAAAATACTTGAATTAAACAAAGCTATGCAAACTTAAGTCATCTTTGTGTAGACACTATGACTCAGTTTTAGTTACACAATGACAATCTAAATTTTCCACTGGAACCCACTTTAAAAAAAAAAGTTCACGTAAGAAGTAACCCATAGTGAGGTATCTTCTGGTACTCTCAGAGTTAGGCTTGAATGCTTTAGAGCTGTCATTTGAGCTACTGTACTGGCTGTAATGTTCTGCCACTTTTCATCAGTTTCGAAAATATGAAGTTCCTGGGTCATGCTTCTCATTATCAATGAAACTGACTCCTGCCATTTGGGTAAATGCATAAAACAACCTACGTCCATGTTTTTGAACTCTCTTCCTCTGAGGTAGGGTGGCTGTGAGAAAACTGGCTATTAAAAATGATCCTTTACTAATTCCTGGGTCATGTAGCCTGTTGTTTTGGGGAGTACTACTTGTCATGGACTGAATCCATATGATGGTTCATCCTAACAGCTTAATGATAGAGTCAATACATTTAGTGACATTGTTTAATTTTCATATTCTATACAGAAAAACAGGTGTAATACTGTTCCATGCCTGTGGAATTTTGATCTGATTTTTGGGTACCTTTCCCTGGAGACAAGTTCTCTATAGTAGTTGCAAACCTTCATATTCACTCTCTTGAAGGTTGTCTTCTTCTTCCTCATCCCTCAACTTACCCATGGCCCAAAAGCTCCCTCAGTTTGATGTACCCTAACTCCTTTCTGGTGACCTACCAATTTTTAGATTCCCTTTTACATTCTTTTCACTCTACTCCTGGTAACACCTTTTCAACATGACTTCAGCATCTTCCAGTCTTCTTGACTGTATAGTTCACATTCTCATCATCTTCTCTCATCTATATTTGGTGGAGTGTGAAAGACAATCATAGAAGGAATTAGTGATATTAGTCCCACCTTTGCTATAATTACATTGCATCATGAATATGTCCATGACTTTACAGACAAAGAAAAATTCTTATGACTTTCGGTGTTTGCCATCTTGGCTTTTAATGAGCTCAAGAATGCATTAAATAAAATCTAAACTGAACAGTAGCTAATTACATAGAAAATGTGATAACCAAAATGAGTAATTACACAAGGTGACTGATTAAATAGGGATGGCACTTTTACACTCATGCCTGCCCTGCACAGGTATCATTGCATTGCAACTCAGGATCAGCACATTTTAGCACTAGCTAGTGTTTATCTGAATCAACCTCAGTTTCTAAAAGTGGAGCAGATTGTAGTTGGTGATTTTTGCAACTTCCTGTGATAGACCTGTGGCAGGATTAACAACCTGCAGGGTAGGGATGTGTGGTCATCTAGGATGACCATTTCACAATCCCATTCCAATCCAGCCCCATAGAAAAGGATTTTCAGTGAGGGGTGCTGCTCTTACAGAGATATTTTGCAATTAACTGTTTCTCACTGGCTACTTAACTTTGTTTTAATTTGACAGTACTTTAAGTGCTGTGTTTTGCTATGTGGCATATTTTGCATATCTCAAGTTCTCTTTTTATACATTTTGACAATGTACTACTGCAGGAACAGTTTGACAATAAATAAACTTGACTTGATAATAATGCAACAGCACTGCTACAAATTCTTGCTTTCTGAATTCCACAGGAGTTAAAGAGGCTTTTGCTGCAATCATATAAAAATTCAAGTGGAAGATCTAATTATGTTGATTAATTTTGAGCCAACTTGTTGGTGTTTGTTTTCTATAAGTATTGAATTCTTCTGTATAGAAGCATCTGCTCTGAAAAAAAAAAGGGAAATGTGGTGAAGACTATGCAACCCATGATTATGATATCTCTATTGGCTAGTATTTCCTAGATCATGCACAGTATTATTCCAACTTACTTTGCTGGCAACTGTTTGAAATAGGTTACTGGTTTCTTGATTTATTTTGGGGGTTTTTTTTGTTTGTTTTTTTTTTTTTACCTTAACCTAAGGAAACCTCATGTTTACTAGTAGCCTTTATAAGTGACTTTGCAGATAAGGCAAGACTGTAACAGCAAGTGCAGTAAACATTGGTCTCTCTCTGTGTTGCAGCTATGCTGTCCCAGAGATGATGAAAACAATTGCATAGTTTTTAAAGGTGACCACTGGAATTGTGTGCACACTTGTTGTCATAGGAATTCTTAGGCAGGAAGGTCACTGTTGATTACAGGAACTCGGAGTAGAAACCAAGTTGCAGTTCAGACTTTATTCTAAAGCTGTCATACGGTCAGTTAATCACATTGATTTAAATATTTCTATGAATATTTTTTTTCTTATTGACTTGGTTATTTATGGGAAATCTGTAAGTTCATACTTTGTAGGATGAAGAACAAAAAAAGTAATGAAGAAAATCAGTGTCACAGTAAACAACAGTTTTTCTCAGCAGCAGTGCAACAGAGGTGCCTTAGTCTACCTTAAAAAAGAAATCTGAGGTCTTGGTCTTATAATGGCCAATTTGTTTTGTTCTCCAGTGTTCTACTTAGGTACTTACGATACCATAGTGTAGTCATTTAAGTTCAATGTGTCAGCAAAGAGTTTTGTTTACCACAAGTACCTGTTTTTTTCCATTTTGCCAGCTTGTACTGACTCAGTTTTCTCTTACAACTTCTCAAGATGCCTCTCTGCCCATCTTCTTTGGTACCTGCCAGGGAGGTTCCCCAAACCTTTTTACCTCAGATAGCCCAATTCTATTTCCAGGTTATCAGCCAAGAAACTGACTGGCAGTTGCAAAACTGGTGATGATGGCAATTGCTAAGTAGAAAGCAGGCTCCAAATATCAATATAGTGTGTATAAAGATACACACTGAAAGATAAATGATGCCAGTTTTTTTCAGTGGGCTGCTCTGATTTCTGTTACCGTCTCAGTGGGAAGGAATGATAAGGTCTAGTGTCCTTCCCTGCTTCATTTGACACCTCATCCCAACAAAGTGTCTAATTCTATCTGAATTAGTTAGGAGCTTCTGCTACAAATCCAGAACAGATCTTGTAGTCACACCTGTGGACATAACAGGAAACCAACTTAAAGCACTGCACTGCTTGCTCTATTTCAAATCCATTACCAATGTATTACATTGTGATACATGACTTGATAATATAAAATAAACAGCTTTTTGATTTTGTGAATACAAAATAGGAAAATTCCTTTTAATTATATGAATAATTTCTTAAAACTAATGATAAAACAGAACAAAAATGTTTTGACCATACTCAACTAATTTCAATCCCATCAAAATGAAGAAATGTCATAATCAAATATTGGTTTAGTTATGAAACTTCAAATGAAGTTTGGGGTTTTTTTTTTGTCTTGGGGCAATTTAAAATGTCTTATCATATTGTTTTCATTGAATTTAATGACATTTCTGAATTTCTCTGAGATTAGATTTTGTGCTTAACTTGTTACTTCAAGTTCTATCAACATGTGCTAGAGTTTGGAATTCAAACTGTATCATATGAGCAGAAATAATTTCATATCTATTGGGAAGTCCTGGTTTGTATTTTCATTGGTACATGGGAAAAATTTTAGTCAGTTGAGAAAATAGAAGTATGTGTTACTTTATACTCTTGTAAACTGGATGTAAAACACATTCCTATTTCTTTGATTCAGTGAATGGCATCTGTACTGTCTGATATTATGTCCCTTCTTCATTTAATCTGGTTTTGGTTTTCACTATTCATTGTGTATTATTATTTTGATTTTTCTTAAGCAGTATTTTTACAATATATCATCATATTCTTAAAATTCCACTGTTAATGATAATTTTTTTCATTAAGAGCTTCTGCAATTAATTCTGGACCTGACACATGTTTATATGTACTGGTATAAATATCTTTATCAGTTGTTTATAAAGGATATGAAAATCTAAAAAAAAATATTTCCCTAGGGTTTACAACCATTATTTATTTTCTAACCTCGTACAATGGTTTTGTTTTGTTTTTTTAACTTAAGTGAAAGCAAAAGATGCAGTATAATGTCGAAAGTCTCACTGCAAATTATTAGCATGAGGCATAATGCTAGTGGCATGAAATTTATATTTGAGTAAGAAAAAATTGCCTTTGCAGAGGACTGCCAATATGTCTTTTTTAAGGAAATTTTGTGTTGAGAGATAATGGAGAGAAAATGCAGACTGCAGTGCTGGATAGTCCGAGAAGAACTTTTGTTTATCTTTGACACAAGGCACAGTTATTTAGGTAAAACTAAGAAATAATCTAAATCATGTCACAGTTCACGCAACCTCCAGAGCAATTAAGAATAAGGAGACTTTTAGTACAAGCTTGGGCTCTGACATGTGCACTACCTCTCTTTGAAATCAGGTATGTAATTATTTTTAAACACATCTACTGAATCACCAGAGGGTAGCATTGGAAAAGTGAGAGACCAGACACAAGATTTTTTTTTTTCTAACAATGTTGTAGGCTTTGACCCAATGCCAAACTTTCATGTTCCAGTTTGCAACAGAGCATTTCACATAAAGACGTGCAGTGGCCACCCACTGGCATTTAACATCACCGTTTTCAGATTATTCTCCTGTAATACTGCTTTTTCCTTCTGAATGACTGTGTGTTTCACTGGAGTTTTTGTTTTGTGTTTGGTTGGTTGGTTTTTGGTTTGGTTTGGTTTGGTTTTTTGTTTGTTTTGGTTTTGTTTTTTTTTGTTTTTGTTTGTTTGAGGGTTTTTGTTTGTTTTTGTTTGTTTGGTTGGTTTTTGTTGTTGTTGTTGTTTTGGTTTGGGTTTTTTTTTTTAGTTTACCATTTTGAATAGTTTTCTTTTGCCAAGCCAGAACAGTCTGGGCTACATGTTAAACCATGTTGTGGTTGGTTGTTCTGGGGGACACTAGATAATTGTTAATGCAAAAAGCACTGCATAAACAAACAGGAGCCCAAGATACATTCATTCAGTTAATACTTCCATATGGCTCACTGATTCTTGAAAAATTGATATTTATAAAGTGAGTCATTAATTTAATGACTTGCATATTTAATATACTTGCCACTAAAATAATAAATTGTGACTGGCAAGTAAATACCGTACTTGTTTTAACCAAGGTAAAATGAATTAAACATTAAAAGCCTTGTTAGCTACTAATTGCCAACTTCAATTCTTTTGAAGCATGAGCTTTGCTAAGAGCTGGACATTTTGTTAAAAAGCTTTGTCAGATGATTATTTTCCTCATTGCCAAAGAAATGCACAGGTTTGTTGATTCCAAAGTTCCTCTCAGTCCTTGCATATCAGGTAGATGGGGGTACATGCAGCTTTGGGTCCTCCACCTTTATGTGCATCCTTCTACTTAATTTAGTAAAGCTGTAATTCTGTGCATGGGATGTATAGATCCCCCTTCATGTATTGAACTCTGTGAGGGAAACATGAGGATATATTCAGGTCTAGAAACTTTTCCCAACTTGCTGAGACATTTTTCAGCAAATTAGTCCAATATGTAAATTATTAAAAATCATTATGTTAACTGAACATAAGTAAATCAGTGTTCAAACAAAATATAATTCAAGTGTGCTGGAAAACCATAACTGAATAGGGGTTTATTAACCTGCAGCTACTCAACTGCTCCTTTGATTTACTGTTCTGTCTGCGTGCCTCTGACCACTCGTCCGGTACCAAACACTTTGTGGCAAGCTGAATAGAAAGACTGCCTTCATGGAATTTGCATTTAAAGTAATGTTTCTTTTTATCCAAAGTATATTTTTATTTCCTGTAAAGCACAAAGGACTATGCTATATTTAAGGATTATTTCTAAGTCTTCTTCTCCTATTTTTAATAGAGATGGTTTGTGGCTTATTTGGGGTTTATTCGAAGTTTTAGTTATTGCTAAAGGCTCTGCAGAGTTAAAAATGTATGTGTGTTTAATTTCCTAACACACACAAAAATGACAGACATGATTTCCTTCAGATATCTCCACAATGCAGAGCACAAAAGATGTTAGTAAGAATGGAGATAGATCAAGGATTGAAAAGGCAAAAATGAAATTTAGTAGTAAACTACTTCATAAGTAGTTGCTGATCTAGTATTTCTGCCTTTGAAACATGGTCTGTTTCCCAGTTAGCAGTTCAGACATTTCTCAGACAATAAGAATTTCTTGTGACTTATCTCCATCAAGTAAGACTTATACAAGCTGCAGTGATACCATATGCTGAATTAAAATGCATTTCGTAATGCATAATTTCTCCATAAACTTGTTATTTGTGCATATAGTATTGTATTCTTACTTTCCACCAGTAACCTTGAGAACTAAGCATTTCCTGCTTTTCCTTCAATAGTATTTTATTTGGCTTGTGTTATTTCCAACACTTCACAAAGCGTCTCTTCTTACTGTTGTGTGCACATGGAATTTTCTTTTTGTTTGCTATCTTATTACATTAAGTATACTGGTGTACTCAGTCATGGAAGTACTTTGTGAAATTACATCTATTATACCACTGGAATATGACCTGATTTATTATAAGATCAGAGCAAAGCTCAAGTGCTCAGTGCATTATCCTAAATTAAGCTTTGTCTCTGAGGGCTGCCATAGCCTTCACTTTTACCATTATGTTTTAGCCATTGATTTCCCTTTAGAACATAAATGCCATAATAATACTGCTTGGTAAATGTTTCTTCAATATTAAGTAACCTCTTGTTCTGCCAAAGGGAGTGTCAAATTCTCTTCCCAATCTGTCTGCCACATATTGCTTCCTTTGTGCATCAAAAGAGGTGAGCTACGTAAGTTTGGTAACAGTTGTGGAAGAAATGCAGACAGCAAATCAAGTTGAATGGAAGGCAAGAAACTTTTCAGAGCTTGCTTGTTTGCATATCTTTTATTGCAGTGGTTCTCAGCCCTTTCAGAGAGCCTCACTGCTTTTGGATCCATTCTCTCTCTTTTAGTAATACGCGCTGTTCATGCCTCCCTCTGTGCCTGCACACTCTGCTTAGTCCTGAAACTGTTTCCTCTGCACCTCCTCCTTTCAAAGCCACAGGCATCTCCTTTCTCACCTTCCAGAGCAGTTTGACCTAAAGCAACCTGAGGGTGGGGAGGGGCAAAAGAGAATCAAACATTGAGGCTTAATGGAGCTGTGGGCTGGTAACCAGTGGGCTGTCTAGGTGAGGCTGAAGGGAGCTCCTAGGAGAGCTGGAAAGGCGCTCAGGTGAAAGTGGCTGTGATTTGGAGATGGGGTTGCAGAGATTAGCCAAAAGCTTATCAAGAATATCTGTAAGCAGTGGGTTTCATGGTTTATAATTTTAAAGATGTTTTATTTTTTAAATTACTTAGGTTTGTATTTTCTGCCTTTATTCATGTATTGTAGGAGGAGATAATGCCTAATCATTGAGAAATTTTACCAGCATAAGATGTAACATTTCTGCATGATGCATGATTTGTATTCCTGTAATTTAATTATCTTGAGTGTTTATTTGAAGTGTAAATGCTGGAAACAATGACATTTTTGAGATGATTTATGAGTTACTGCACTTTGTAATCAAACCTTCTATGTGGTGTTTGTAAAATATGAGGTGTTGTAAAATTGCTGATAGTCAGAAAAAGAACATTGATAATGGGCTTAAATTCTCTGTGTGCAGCTGCAGATGAGAATTGGTAGGAAACAGAGGGAAGCAGAAGCAGTGCAAAGATTAGTAACTGAGATATGGTATGTCTGAGAAACATGTACAGTCTTTGCAATGAACGTGATTTTGTGTTGAGAATTGTGTAGTTCCAGCTTTACAATTTAGACAATATTTTATTAGTAAAGGTTCTTGTCACAGATCATAAAAATATGCCTTAAACGAGCTTTCCCAGAGAAAACTCTGTGTGTGACCTTTCTGTGGGTACCAGAGAAGTTATTTCAGTAGATGTATGCTACATTACCTATTTGTAATGTAGCATGTAGAGAGAAGAAGTATCACCAAGATTCACCATGTAGATTCTTCAAGTAGGAACAGGTAGTGAGAGACAACATTTATTATTTGTGACCTGTCTTTCTAAAGGCCAAGGGCTCTGTGTGCCATAGGACAGAGAACTATCGGTCCTGCCTTTCAGAAATAATTTTAAGCATGCTAAAGTTAATAGCAATGTTGTTTAAAATGTTGAGTTATTTTAAAAGGGTTTTAAAAGGATTTAAAAAGGGTTTAAATAGGTTTTCAATAAAGAATTTGGTATTCCTGCGAAGCTTCATACTTGAAACATTGCTATGTTATTATCTGAGCAGAATTAGAAGTTCTTTTAGATTATAAGATGTATATATAATCAGTTGCAAGGCCTAGCTGTTCTTGAATGTTCTTCTATGTGATAATACAAATATTTCTGATATAAGCAAATAAATGCATAATACGTAAAAACAACAAAGAAGAAGAAAATGGAGTAATACTGAGTTTTGGAAATGACCTGGACTAGATAAGATATAGATCAGAGTAGCTAAAAAAAGAACCAAAGTGGAATTGTCATTGACTGTGAAACCAGTTGCCCAAACCCAAACTTTTCACAACTTTTATTAATAAGGCAGAACATAACATAATATATACTTTAGACTGCAGTAGGAATTAGTGACCTGACATAATCAGGGCCCGAGAAAGGAGAACACTGTGCAATACTTCAGTTTATAAAGATACGTGCTCTTATAGTTCCAGAAGGCTAAGAAGTCCTCAGAATACTTTGCTAAGGTGAGTAAAGCCTCTTTCCCACTTCAGCTTACTCAGCTGAAAAAAGAGTCATAAAGATTACAAGGAAAACACTTTGTTGCACAATGACTGTCCCACCAGAGAGAAATTCTTTGAGACAGTAATAGTGACCTTGTTTTTTATGAGCATTTTGAGAGCAGAATTACAGATATAGTTCTTTATTGGATCTTGGTGCTCTTGTAAAGCTGATAAGGAAGGAATGACGATGGGTCCTTTTTAAATTCCTGAATTGTAACCTAACCAATCTAGGCTAGCTCTCTTAGAAATTAGTATAGAGCACGGGCTGTGAACCAGGCAGAGCTCAATAAATAGAGAACATTAACCTCATATATGTGCGTATGCTTCAGTTTATTAAAACTGCATCCAGAGCAGCAAAATAAATCAAGAGACTTAATGACGGGATTTTATTAAGAGACTTTGTTTTAATTATTAGGACTTACATTTTTGTACTATGTCAGGTATAGTTTTTAAATTTTATTTTAAACCTAGGTTAATGGGACAAATTTTGTTTTGGAACTTTGAGTACTAATACAAATAATTGCAAGCACATAATTAATACAGAACAGCAATAAAGTACTCGATGGAGAGAATTTTGTAACATGATTGTTTTTTCCAGCCATTGAATGAAATTACTGTTTTGCCCAGGACTGTTTTGTGTTTCCTGAAAATGTTATTTACTGATGCATGAGTGTTTCTATTGTAGAATAAGTAGCAGGACACTGTTATTAGCCTCTGCTAACATCCTGTTCCAGTGGCTTTATCACATAAATAAATGAATGCATAAGTGTGCATTGGGATGAATACTTTGGGTAAAGGCCAGGCAAAGTAATAATCACAGGATTTGGTGTGACATTTTGCCAGCACTCACACATATTCCTGACTTTTCTAACATTTGTTTTTCAACTCATAAATATTTCTGCAAAGTAAGTACACTGTTAAATGACACTGGCTTCTGTGGAGAGATTAGGTATATTAATAAAACGTGAGACAAAAGGTATTGGTGCTAGGTGGTTTTCAACTAGGTCAGAAAAGAAAAAAAACAACATTTTTTAAAAAAGAGTGTTCTGAAGAACAAAACTTAGTTGTCTCTATTTTTGTTACTTCCAAGTACACTCTTACTTTTGAAAACAAACAAACAAACAAGCAAACAAAAACAAAAAGAAATTTACAACTTGCAGTAAGAAAAGTAGATTTGAATACCCTGTGAAAGGGAAGAGGTGTTGATTGCAAGCTGTTGATATTCAAGGAAACCAGGTTGTTTACTGTATAAGAACCAGGAACAACTTCTAACATCCTATGCTTCCTAAACCCGATGCAACTTTGATCATTTCTCCTTTTAAGATATGTCTATAACTGGACCTAACAATGAGAACTGCAACTGCTCAGCTCAGACAGATAACTTTTATGCTTTGCTTTTTCATTCTAATGAAATCTTTCTCTCCATTTTAGACAAATATCACTTGCTGTGTCATAGCACATGGATTTCAGGACTGCCTGTGAAGAGGTAGGATCAGATATTTTTCTTTTGAAACAATAGTAGAATGAAAACTCAATGAACTTTTAATCCTTTTTAGATGCAATAGTCTTTTTTTAACCTTTTTTTCCTGAAATTTTAGGAATTATATAATCAACAATAAGTTATTCATCTAGTCACTTCATGGTGGCAGATAGGCTTTGTAGTAGAAGATGAAAGAATTTTTCCAGGTGTATTCATTACTAGACCTCACCTCTTTCTGTTACAATGTATCTCTTTAGGCACAATGTAGGTGCAGGTAGCTATGTTTTGTGTGAGCTTTGCTCTTCATGAAGTGTTTATAGCTGAAAGCCTGTACACAAAGAAAAACATCAATGGAGTCAGAAATCTGTCTGGTGCTGCTCAGCAGAACCAAGGGGGATGTGTAAAAGTATGGGAAAAAGGTCGGTTGGGAGAGAAAAGAAGCTGTGAAGATGATCAAAATGAAAAGCAGTTCCATTTAGATTTAATGAGGTAAGAGAGTAATTTTTGCCTAAAATAGGTATAGTTTCATAATGTCAATGCAAAGTACGTCAGTCTACCTCCACTAGAGATGAGGGAAGTGCTTTGCTTTCTGTGTTCATACTAACTTTGCCTTAAAGAAAGCAAATGAAATGTATGTGTAGATGTTAAAAAGGGCATCCTATTATGCAGTGATTTTTTGTGAACAAGTTCTTTTAACATGGTTTTAACAACTTCAGCAATTCAGACACATCAAGAACCATTTATACCAAATTGTGTAATGATGTCAATGCATTATTATAATTAAAAAATCAAGACAGTTACCTATACACAGAAAACCACAAAGTATTTAGGAAGTTAGGACTTGGAACAAGAAAACTGGCTAGAACTTCAAGTGTGAAGGGATGGGAACAGCAGGAGAACCAAGAACTAACCGCGGGTAAAACCAACTGTGATTTGAGAATCCATTGGAGTAAATCAGGGGAGAAGAGAAAATAAGCAGGCTAAAGAACCTTAAATCATGATGACATTCTGAAAGGAGTAGTAGGGTCAAAAACTAATATTAAAGTGAAACTTGTCTTTGGGAAAGAATACTGTGATGCTTGTCCAGGGTGGTACATGTCAGGCTTTAATACCTCAGAAAATCCATGCACAGTCTAAATTATATAGCAATGTATCCCAGATTATTTGCATGGAAGAAAGCATTCTTATTAGTTTTTAGGTTTGTTTTTCTGAATAGAATATTTTTGGTTGAAAGGTACCTGCAATGATCATCTACTTCAACTTTGTGACCACTTTGTGGCTGATTAAAAGTTAAAGCATGTAATTAAGGGCATTTTGGTTTAGGTTTTATGATTTCTTTTTGAATGCACTTATTCAGGAAGAGAGGCAGCTATAATTTTCATAGAATTTTTTTATGTTGTTATTCTTTAAACTGTACACTAGTAGAGATTATTTAGTGGCAATTAACTTCAGCCTGTGCCCAGCAGCAGTAATGACACGGGCAGCCACAGGAAGATGACTTGGCGTACGCGTCCTGTCTTAGTTTTTACAATGCAAGTACATTAACAGATCTATTTCATTCTGTATCTAACTTCTAAGGAGGCATTGATTTCAAATGTATCTCTTTAAAAAATCAACTACTTTGTTGGAGCTTCCATGACAGACAAGGGAAGGAGAGGATGATTCCACACATCCTAAAAAAGCTTCATAATCTGGAGGTCCTAAGGAGGCTCCTGTAGCTTTTAGATTAATAAAATTAAATGAGGTGGATTCAACTCATTTATATGCTTTGTGTAAAATGGGCTTTGTGCTACAGGGTCAGTGGTGTCACTTCTGAGACTACGATCTACCTCTTTCCTCCCAAACTGAAGTTTATACAGACTTTCAATCGGCTTTCATCAAACGCCTATGTCTAAATAAATTATCAGCAGCCTTATACTTGCACATAGTATAATTTTTAACTGAAACTTTAACACTATCATTGTAACGCTCCGTCTACTTTGATTTTTGCTTGGGGGAGGATACAGTGAGCTGGATCTAAAAGCCCACGAGAGCAGAGCATGCTGCAGCTCTGTATGCCCAGGTTCAGACAGTAGTGAGGGTGAAGATGTATTCCCAATAGGCATATGCAGACAGGGCACACAAATACACTACATGTATCCATATATATGTATATACTTATGTACATGACCAGCCACACAGATCACGTACCAACACACAGAGCACTTGCACAGACAGCGACAACTTCATCCTGTTACTCTCTCTGGCTGAGCAGGACTGAAAATATATGTCTATGTACACTGTGGATGCCTCCAAATGTCCTTCCAGACAGTGTGCCCAGCAGCTACCCTTGAATCCTGGTTTTCATAGGCCCTTGAGGCCTCACCCTGTCTGCAGCTGCTGGTACAGACTATCTCTCTCTCTCTCACATACACACACACACACACACGCGCACACACAATCACACACTATAGAATCTCTCACCCAGGAAAAAAAATTGGAACGTAATTGAAAGACAGTAGGACAGACTGCGTAGATCCGGCTCAGGGCATGGTCGGACAAGGACACTGATGAGAAAACTACATATGACCAACCACTTTTTTTCCCATAACTCTTTGTTTTCCCATACTTGTTCCTCCCCAAAACATCGAATCCCTTTCCTTGCCTTTGCGTCCTTCCTTAAACATCCCATGTTAGCTCTGGTGCAATCCAAAACTACATCCTGTAGTGTGTCCCATGCTCCCTTGCAGTGACCTCGACTCACTACAAGAGGTGCTATGGCATTTTCTTATCATAAGGGGTTTCAAACTCTGACACTGGAGCTGAAGCTGTCCCGGGACAGCCCTGGCGGGGGACAGAGACTGAGTGTCCCTTTCTGAGTCAATAATTTGGCTTCCCACCTGCCATTCTGCTCCTGGAGTCCTCTGAGCTTGTGGTAATGGGCTCTCAATAGGCTGATGGAACTGGACAGGGTGTTATTTGGACTTCGAATTGCACCATTCAAGTATTAATTAATTACTTAATGAGATTTTCCGCAAGGTCAGTATGAGGTGTAATCATCCATTCTATTAGGTATTTCAATTCCCAATATGTACCTTTCAGCTATTACTTTTAAAAAAAATTTCCTTAATACCTTAAAATTTGCCAGATTTGTCACCAAAACTTCATCTGGTGCTTGAGCTTAGGAAAGTGATGATAGTGACAAAGGAAAATACCATTGTGGCACTGTATCCTTAATTAACTTGTGATTCTATTCCATCTTGGCACATCTTTGGCAATAGTTTAGTCACTCCAAGCCACAAAGATTTTGATATTATTTTATTTATTTCAACTATTGACATGAAACATAAGGTAGCTGTACACTTTGCTTAAGGTAATTTTGTTTAATTTGTTAACTAGTTGGTACATTCAAAACTTTCAGGCTTCTATCCCCTCCATCCCCTACTGTATCAAATTCTCAATCGTACTACATATCTTGGAAAAATATCTCTGGTCTTCTATGCCAAAATAGTTACTGAACAGTTTTGGATAATGGCGATAAAAGTTGTCATGAAGCATCTGGACTATTTGATATTCCTCTTCTTCCCCTTTTTGCTTCCTTTCGTCTGAGTATCTTATCACCCTTCCCAGTGCTGTAACAACCACCACTGTAGAACTGAGATCACTCTCCCAAAATGACAGCTGGAGCTCAGATTCTTGTTGATACTTCCATCCTTACTAGTGGCAGTAAATGATTTGAGCTGTGTTCTGATTAGCATAAAACCAAAATATTCCACATAGATACACTGAGGCGAAAGCACGGCTTTTAGTGTTCATGACATAGTCAATTTTTTTTCATTCATTCTAAATATCTGCTGCTCTAGTGCATTGGGTGTCCCTGAGGGAATCTTAGTTCTTCCACAGTACTGATGCTTTCATGCATCCCTTATTTTTTGTGGTGTCTACTAGTGGGATTTGGACAGTGAAATGGTCTTGTGTGCTTGTAGGTACCTGCATGTGCGCTTTGTGCCCAAGTTCCTTCTGCAGGCCTGAATGGTACAGTCAGTGCTATAATAGAGCTTAAACACATATATGTAGACAGATAGAGTTTCTTGTCAATCTAAAGATGATTCCTATGGTCCTAATAATTACTTTCTCCCCTAAGCATCTTATCTTTAGGCTGTGCTGCCTTTCAAGGCATTGTAAAGTAGTTTTATTCTGCAAAAAAATACCTTCTATGCTAGACAATTTAAAAGGCACTACAGAAAGAGGAGGCCTTACACACATACACACATTTTCTTTTAAGGAAAACTATCTGGTATCTAAGGAGGGGAAAATTATTTTTTTTTTGGTGGTTTCTCCGCTTGTTAGTTGTGGGAAGTTTTTCACTGTTTCATATTTGATTATTCTATATTCCATGCTCTTTCCCTCACTGATCAGCAAATGTACCAATTTTACTTTTTCTTGTACTTAACAATTTCTAAACCATAAGACTAACCACTTCCTCTTTTACCCTTTATCCTGAGCTTTCTGAACTTTACAAGGGCATAAATCATGAAGTCACGGGGTTCTTTAAATGCTCTCCTGTACTTGCTTGACCTTATTCTATATTCTGAAAACTATCTCTTGGAAGATAACCTCAGTCTCTGACATAATACTGTCCTCCGCGGTGAAAGTACCCTTCTGATGAAATTGCAGACTTGGGATGATTATAATGCATAAGGACATTTTCCCCAAGATACTTTTTAATGTTTTTTTTAAGTTCATATTTTCCATGTACTTTAGGAACAAGCTGCATGAACAGCTTTCTAACTTTTCTAATATTCTAACTTTTGATATCTCATTCTTTACTTCTAATAGCTTGACTTTTTTTTTCCCCTGAATATAACATCAAACTTATTTAAGTTAATAAATGCCCCATTCATTTTCATGCTTTTAATCTATTAATCTGTTTTCACAGTACTGTCCATTGTTTGTTTGAAGGATTAGTTTGAATTGGTAAACTTTTTGTGTTTCCTCTGCTTTATGAATTCTATGAATATTCTTGTTGACTTCACAAACCTTATAATTTGATACATTGTGATAATCAGAGGTTTAGTGACTTTTGTTTCAACATCCATCTAGTTGCTTGATTTTTTGGTGTTTTTTCTTTCTTTTCACAGAATGTGTTTTAAGCCATATTTTTAAGCCATATTTTTAAGCCATATTTTTAAGCCATATTTTGACTTCCTCCTGGCTTTCTTCCCTAAAGCCTGTTACACATATTTTTTGGTCCATGTCTAGTCACCTTTATGCTATTTTATGATTTACACATTTCAACCTGAGCTGCTGTTTTCCTTTGTTTATAAATCCTATTAAATAGCAATACTGGGACTTTTAAAACCTTGGGTTTCTGGGATTTTTCTAAAAATGAAATTTCAACTCATAATTTAATCCCAAAATAACAAGATGGAAAATGACTGGTAATTACAATGCCTGTTAGAGTGTCATATAGTGGGTGAAGTAAATTTGAGGAAATGTGCATGTTCTCATAATAGCCTTTAATTTTATGTAAACTTACCTCTTAACCTCAACTCTCTAGTCTCAGTAAGCTCATTGGTATTTCAGAAATCAAAGTGGCGTCCTTATAGGGTCAGAAAATGAAAGTTTTTGCTCTAATAAAAATTACCTTAGTTCAGTAAGAAACTCATATATATATATATACTTACATAAATATATATATATTTTTCCAAATGCCTAATTTACACATTGAATTACAGACTGTGTGAAACAAGGACTTTCTCTAGGAGACTTTATTCATTCAAGAAAATCACTTGTGAAAAATACCACAGCCAAACACTT
The DNA here is from genome assembly GCF_001604755.1 of Lepidothrix coronata. NCBI lineage: Eukaryota > Metazoa > Chordata > Aves > Passeriformes > Pipridae > Lepidothrix > Lepidothrix coronata. Next base: position 2,397,222 of record NW_016690186.1, on the reverse strand, counting down.
ACCTGGCAAATACTTGACAAATTAAATAAAAATAAGTTCAAGTCCAAATTCAGAATTTTTCTACAGTTCTTTCAGATTGGAGTGTACAATCCATATGCAGGAATGGACTTGGTGTCCTTTGGATTGGAAAATGTTGATATCTGATAGAAGAGGCTCTGAATGACAAGCTGAACACATCCCAGTGTGTCTGGGCTACATTCCAATTTTTGACAATATAAGTGCTTTTCACTTAATCTAGCAACACCTCCACAAAATGTGTAGCTGGACCATTTTAAAAACATCCTTTATATGGTTCTGACACGTATTCCTACCTCTTGAATCCATTGCCATTACTTTCTTAAGCCTCTGATTCAGTTGCTTTTTTTATTCTTGTACTTGTGATTATAAAGCAGTGACAGGCATATCTCCAAATACTCAGGGGTCAGCCTCAGTTCAAATAAGCATCCAAAAGGGTAGATATTAATCTGAAGGAACTACATACACTTTTAAGACAGTCTCTGAAACCCATTCTCCTTACTGGTATCAGGTTTTTGATAGTAGAAATAAATTTCAGGACTTAAAACTGAGTTGAAGAGTTTTAGCTTATTTTAGGACATATCGATAAAAAGAAACTAAAAATCCAGGTCACCTTGCTTAGAAAATGTGCTGAGATTTTTTTTCCTATCTTCCTTTCTTCAACTAGTTCGTGGACTAAACTATTCTGGGATATCTGTTTAAGTCTTCCTACTGCTGTGAAAATAAAGGAGCAAAGCTAAATAAATTGTTTTATTAATGTAAGGCAGAAGACAGATAAAATAGTATAGATGAAAAGATATCTGTGTCTTGAAAACTAATTATGACTATTTAAAATTGCCTGAAATGCTAAGTCTCCTCTAGAACAACACAGAAAATGTTTTAGAATTTTTTTTGTCATAAATGACAAGAAACCAAAAAAAACAAATAAAAAAAAAAGTTCTTCAACAGAAAATCTGCCAGCAGACTTATTTAGGCCAAAAAAATTTAGAAAAAAAATTTTATATAGGAAGTTGACTTCTAAATCAACAGATAACTTTAAAGATGTTTTTTCTACAGTATTTATTTTGATATGTGTTTGGTAGAGACTGCTGCTAGCATAAATGTATAAACTGCAGTTTTCATTTGTGTTTCCTCTTAAATTAATTCTTAAATATTTGTTAAGGCCGTATATATTGCACTAAGCTGTCTTTAGTATGTAAGAATTTCTAAATTCCTTTTAGAAAAGTTATTAGGGACAGATCTTATACACAGCACATATGGACAATGTGCTGTAAGTCAGGGTATAATTGGAAAAGATTTTTAAATGGCCTTTTTTCACTGCTTTGTTGCTAATAATGATCAGAGTGTAACCATATTATTTAGAGAAGCAGTCTACCCTAAGGGTTCTGCCAGCCTGTACTGTTCTCTAATAGTGACCTTAAGCAGAAAGTTCACTACAGATTGGTGTGGCAAAGCAAAGGGGGATCAGTTTTCAACCCCTTTTGTATTTATATTAGTTCAGGAACTGTAAGGAGTTCCAAGAACATCAGCTCTTGCCACATCATTGTTCTTGTCTAACTCAGTTTAAAAGGATATAGAAAGAGATGGCAGAGGCAGCATTGTGCAGGTGCAAAATTCACCGCATCTGTTACTTGGGTGCCTCTACCTTTCTTCATCACTGCTTTTGCTTGAAGTCACAGGTTCTTCTCCCATATGGAAACTCTTTTTTTTCCCCTGCTTTATATTGCTTCCCTATGCCTTCCTTAACACACCTCATCCATTTCATAAAAATTTGCGACTTCAAACACTCTGTTTTCTTCCCATCAGGTGCCAAACTCTATATATAAGGCAATGTTGTTGGTGATTCAGGCTTAAAGATACAGTCAGGTTGTATTAGCTTAACAAACTGTTATCAGCTGAACTGTGCTTCTCTGTCCATGTCTGCTGTAAGGTAATGCAGTGTATCACACACTTGAACACAAGGGGATGCCTTGCATGACCTCACACTGACGGTGACAGTAGCTCAGCTGATGTGCCCTGTGCTGTTTTATTGCTGCAAGCCAGGGGTAGGGCCCTCTATTAGTGAAATGGAGAAGGCTTGAAAGGAAGAATTTTAGCACACCCCCACAGGAAGCGTCTTAAAAATTAGTACCAGGAACAAAAGCTAACACCAGCCATAGCCCTGCACCCCCACACCACGCACACGCACACACACTCATCTAAGCTCTTCAAGAGTAAGAGAGGGCAGGGGTATAGGCTAGACAGTTGGTGTCCCTTCAATGAGAATAGTTTTGCTGGGGTCACATGAATGAAAATTGTGACGTGCACAGCAATTTACATGAAATTATATATACAGTTTGTCTTCCCTAAGTTCCAGCTCTGGATAAGGATTCAGGAGCTGATATCTTTATTTGATTCAGTTTATGGGATGCTTTGAAGGGGTTGGGCGAGAGCAGAAAAAAAAATAAATTTCAGGAGACAAAAATTAAACCAAATAATTAAATCCCAATCTTTGTTCACAAGGTCTTTTTTTGAAGCTACCTAAAGAAACTCCACTGCATTCTTCTCCTTTATGTGGTTGTTAATGCTGCTTTCAGATAGGAGAGGGAAGGAGGTAGTATAATGTAAGATTTAATTTTGGACTGTATCATAAACCAGCTTTCATAAAGCCCAACAACAGTTAAGTGGTTCATTACATTTTAGAGTGTCTGATGTAAATAAGGTCCCTGAGCGTGTGTGATCAGTCTTTCCAAGGGCCAAAATATTTTGCTGTTCCCAAGCTTGATTTCCTTGTTCAGACTGAAAAAGCTCAGCCCACATGCATTTAGAAACTGACTTGAATTTTAATTTTATTCTAATGGCTAACTGTGTCTGCTGTGGTTATCTGACTCTAATTCCCCCAAAGAAGGCACTTTGCTTCTGTAGAAACACTCTGGAAATTTTATAAGGTTATTGACCAAATCAGAAATGTGAAGTCAAGTAAGTCAGAGTTGCTATACTCAATGTATGAGATGCAGAATTTATTCTATTGCCAGTTATCCAAAGAGGAGGAAAGACACATTTACAAACTTCTGCAGAAGACATTATATAAGTGGTAACTAGCCCCTTTTATTTGACCATACTTATTTACAGCCCACATTGTTCAACTACCATTGTCACTTACTGCTTACTTCACAACTCTGTGGAGCAAGGAGGCATCTTAGTTTGTAAAGCAGAAGTTACAAGGATAGAACCATTCTGTCTTTATTTTAATATTGTAACATTTTTATGTATGAGAGGGCATTTTTCAGTGGTATTGAAAACCGAACTCCTTTTGTGATCCATTTATTTTGTCTGTGCATGTCAAACAGTTTCTCTCTCATTCTGTTTTTTTTTTTTTAAAAAGACACCTTAATATTAGGAAAAGGGTGTATGATGACTTTTGACTAGAGCTTTCACTGACCCCAGTGTGATTTCAATGCATAGAATTCTTAATTTTTATTTCTTCTTATTTAGTTTAAAAAGAATAAAAACGATGTCAGAGCCACTTTCAAAGTCATAGCTGAGTTATACACATTTGCTCCCAGCATCCAAGGAAAAACGATTCCAAAGTTTGAGTGTTCAGTATGGAGTAGAAGTGACAGAACAGTTTGTGAGTGGAGAACATTGTATAAAGCTATTTAAAGGTTGTCCTCGACCTTTCCACCTCTTTTAAAGCCTCATGAGACAGATTTAAACTTCTCTTCTGCCAGTTGCCTACTGTCAGTTCCATACTTGTGTTTGTTCTCTCCATGCTATGGATGTAAAGTATCAGAGCACATTATGGGGAGAACTTCCAAATCCTCTTTTAAACTCTTGTCTGAGAAAGAGACCTCAGATTCAGCCAGGTCAACCTTGGCACTTAAAGTTCACATAAATGCTTTTGTTTCCTTGATCTCCTCTTAAGCCAGCTTCTTACAGGTGGTGGATTGAAATCTGACCTCTATAAAGACAGTGAAAGTTTTCTTATTGGCACTGATGAGTCCAAGATTTTAAATACTATTTATATGTGAATTTTCTTCTGAGATACATATGTGGATACATATATATCTGTATCTATGCAATTGGTTCATGTAGCTGTTGGTGCTCACATCTGGCTAGTTTGGAGATGTCATCGTATGTGTTTGTGTCAAAATTGGTGTAATACGTGGAGCATTAGCCTTTACTTCACGTTCAAGTGAGGTGGCAACATTTAATACAAAGATGGAAAGTAAGAGCACAGCTGATCTGAAGAAATTTGAAACTTCAAATTTCATCAATTCAACACAATTTCATCATCAGTGAAATAGCACCTTATTATTGCAAAATCTGCCTTCACTATATGCTCCTGTAACCATTGTTCTCTTGTAGTCTAAACACAGTAAATACAGTGATTGCTGGAAATAGTTTTAGATAATTGTTAATGTATTTATGGTAACTGTACCTATCTCTCAACTATATCACCTCTAGCAATGCAAAGTGCTAACTGAAACAAACTTTTTTTTCTTTATTCCTTCCTTTGAAGACAAAGACAGGGGTTTGTTTGCTGCAGGATGGTAACCAGGAGCCTTTCAAAGTGCGACTGCACTTAGCCAAAGATATTTTGATGATCCAGGAGCAGGATGTGATCTGTGTGTCTGGTGAGCCTTTCTATTCTGGTGTAAGTAGTTTTTATTTCTTCTTTAAGATGTTCTTTACAAAACAAAAAAATAGTGTGTACATGTGTGCAAGTGCATATACACATATGTATGCATTTACTCCCATGGTTTGCTATTTCATTTTATACTGTTAACACCAAGTGTGTTTTAATATATCATCTTTTGCAAGTAAATATTAGCAGTATTCATCTAAAGCAGCAATAAGATGATAAATTATATGTGTGAGTATGGTATTGTTTCTCTTAACTCACCCTTGGGTACTGGAGCAATTGAATGCAGGAGAAATGACATGAGCAGTGGTTTTTGCAGGGAGTACAGATACCTCCATGTACTTAGGTATCTGAGCCTGTGGAGTTGATAAGATAGTTGTGGCAGGGCTTTGCTGGTAGAGGAATTATCTTCTATCCTCTGTTGCTTTGATTGCTTCCTATGGTAGCACAGCACTAGATTTCATGCGTGCTGTGAGGGTCACTAGTTTTACCAGCACATCATGGATGGAACAGTAATAGTGTGTTTTATGTATTACTGTTTTTACATGATGTGTCAGATTTCTGATTTAAGCACCATATTGAATCTTGTGCATAAGAAGCTGAGCTTTGTAGACAGTTATTTGGAAGATGTGTAAATTTTTATATAATTTTTATATATTGTAGGTTTTAGTACTATTGTAATGGTAAGTTTTAATTTAATATGAAGAGATAGCTAAAAAATAATAGAAACCATTTAGCATTCATTTCTATAGACTTTTATAGATACTGTAATTATGTTTTGTAGAGATATTTTTAAGATTTATGGGAAACTATCATAAACATTCTGCTATTCCTTTGAGCTAAATAAGATTATCATAGGATTTTATGTTAAGTCTTGTGAGGCGTAGTAGTGTAATATCTGTGTATGCAAATGTTATGTGAATGTTATTATGTCTGTCTGTTTTATTATTTAATTGCTGCTGTTATCACACACCTATATCTCTAAAAACAAGTAAAATAAAAAGAAACAAAGCAGAAATAAGAAATAAATTGGTAGAATGTTAGCAGTTCTAACAGTGTGGAAGATTAATGGAAAATATATCAAATAATCTATCTCAGGATTATGAATATCTCCAGGTGAAAGTTTCAGAGCTTTTGTCTGAAACAAGAGGAAGACACTGCCTACACTGTCTCCATACAATCTGGGTTTATTTGCATGACAAATCTGACATTAGCTTTTGACCATTTCACGCTGTACAAATACTGTTTACTAACACAGGTCTGTGTCCTTTATGTGGAGTATATACGCTTCTTTTACCAATCAGAATGTGCTGTTCCTAAATAGAGGGGACATCTAACAGCCAGCATAGAAAGAAGTTATGAGTTGAAGCTCAAGTTGTAGTAGTTCAATTAGCAACATACACAGCGGCGCCATTATTCCACTAACACCATTCAGGCATTATTTAATAAAAGATTTTATCACTCAGAAATACAACTTTCATTATTCTGCTGTAATATCTGTTACTCTGCTGAACTTGTTATTTAGATGTCTTCATGAAATGCATATTAATTTTTTTTCCTTTTCACAGTAAGGCTTTCTCTTACAGTTTTGCCCTCTTTAACTTTGCAAAGGCTCTGTGGAAAAGAGTGGATTATTTGCTTCACCAATTAAACTCCCTCATATTATTTTCATATTGAATTCATAACTCATAATCTGTTTGATATTACTGTGATGATGAGAAGTTTCTTTTTCCTGGAAGTGTCATTGTTAGACTACTGACTTTTCAGTCCTTCACCCTGATTTCCTCTGGGATTAAGACTAGGTTTTGTAGCAGTAAATCCATTCCAACTAAGGATGATTGGCATTTCACAAACAGTTAGCCCTACTTTTGTCACAGATAATTTAAATAATCTGGTATCATGTGCTTTGATTGTATGCTATAATCAAACAAGCCCCACAGGCTTCTTTTTTTTTTTTTTTTTGCTGATTTTCCTCATTTTTATTCCTGATTTATTAGATTTATTTGTTTTTCTTATATTTTACTTTATTTGGGTAATTTTGTTTTATTCTTTCTGTCATTCTAGATAAGTGACCACATTTATTTTTTTTTTACCTGAATTCTACAAAGCAAATATTTTCATTAGCAACTGGCACCGAATGCCTCAGAGAATAAACTCTAAAACATAAAAAAAAATTGTAACTGAGAAATGATAGTATTGTTAAGTTTTACAGACAAGTAGCTACAATAAGAATTCTTTTAAATCTGTTTTAATAAATAACCTTCAAATAATTTGATTATAAGGTTTTTCTTTATCACTTCTGCACTGGTATGGAAGGAAAGGCTGTTACTGTGTTTCTAGTTCAGAACAGTATCTCTTCTGTTCGTTGAGTCTGAATCAATTTGCATGCTTCTCTGTGTAGGACAGACTTTAAACAGGCACTTAGCGTTCCAGCAGCATCCTGATTTGTATCCTGTGGAATAATCTAAATGAAGTCAATGGCTCCTTAGGAATGAAGTGCTGTTTAATGTGAGTGCATGGGATAAGGACCTAGTTCTTAATTTAGAATGCTTCCCTTTTGATGGAAGACAGTTCTAGTTTCCAAAACCTTGTTTATTCTTTCATTGTGTGAAGTTTGGAGTAAGAAAATAAAATGCATAAAAGATTATAAGCAACAGTGTTAAACACTAAAAAATAAAGCATCTCTTTCTTTAGTAGGCTGAATGAAATTATGGTGTTAGTGAGGGTCCTGCAGCAATTGTGCCTATAACAATTCCGTAAAGCAACAACGGTAATTCAAACCATCATGGATTAGATCAAAATTTGGGCATCAGTTGCATCAATAAGCGTTAAATAGATTTCTTTCTGTATGCAACAAGAAAGACTTGCTTTCCAAGAGAAAGAAGCATGGTGAGGTCAGCATTATGCTGTTAGTGGACATCTGATGTAGTTTTAAACTCCAGTGCAAACAACCAAAAGTGAGATGAGAACACTTAGTGAAACTCAAAGCCTAGAAGGCAGTGTCATTACAAAACCAGATTAAATCCTTGCCTGTACAAAGGCTTTATAGTACGGGAAATGTATGCCTGAATTGGAGTAGCTTGTGTTCTGAAGATATCCATGAGTCTGCCTGTGGAAAAAATGGAAGATAAGACTAGTGTCTGTCAGGTCTGGTATACCTTTTTCTCCCCTAAAAAACTGGACACATATTTAAATTTTTGAGACTTCTTGAGAGTAAATATTTTTTATCTGTTACACTGGATCATTGTCTTTTGAGAATTATAAATTTTTTTTTTATATGTTTTGTTGTTGGTAAAAGAAGTTCAATTAACATTAGCAATTTTAATGAATAGAAATAGAAGAAAAAAGTGAAAAGCTTAAAATAATAAATAATGGGTTTGATTTATTTACTGTATTGTCTTTATTTACATTTTTGATTCTGATGTGTGGTTGAATATTATAAACGATGTCAAAACGAAACTCCCTGTCTTGGAGAGAATTGCAAATATGTGGACAGATAGGTCACTTTTCAAGCACTTTCCATTCTTGTTACCCTCACAAAGCTAGCAGTAAGAATCTTTGGGGGTTTTTTTATCATGTTGGTATCTGTCAGCTATTCAGTGGAGTGAATCCATTTTTTCACAGAAGTCGTCAAACATCTATCAGATGGGGGTAACTTTTTTTTTTCCTGCCAGTCTGGGCAGCTTTAAAGTGACAACCTGACAGATGTAAATATGATTATTTAGGGAAAGCCTAAGGTGGCTTATTTTTTTGCAGCTATTTAAAAGTAAAAAGCATAGCAATCAACTGAGGTTCAAATTGCATTTTATAATGGCAAATATGAAAGAGAATAATAACTTTTCCTAGTGTGAGTTCAGATCCATACTGACTTCGGGTTTATAGTTTGTGTTTTGTTTTGTTTTTTTTTTTCTCTTTTATTTATTTCTTGAGAAATGCAGCACTTCTGAAATAAATCAGTCCTAGGACTAGAAATTTTATAGTAAATATTTAGGAGAATGTTTCAGTTTTTAAGCATATGCTGCAAGAATGGGAATATTTTGAAGTGAGAACAAGCAAAAGGATGAGTGCTTTTGGTTATTCCAGCCAGTACACCGCTGTATTTACCATCCTCAGTCTTCAGCACAGCTGTAGAGGAAGGGGGACTTCCAGTTGACCATTCATTCTGCTGTCATCCCTTACTGCCAACCTTCTCCAGTTGCATGAGGAACTGAAATAATGAGACAAACTTCAAATGTCACATGATGGAAGTTAGCAGATGAGCAAGTCTGCTGGCAAACCTTGTTAACACTATTAATTCAACTTGGAAATGTGACTGACCTGTCCTCTGTCCTTTACAGTCAGAATGAGTATAAAGTTTAACTGCTCGTGTAAATTAATCCAAAGAAATGTCAGTAAGAAAGAGCAAAGCATTACCAAAAAGAGGATATAAGATCTTGAAAATGTACGCAGTAATTAAATGAAAGGAAAAAAATTCTAATTATATTCTTTCAAAATGTAGTGGGATTACTACTGATAAACTACATAAGAGCATGGCCTTAAAGATATTATGGCATCAAATGTTAACAGGTTGATCTATGAAGTTGCTGTCAATGTGTTAATTTTATCTTTATAATACTGTATTTTAAAATTTATGTTCTAACATTTTCTTCCTTTTTTTCCCTACATTTTTCTGTGTCACTCTGCTATTGTAGATTCCTCTCCTGTTCCTTTTTTCTCACCTACTATTTTGTGCACACATTCAGCTTTTTATCAGTTTTTTTCCATACAAGTAATACCTTGGTGTCTGTTCTATCCACAGTGAAAAGAGAGGTCTTGTTTTCTGTCTGGACCTAGACAAATTTATTCTTCAAACCTTTACTCTTATAAGAACAATACCAGACATACCAGATGAATAACCGCACACTGGGAAACCAGTGTCCCTAACTGAAAATATAAAATTTATATTCTAGGAAAAAAGTTGAGTAATGGCATATTTAAGTTTCACATGCAGTTAGTTCAGTTTTATGAAGACTTTTAAAGTTTCTTCATCCTTTTCAACTTTTCCTTGACTTCTTTCATAAGGACACATTATTAGATTATTATATCACATTAGATGACTGCTTTATATTACAATAATTTGAAAGGATTACTTACTAATCATTATTTCTAAGAATCAGTTAAGCAATTAGAAACTTTCTTTTACATCACATACCACTCAATATCAAATATTTGAATCTTTACTGTACTCTAAGATTTAATTCTTAAAAATAACATTAACTCTTGATTAATGCAAATAGTTAATGATTACGTAGGATTCTATGCTTTCCTTTCCTCATTATTCACAGTTTCTCATGTGAACTGTGTGTTCACTTGGTCATTCTTCACTTCTGATCTCTCTTAAAATGATGTTTGTGTTCTCAAGAAGACCATATGGATTTTAAGGAGAAATTTTAATAGCTCTTTAATGAAAACCTAAAAGATATGGGTTTTATTTCACTGCATAGCTCAGAGGAAGATTTTTATTTTCTTGGCAAAACTCTTAGCTGTCCTTTCCAGTCAATGAACATATGTGTGGATGAGGAATTTTCTGAGTTAAAGGCATGGAAAATGCTGACAGGATGGCAGCAGCTTTGTGTTTTTCAATAAAATGATAACTAATTTTGTTCTGTTCCAGGAAACAGCTAAAACACTGCTCTGAATCTTGCTTTTAAGGATCCTAGGAGCTCTAGCTTTCCCTCTGTTTGCTCTAATGTAGATAAAAAAATGTCATAATAGAATTACAAGGTCACAGAACATTTTGTGTAGTCTTGATAGTAAACTAAGTAGGTTTTCATCTGACTGAAGTTTTATTTTGTAAACTTGGACATGAAGCTGCTTTTTGAATTTGCAAAACCACTGAAAATTCAATCACAGAAATCCATGCTATGCAAAAAGAGGGGAAAGAGAAACTAAGCGAAATACTAATAGAGAAATCTATAGCTGACAGGGATTTTTAGTAAGACTTTTTTATAAGCAGATAATTCTAACCAATGGAACATTGGTTAGAATTAGTATCTTTAACATGAAACAACATATATGGTCAATCAGGATACTTAGAGTACTTCTTTACTGGTACAAAATATGTTGCCTTCCAGAGCTGTTGCCGCATTTTATTAATGAATAATTGTAAATCATTTTAAGAATTTAAAGCTATTGGACTAGAGAAAAGCATTTTATTATTGTTATTGCTAATTTGAAATGCTAATTAGAGGCATCAGAAGAAAATAATTTGCTTCAGTTTGCTGGTCAAACCTCTTTATTGCATTAATCATTATAATAAAAATATTATTTTACGCTACAATGTAGTACTTTGCAGACAAGGTTTATTCAGTTCACCTGGGTTGAAAATGGCACTGAAAATTAAGCTTGGTTTGGGGTTTTTGAGAGTCACATAAAAAAAGTCATATGCAAATTACAAAGTAAAACTTACTTGGATAAAGGAGTTTTCTGGCAAAATATTTCAAAGCCAGTATCTACCATCAAAATACTTTTTCAAGTTACTTGGCAATTCTAAAAGGAGGGAATCATCATTCCCAAGTTAGATTTGACATCCTGCCTCTATCCTCGATGAAGGTGATTAATACCTAACTTGGGCACCTGCTCTGAATCACCTGGATTGAATGTGTTTATTTTACCAATTACAAAAGAAGACCTGACCAATGGCTCAGTTTTAGATTGGATGATGGATAACTGTGGTTTAATGAGTCCTATCATTTTTGTTTCTAAACTTCTGGGGTAAAAAAAAAAAAAATGGAGGAGATGATCAAAGATTAATCCTAATCCAAAATTCTAGTGCATGAAATGTCTGATGCTTCTGAAAGTTCTGGAAAAGCTGTTTCACTGTAAGGTTTATGTGAGGTTTGAAATTGCAGACTAGGGGATTATTGATGTTTTACTAATGAAAGACATAACTTGTATGTAATTCTGATTTGTATTTTTGCATATTTGTTATTGTTAGCTATAACGCTGCAAAGAATATGTAAGTCTTTACACTTAAGATACATCAAAGTATTATTTCTTTATTGTAAAACTGAGAACTGTTTTTAATTAGCCCAAGTTAAATGCAATACAATGCTTTCATTACACATAGCACATCACTCAAGTGGATCTAGTTTGCTGTATGTTTTTGAAATGAAATTCATTTCAGTAAATGTCTAGTGCTGAACTATTTAATATCAAATTTCAATGGCGATAGAAAAGAAACTAGAAAAAATACTAGACCAAACCCTCTGATAAATTATGTTATGTGGGGAAATTACAGTTTCTTGAAATTTTTCTGTTTTCTTTTCTTGCTTCTCCACAGTATTGCCTATTTAGTAATCAGCTATGGTAGCAAAGTATTTCTGAAGCATTTGTTTCTTTCACTTAAAAAAAGTAATGCAGCTCTTGGATGAAACTAGATTGGAAAATGCACTAAAGGAGTGCAGTGCATGTAATTCAGCGTGTAGTGTTCAATCTGCATTTGGGACCAATTTAGTTCTCATCAAGGTGAAGACCTCTGAAATCCATATATTATGCCCTAACTGTCAAACTCCACAGTTCTGTTCTTAATGCATTGCAATACTTGCTAGTATGGTGTGAATTGAAACAAAGATTTTTTGTTTGAGACAGGACCTCTGCTTTTCTTCCAGATTTTGTCTTTTACCTCTGCAGCATAGGTTTCATGGGATTTCCACATTTAGAAATTCAGAAATTTATTAAAGCAAGAAAAGTCAATGTCTGATGGAAGCACAGAAACAGATTATTGATTTGTGAATATAGTTGTTCTGGCAGAAAATATTTAATCTAACAAAACTTGATTTTTTTTTCCTCAGGAAAGAACAGTAACGATCAGAAGACAAACTGTAGGAGGATTTGGATTAAGTATAAAGGTAGGATGATTTTTTTGGTCTGTTATTCCATGTTACGCAAAAGTTGTCTTCATATAGTCAATGTTACTTTTAATGAGGACAAACTGTATTTTAAAGGACTAGAAACAAGAGACCAAACGTATTCTAGTATATTATATACTGCCACAGTAGGCAACCAGCAACTACGCTGCCCTATGTAATGGAAGACAATGGAAAGTTCATTCCCTTAAGATTCAAGCTGACCAACTCTGTAATAAGATTTGGTATAAGAGTTGAGAGGTGTTTTCAACTGCACAGACTGTACTTTTTTCAGCAGCACTCTAATTTGAATGCTTATTAATGAATGCTTAATTACAGCAGCAGGCACATGGAACAGCCAATAAGTTCTTCATCAATTCTCCTACAAAGAATATCACGTTAATTCACTGCAATTCATTAGTAGGACAGAAAGTGTTATTGCTTGCTCATATGGTTTATTTTGCTGCAGATCAAGCAAAGATGGCAATTTATCATGTTACCATGTTTTTTGCTTTCTTCAGTAAGATTCAAGAATGTATATAAGCATAGGTAACCCTTTTCTGAGATAGGGAGGGATGAGAGGGAGAAAGGGTTAATAATTTTTGTCGTAATAATCTATGATTTTGAAAACCATACCTTACCTTTGAATCTGAATGTAGACAACACAAGATTAATTTTATCTTCTAAGCACAGCAGTCCTCAGTCTCAAGATAGCAATGGAAAAAATGAAATGTACTTCACATGAATGCAGAGGCTTAAATTATGCATATAAAGGGAAAGTATAGATTTTCTTCTGAACATCTGCTAGTACTTGCCTTATAAGGGACTCATAAGAAGGATTAATGTGCATTTGTGTTGTCATCGATAAGAATATTGCTGAATAGAAATACTAATTTTTAAATGTGTCTTGGTATGCTTGCTATTAGTTTGTTGACCCATGAAGACCTCTATTCAAGGAAACCTTCTTGCTATTTTTTCACCAAAGTTTCTCATCGGTTTGGTCAACAGCACCTCCGTTATCATTATAGGTTATAGTTCACTGAATAACGATGAAGTAATGCATGTCAGTGTAAAATCAAGTGCATGGGTAAATGAGGTTTTACTTAGCTGGTATTAAGAAAAAATGGGTTACATTAAGAAGTTTTTATGTTTGGAGGGAAAATCTCCAGAGTCACTAAACCTGATTTTTGTACCGTGGTATTACTCTGCTCTCCATTGCTGGCAAAATCCTGGCAAGAATACTCTTGAACAGACTAATACCTGCTATTGCAGAAGGAATTCTACCTGAAAGCCAATGTGGTTTCAGAGCCAACGGGAGTACCACAGACATGGTATTTGTCCTCAGACAACTGCAAGAGAAGTGTAGGGAACAGAACAAAGGTCTCTATGTAACCTTTGCCGACCTCACCAAGGCTTTCAATACTGTGAGCAGAAAAGGTCTATGGTAGATTTTGGAACGATTAGGTTTTCCCCCTAAATTCCTTAAAATGATCATCTTACTTCATGAGGATCAGCATGGGCAAGTCAGATATGGCAACACACTTTCTGAGCCCTTTTTAATTAAGAATGGTGTGAAACAAGGCTGCGTTCTCGCTCCTACCCTTTTCACAGTCTTTTTCAGCATGATGCTCCAAAGGGCCACAGCAGACCTCGATGATGAAGATGGCATCTACATTCGATATCGTACTGATGGAAGCCTATTCAATCTAAGGCGTCTGAAGGCCCACACCAAGACCTTAAACCATCTTGTCTGGGAGCTGCTTTATGCTGATGACGCCGCCCTTGTCACCCACACAGAAGTAGCCCTGCAGCGTTTAACATCCTGCTTTGCAGACGCTGCTGATCTTTTTGGGCTGGAAGTCAGCTTAAAGAAGACAGAAGTCTTCTATCAACCTGCACCTCAGGAAGTCCCCCATCATCCCCACATCACCATTGGCCAATCAGAGCTTAAATCAGTCCAGCAGTTTAATTACCTAGGTAGCCTCATCTCCTCAGATGGCAAGATTGATGGGGAGATAGACAACAGGTTAGCAAAGGCATATAGTGCCTTCGGAAAACTCCATAAAAGAGTTTGGCGTAATAAACACTTGAAGAAAAGTACCAAGATCAGTGTTTACAAAGCCATAGTGTTGTCTACTCTCTTATATGGTTCCGAGTCATGGGTCATCTACCGCCACCACCTGGGTCTCCTAGAATGCTTCCATCAACGCTGCCTCTGAACAATCCTAAACATCCACTGGTCAGATTATGTGACCAATGCATCTGTTCTAGAACAAGCAGCTGTCACAAGTGTTGAGGCCACGTTGCTGAGAACACAGCTGCGTTGGGCAGGGCACGTCTCCAGGATGAAAGATCACTGCCTCCCTAAGATCCTGCTTTATGGTGAACTTGCCACTGGCTGCTGCAAGAGAGGAGCCCTGAAGAAAAGATACAAGGACTCCCTGAAACAACATCTCAGCCTTGGCCATATTGATCATCATAACTGGTCTACTCTGGCCTCAAATAGGGAGGCCAGGAGACACACCATCTATAACGCAGCCGTCTCCTTTGAGAACACACGCAGGATCACTCTCGAGGAGAAAAGACAACGCAGAAAGAATCGTGTCTTGCAGAATACACCACCTAAAGAGTCTTTCTGCTGTGCCTTTTGCAATCGGATATGTCTGTCTCGTATTGGCCTCATAAGCCACCAGCGTGCTTGTAACAAACGTGGATAGAGCCTTCCTAAATCTTTGTTCATGAAGCCTAACCATGATGATGACATTTTAGAACTAAAATTGCTACAATTTAGAACTGAATTGTTACCATTTAGAACTAAAATTGCTGACAATTTCAAGATCACATTTTCAAGTGTTATGTACACTGTATGAAATAAAATATAATTGAGAAATATAAATTAAATAGTGAATGTGCAATGGTCTTTCTTAAATTAGTGGAGCGAAATACTCTTAAATTTTTAGAGCAAGATATCAATTTTCTAGGATTCATAGATATTTTGATCAAAATTAATCTAAGTAGTAGAAAGGTGAAGATATGTAAATTCAGGTGCAAGTAGACAATTTTTAATTTTTTGAATAATTAACAATCAAGTGATGAATCCCTTCAAAAATGTCATTAAATAGAAAAGAGATGTCTTTTTAACAAAGGAAACTCAAACTTACTTGGATGGCATAGATTAGATAATGAAAATGGTGAGTTGAATTCTATGGTCCAGGATGTTCTGTCAATGTGTGTTAGCCAGTATGATTTATTACGTTAAATTATTTTTTAAAAATCAGTTAATGTGGGACCTTCTTTGCCAGATCCTTTTATTAGTAATTCTACATTCTCACAAAGAAATATTAACAAAAAATTGGAAGCCAACACAAATAATTAATATAATCTGTAATAACAGATTATATTGATATACATATTATATATATAATAATAATAATATGATGGTGATGATATTTATAAATAATTTTAAGTTAGTTGTAAGAAATAACTTAGAACTGGAACTTAAAGTCATTTTTTTTTAGTTTAGTAGGCAAACTTTATGAAGGCTCACTGAAGTGGGCTTTTTAGGTATACCATGAAGTGTCAGTGTCAGTTCCAAATACTCTGAAAAATGCTAGTTTTCTGTGTAAAATGTGTCATTCAAAAATGGTATGCTTCCTAATGAATATGAATACTACTTTGTTTTGTTTTGTTTTGGAAGATTCCTGAACTTCAATGAAGAACTCGTATTTGTTATTAGTTTTAAATAGAAATGTTATTAATTTGAAATAGTGCCTGAAAGTAGAGGTCTACAAGTCATCCTGTAGGAGTGAGAGGGATTGAGGCCTCTCCTCCTTGTGTCAGTAATTCCCACAGCCTCATGAACTACAGTCGTTTCTGTTGTCTTACTACCCTCAGGCTATTTAAAGATGGGGGTTATCTGAGGACTTAATTTCTGGCTGTGGTGTATATCAGAGGATGCAGTTTATCTGAGGTGTTAATTACAGCAGTACCACGATTAATGACCCTCACTTTAGAATACTTGCTTGTTTGTTACGATTTTGTCTATATTTGGCATTCAGTTCTAGGGCACTATGATGCTTTTTTTCTGCTAACTTAAACACCCATTTGCTGTCAGATATCTCACATGATGAAGACACCTTTTAAATTTTTTCTCGTGTAAATTTTGGAAGTGTCTTATCCCACCTTAAGTATTTTGGAGCCTTGGAATTTTTTTTTTTTTTTCTGAAGAGCAGAAGGACAAATTTTTAATAATTCCAAGATGAAACTATCTAATTTTTTTTTTTGCTTGTCTATGAGAGAAAATCTCTTCTCTTACAACTGGGCATTCCAACTATATTTATAAAACTCACAGATTCAGCTAACTGCTTAAAAAAAACCTACTTGTGAGCTTGACTTTTGCACAAGATGGAAACTTCAGTCCTTTAAAAATTACTTCTAACCCAATCTTTTAAGGTATGTTTTGCTCTACTTCCTTCTACTGAAGTGAATGGTAAAACTGTGCTTGTATTTGAAGCAGAACAGATCTGTTTTACACTCTTTTGAAAGAACAATTTTCTTATTTCTGAAGCCTCTTGATAAACATTTGTATGTGAAAGAATAGCCATGGAGATAGATGTAAAATTTGGTAAGCATAGCGTGGTATTTCAGTAATTTGTCTCATCTCTGACTAGTTTGAGATGCAAAGCTTTGACAAAAGATGCTGCTAAGTGTATGACTTTTGAAAGAAAACCTTGTTTTCCAATAACTGGAGTATAGCATTCTTGCAGAAATAGGCAAAAAATTTGATAGTTCATTAAAAAAATGAAGGTTTGTTGTTAACGTATGGCTACCAGGACTCAGTACAGTGCAATTTTCCTGCCTCTGTTTTGATCATTCTCTTTAAATGATGAACAGAATCACAGATCTGCTGAGATTTAGTTTGACTTTTCAATATGACTTGATCAAAAAAATCTAGTGGCCATGGACCTTAAGGCTATTTTTGTTAGTGGAAATACTGCCTTTTAGTATCAAACATCCCCTACATTGTTTAACTCTAATGACAATAAAGTCCAACAACTGGTCTAATTTTTTTAGGCTCTGCTTAGACTCTGATTTTCTGTCTCTGCTTAGGGAAAAAAAAAAAAAAGATTATTTTCTTTTTATACTTAGAGCCAGAAAAAACCCCACCCTTTGTCAATAAAAGTTACTAGTTTCCGTTGTTCTATTTTTAATATGATAAAAACTTCTGAAAAATAACTCTCACACATAAAAACTGGGATAAGAAAAAAATCTTTAGGAGTATATTATATGACACTTTGAAAAGAGGTGTGGGTGACCTCTTACCAGTAGTGGCCAACATCCAGAACAGTAAGCTTCAAACAGCTGCCAGTGATTAGAGCTTCCTCTTCTAGTAGGACCACCTCCACAGGTGGGCAGTTAGCATTATTCCAGGTGTATCTTTTCCTGCTTAAAGAAAAATGACCAAGAAAATCCGTGTGAGAAAGATTGATGTTAGATTCTCACAGAAGTCTGAGCCATTAAGTCTTCAACACCATTACCCGATGTATTTTTGTCCCTCTTCTGGTCTGAGGTTATAACTATGTGTCCATACTGGAGGGAGGGAAAATTTAAAGCAATGGAGAAGTCTCTTCTGTTCCCAGTGGTTTCTTCAGAGGAGTATCTCCTGAGTCTATAAAACCAGAATTTAGACACGCATACACTTTTTCCTCCTCAGGACAGAGAAGAATGGAGAATGCAGGATGCAAGACTGCAGTGTCAATCTGAAGTAGTATTCAACAAGATGGCAAAACATGCTTGAACTCTTGCTATGAACTGCTGACAGTGACTGGGTAGATAGGTGGTTAGCTATTTTCTATTTTCCATTTTGATTTTTTATTTCTTAGAATAGTGGGAAATACCTCCTATGGCTAATTTAAAAACACACCTTCATACTGATCAGACTGTGATGCAGTGAGAAGAGAGAATTTTCTTCAGTTAGGATACTGGTGAAAGCTTCTTCAAATCTGCAATGTAAACAAATTTAGGTAGATATAATAAAATGAGACAGGAGTAATCATGCTGTGTGCATTGCAGGCTGGCTTAGTAATAACAGTAATTTCCCTCTTTACTGGAGAGCTGAATCTAAGGAGGGAGGCCATTTTACTGAGAAAAAAAAGACCTGTGTTAGCTATGCAGAGCTTTAAACTCTACACTTCTTTACTGGGCTTTAAATATCCTGGATAGTGCAACATCTGTGTAACAATGAAAGCTTAGGAATGAAATGACACAATTATTTCTCTGTTTGTTTGAAAAATTTGGAAGAAATTAATTGTGCATGTGACTGAAAAATCTGGAGTATATAGGTTAAAGTCTTATAAATTTGGTGAGCTTGAACTGATTATCTTCAGCAAAGCAAACTTTCAGTGTTGCTGAAAGTTGGTGAAAACTACTGAATGATATTCAACAAGCCATAATGCTACAATCTAATCAATCTGAATACATCTCTCAGCCTGACTGAAAAGAAGGTAGCCTCTGGTCTTTGTGAATACTCAGTCTGTGCTACAAATATGGATATGTTCTGTGCTTGTCAACACTCATCCCAAGCAATGACAGTAGAACTTTTCCTGTAGACGTATAATTATTGTAATATTACTAAGATCCCTCTTGACTCAATGTTTTTAGGACTATTTGCATTGATAGCCACTAGCAGAAAGAGCATTAATCCTATTTAAGATTCTATCGTTTCACAGGACATTAATCTTTATTCCATGACAGAAATAGGTATTGAGTACAAGACTGTTCACTTTCAAACAATTGGCTATTGTACAAAGAAGGGATGTGTGCTGTTCCTTAGACCATCAAAACACCCATGTCAGTCCTTTCTACATCTCGACCTGGACCTGAAAAAGCCGTTATTTCCAAAGTAAAATCTGGCTGCTGAAGAGAAGAGTAAGCAAACCCTTTACCAGGATTCCTAAACAAATTAACACTGTGGCAGAGTGTAGCTTCTGATGATCAGGATTTGTAGAAGTTGCATTCAAGCTCACACTTTGATGCTCTCTGCAGAGGAAAAACTATTTCTTTCTCTGTGTATATTTGCCTTTACCTTCCTTTGAATTTCTTCTTCATTTGAAATTTATTTTTATTACTTTATTCTTAAGAACCATAAATGTTTCCAGTCCCAACAGGATAAATTGAATGAAGTAACAGCATTGAATTTTTGTCAAACTGTTGAGTTATCATCCATTTTTTCTTTATTTCTCCCCATTTATTGAATACCTACTGTTCCTTCTCTTAATGTTTCTTTTTCTGTTCCTTGTTACTTATGGCACTGCTTCCTTCATTCTTTGTGCTTGTGGATAGAAATGGAAACAAATAAAGGCCGCTTTTGAGATGAAAAGTCTAAACCTTCTTTCTTGCACTTTTGTTTACCTGTTTCTTGCCAGCATGAAAACTAAGTGGTCGCAGCATGGTTGCCATTGTAGGGGGATGGCCATTCTGCTTTTACAGGACACAATTTCATACACTAAGCTCTCAAGAATTCAGATAAACTGATGTCCTTTTTCTTCAAGTCTTGTAGGGTTTGAATTAATTTCCTGAGTTAATGATGGCAACCAAAAATGTCTTTATGAGAGGCAATAAGGAATTATTCACAATCAAATATTCATTAAAAAAAAGGAAATGCAGAATCTCAATCTCTCTAACAACGGCATTTAATGAAAGAGCAAAATATAATTTTAAGCAAAAAAAATATTTTTAGTGACTGACAAGAATGTAATTTATTCTGTTTTCAGGGTGGAGCTGAACATAATATTCCAGTGGTCATTTCTAAGATTTCCAAAGAACAAAGAGGTGGGTATCAGCTTAGTGCACTGTGTTTTGATGTGCCTGTTAAAGCAAGGTTTATTAAGTTTTGAGATTCTTCAGTCAGTGTTAAATGTACGCTATTGTTCTCTTCCATGTCTTTATGATCTCTCTCTTCCTCCGAACTTTTCTCTGAAAAAGTATAGAATTAATATTTGGAATATTCGGTAAAGTATTCCACTTTATTTTTTTTTAAACAGGTTCTCATAAAGCATTATTTTTAAGGAGAGAAACAGGAAGGTATTTATAGAGTGAAGATGTTTAAAAAATTTAACAAAAAATAATGATTTTGTGGCATTCACTTCCAGTAGTTATTTTCAGGAAGCTGAAGAAGATCGAATGTTTGGCTATTAAATCACGGTAACATGGGAGGAGAATGCATGACTTTTTAAACTGGTTAGTAGGGTAATATTGGGACAGGGGTTGCTAATGGCAGAACCTTGATAATACCCTTTTGTTATTTCAGCAATAGAAATAATACTGAATTGTGTAAGCCTTTGCAGCCACTCATGTAGCAAAACTGGTACTGCCTAAAGTCTTAACCATAATTACTTTTAATACAAACAGAACTGGTGCTGAATCTCTGTAGTGTTTTTAACTGGCAATGTTTTGAAATTATTGGGATGATATATGGACTAGGAACATGGGTAATAGTTAAACAACTCAAGATGTGCACAGTTATGAGAGAGGAAGGTTGTGAATCAGTACTAATATGGTGTATTTAATATCTCTGTCATGTTTGTGTGTATTTGTGTATATTTGTGTAAGGCCAGAAATGTAAACTCAGAAGCGTTTCCCTCCATCTGTAATGCAATAATTCTAGGATGTTGCTTCCCCACAATTAAAATGTGCCAGCATTAGGAAAATCTCATATTTATCCACACAGATAAAGGGAGGCATGGAAGAATCAGTGTATTGAGAACTGAAAGCCAACTCTGAAAGGCAGGTGTGAAAGTTGCATGTAGGAAGGCTATGGGATAGCATGGAATGAGCCTCTAAGGAAGGCAATAAGGTTTACCTTAAGTTATACTTGTGACTACATTCTTTTCAGTATGCATATAAGTAGATAATATATAAAAATGTGGCATATATTGCCTATGGTGGCTATTGAAATACTGTTAAGCACTTCAGAAAATATAAGCAAGATAGACTTAAGTTTAATTGAGCACACAGAAATGCACAGGTTTATTTTTGTGGTTTTTTGCTGCAGTAGCTGATGCATTATTTCTAGCCTCAATACGTAGCTGAGATATAATCTTCATTACTCCTTTCAATAAAAATACTGCTGATTTTCAGAGAGCTAGTTTTGAGGGACATCTCTTGTGTAGGAGACTGTCTTGTGATGTGGAAAGTGTACTAGGGAACTTTGATACAGAAAATGCTGTTTGACCCAAAGCCTATACCTCAAAATTTTGCAGGCTTGCCTCTGCCCTCCTCCCAGTTGCTTTCAGGTCTTTCTTTGGACCTCTAAACAAGAATCTGACATTTGATGCAATTCTTAAAACTAGTGATGTACATAAGGTGCTTAGGCTAGCACATTAGGTCTCATATATGAAATGTTACCAAATGCAAGCCCAGTGTCTGAAGAAGAATACTGAGATATGTATTTATTGAAAAAAAAAAGAATAAATCAGAATGTCTATTCTACAATAATTTGAGCATCCTTCAAACACAGACTTGAGTATCATAATTCATGTCAGTATTGGTTCCAGTTTTACAACTCAGAATCACAGAATATACCAAGTTGGAAGGGACCCAAAAGGATCATTAACTCCAACTCTTAGCCCTGCACAGAACCATCCTCCACAGTCCCACCATGTGCCATGAGAATCTTGAGAATCTTGTCCAAATGCTTCTTGAACTCTGTCAGGCTTGGTGCTGTGACCACTTCCCTGGGGAGCCTGTTCCAGTGCCCAAACACCTTCTGGGTGAAGAATCTCTTTCTGATATCCAGCCTAAACTCCCCTGACACAACTTCAGGCCATTCCGTCAGGTTTTGTCACTAGTCATCGGAGAATGAAGAGATCAGTGTCTGCCCCTTCTCTAACCCTCAAGAAGAAGTTGTAGACTACCATGAGGTCTCCCCTCAGCCTGATCTTCTCCAGGCTGAACAGACCAAATGACCTCAGCTGCTCCTCATACGGCTTCCCCTCAAGGCCCTTCACCATCTTCATTGCCCTTCTTTGGACACTCTCTAATAGCTTTATATTTGTTTTATATTGTGGTGCCCAAAACTGCACATAATATTCAAGGTGAGGCCTCTTCTAATTTGTTGAGGTCTCTCTGCAGGACCTCCCTGCCTTCAAGAGAATCAACAGCTCCTCCCAGTTTTGTGTCATCTGCATACTTGCTGAGTATCCCTTCTACTCCTTCATCCAAATAATTTATGAAGATGTTGAAGAGCACAAGGCCTAATATGGAGCCCTGTGGAATCCCACTAGTGACAGGTTATCAGTCTGATGTTACCCCATTCACTCTTACCCTCTGTGCCTGTCCCATGAGCCAATTCCTCACCTACTCCATGATGGGTTTATTTGGATATTTTGTGTTTAGCTGGACATTTTGTCCAGAAGGTTTCTGTGAGAGACAGTATCAAAACCTTTACTGAAATCCAAAAGTATTACATCAACTGGCTTTCCTTGATCAGCTGGGTGGGTTACCTTGTCATAAAAGGAAGTCAGGTTTGATTAAGCAGGACTTCCCTCTCATGAAACTGTGCTGGCTGTGACCAATGACTGTGTTGTCTTTCAAGTGTTTTTCTACATCTCCCAGAATAATCTTCTCCATAATTTTACCAGGCACTGAAGAGAGACTGACAGGCCTATAATTTCCAGGGTCATCCTTCTTCCTCTTCTTGAAGATCAGGACAACATTCACCAGCTTCCAGAATCCCAAGTTTGCTCAAAAATCATTGAGAGAGGTTGTGCGATGACATCAGCAGCTCCTTGAGGATTCTTGGATGAATTCCATCAGGCCCCATAGATTTGTAGGGATCCAACTGAAGCAACGGATCCTGCACAATTTCAGGGTCAACTGGGAGTAGATCATTCTCACAGTCATGGTCCTCCAGCTCAGGACACTGGGCTGGAAACCCCTTGGTCTGTCATCTGTCATCTGAAGACAGAGGAAAAGAAAGTGTTAAACACCTCTGCCTTGTCTCTCTCCCTGTTTGTGAGGTGACTGTTCTCATTCTGTAATGGGCCAATGATATTTCTGTCCTGCCTATTGCCATTAATATATTTGAAAAAACTTTATAGTCCCCCACATTTCTGGCAGCTTCAACTCCAGCTGAGCTTTGGCCACACGAATTTTCTCCCTATGGCAGCAAGCAGCATCCTCAAATTCTTCCCATGTCACTTGACCTTGCTTCCACTGGGCATACAACTTTCCCTTTTTGGCCCTTTTCCAGGAAAAAATCCCTGTTCAACAAAGCTGGCCTTCTGCCTTGCCTGCTTGACTTCTGACATTTCAGAGTTGCCTGTTCACCATCCTTAGGATGTGATGTTTAAAATGTGACCAGCACTGGTGGACCCCAGCAGCTGCAAAACCTTTCCTCAGGGGACCTTACTTACTAATTCCCTGAGCAGCCAGAAGTCTGCTCTCCTCTCGCCCAGAGCTGAGGTTTTGCTGGCACTTTTCCTCCTGTCACTGTGCCCAAATGGCCACCAATCTCCACTTTGCTCATGAGATCCACTCTGCTGACAAGCAGCTGATCAAGGAGGGCATCTTTCCAAGTCAGCTCCTTTAGGATCTGTTCCATAAAGTTGTCATCCAGGTTTTTTAGGAATCTTCTGGCCCAGGTTGAACCAACTGTGTGATGCTCCCAGTTAATTTCTAGCAAGTTGAAGTCCTCCATAAGAACAAGGGCAGTTGACTTTGGAGTATCCCTTAGTTCCTCAAAGAACAATCATTGGTGTCATTGTCCTGGCTGGGAGGTCTATAGCAGACTCCCACAGTGACATCCTCATTATTTGTTTGCCCCTTGGTTCTTACCCAGAGGCTCTCAACTGTGCCATTGCCAACTGTGAACTCTATACATTCTAACCGTTCTATTACATACAACACCATCCCTCCACCTCTTCTGCCCTCATGGAAATAAGTAAAGTTTTTGGATCAAGCCCAGTTCTAGTCTTTCCCAGACAGTATCTTCTGGAATGATATGCAATACTATAGGTAAATAATCACATGTAATCTGTTAACATTCCTTAGTTCCCATGTTAGGGAATATTAATTTCTTTATAGACACCTAAATAATCTTTCTTATACTTCTGGTATGCTTACAAAGTATAGTTCTATCAGGTAGCTCTGAAACACAACACAATATTTAAAAATTGCAACTGTAGATTTTGTAAATGTCTTTGTGATACAGTTTTGTTTTAAAAATCAAATTCAGTTTGGCTGTTGATTTTGCACAATATACTGATTTTCTAGCTCTTCAGCATATAAAATATTATTCAAAATGAATACTCCATGTTATTTATAGAGTTTATCAAAGATGCAGGATCTAAAGGATCTTTTATCTTTGCTAAAAGCCTACAATTTAAATTAGTCGTTCATAGGTAGCTCTGGAGTCTCCATGTTGCTTTTTTTCAGTTTGTTAGAAATTATTTCTCACAGGCAAATAAGACCTAGTCCTGTAGTAATTTTCTATTCAGAATAGTATACTATACCTCACTACAATGGCCTGAGGGTACTAGTGACTGATGGACTGTTTCATAGTCTTGTGCTTAGGCTGGATAGTCTCTTTTATTATAATACTGAAATGCCAGTATTTTGAGTTTAAAAAAGAAAATGCAAATAATTTATTTTTTTGTTTGGTTCTATATTAGGTTTTTGTTTTAACTTTTAAGAGATTATGTAAAAACATTAAATTAAATTAGAATTCATGTACACAAAATATAGGATGTTTTGTACAAAGTGAGTGAAAAATATGCTTTCTGTTTTCAGCTGAACTTTCAGGTTTACTCTTTATAGGAGATGCAATTCTACAGGTGAGTAAAATTGAAAATTATTTTGTTTGTATTTTTCTAGAAATGTGATATGAATTCTATACTTATGAAATGTAGAGTAAGTCTTCTCTTTATCTTTTTAATAACAGATTAATGGAATTAATGTGAGAAAATGCAGGCATGAAGAAGTGGTGAGCGTTTCTGTTTTTTAGTCTACTTTTTGTCATTCATAGTTACTGAGATGATAGTGTACCCTGATAGCAGTGTGGTGGTATCACTTGAGTTAATGTAACTCGTAAACAAATATGACTGTACCTTCTAACATGACAAACAAAAAAGTTTGTAGTGCAATCTCTTCTTCCTAATTTTGTGTACTTGCTCTTCTCAGATAGGCTTTTCTAAATTAAAGGTCATTGCTTTATTATGAAGATTTGAGTTGTATATATTCCAGCATTTCTTCTTCTGGCTTATAGCTGTTAAATTTCAGCAGTGCTACACCTTTCTGGCTGTGTGAGGTCATTTTAATTTCAAAAGCTGTAATTTGTACTGTGTTGGAGATTTGTTGTTTGGTTGGTTTTAATCCTATTTTAAAAATTAAACAAAACTATTCATCTGCCTTTAGTTCTCTGGCTTTTAGTTACGAGGGATGCTGTCCTCATTCAGTTAAGCTGTTATTAATAAGGGTTTAAAATAACAGTGTATTAAGAAGATTTCTTCTAGAGAAGCCATATGTATTTGGGAGGTCTGTAGTAGGCTGGTTCCATTGGTATGTCACCTTTGCTAAATGTATCATGTACTTCTGTTATACTTGACTTTTTGACTCTTCTTAAGTACTTTCAGAATGAGGAAACCCTATATTTCAGAAAATAATGCCAGAAAGTAGAAGATTACCAAAGAAATTACCTTGAAATCCTGTGTAGCTCCATAGAATTTGTATCTTAATTTTTAAGATAATGGGATAATGTTATATTTGAAAGGTTATCTTTCTAAAGCTTACTTTGCCAATTCAAGGACGCTCTGTGTTTCATACGGCATTCTGCTACGTGCCACTTCATTGAACAGACGTCGTTTGCGTTTAGAAAGCAAGAGTTAATAAAGATGAAGTTCTCATAAACAAGTTAGTGCAGGCTGAAAGATTAGATCACTGCACTATTCTTCAGAATGCTTTTGCACACTTATTTCCTTTTGGAAATCTATACTACAAATTGTGCTTCCTTCTTCGGAGCCTTCATCACACCCCCTTCCGTATGTACTGACTAATAGTCGTATTTATATTCATATTAAGTTTTTCCTGTGCAATAGTGATCAGATTTTAAGTATTTTATAAGTTTACTGGAGCTTGTTTGTTTAATATACATTAATATGGCAAATCTCTCAATGGGATTTAAATAGGCTGTTGAAATTACAAGACATGAGAAAAAGATACTACTGGAAGTGTAGCCTTGAACACTCAAATGCATATTGAAAACTGGTAAGAACACCATGATTTTATTTTTTGTTTGCTGAGACAATCTCTTAACCATTAAAATTCTCAATGATCCTTGTGGGCCCCTTCCAACTCATCATATTCTGTGATTAGTTAATGCTTGTGGACATTCTGTTGTCTTTATTGTCTTTGATTACTTTTGATACAAATGATAGATAGACTGATAGACTACTCTCATAAGACTAGATAGGTAGGTTTAGTCAGTTCTTAGTGTATTTTACTGGAAGCCTTTACACAGTTCCTTTTTGATTTTTTTTTTTTTTAGCTTTAGATGGATCACATAATCTTGAGCCTAGTTTTCTGCTTGTAGAAGGTGAAAATATTTTTCATACCATGAAAGCACATGATTAGTTTCTATCAAAGACTGACTGTCAGCTTGTTCTTTGTCTTGGGTTGTAAAGACTCCCATCTGAGTGCAGCATCGCATTGCTTAAGTCTTAGTGCTCTCCTATGGTAAGGTAAATACATGCTCTCTGTGGTGAAGTATCAGCGTGGGAGGAGGTTGCAGGGAAAAAATAAACTTGAAATTCTCCTAAAAAAATATCTCTCAGCATCACACTGGCAGTTTTAGTCCAAAAAATGCAGTATGAACTTGAATGTGGAGGTTAGGAAAGTCCATTATATCTGTTAAAATACATGACTTTGTGCTCTTTCTGCTCTGGATTTATTAATTATTCTTTTTCCAGTAAACTCTCCTTTACATTTTACAACAAGACTCTTTAAAGGCTGAAATTAGGTTTATTCAAAAACACATCTTAGAGTTTAGGCTTCTATCTAAGTAATAAGGTCCAAAAATGCATAGCATGTTAATCCATACACCTAGTCTTTTAAGGGCTTATAATGGATATAATTATTCTTAAGGCTGGAAACTAATTTATTTGTAGTCTGGAAAATAATGTATCTCTAGATTTTCCCTCCATATACTGTCCAGACATAAAGATAGGTAGGCAAGCACCAACATAGTGCTGTTATGTGGACATTTTTGGTCGTTCTAGATCTAGCCACTACACCACTAACAATAGACAAGATTTTGGGAAAGAAAGAGAGGCCGTGCTGTGAACTACTTCCCTTGTGCTAATACTGAGTGGTTCAGAGTAGGAGAGTATGAGTCAACTCATTTACATACTATCAAAAACCTTGTGTTGGATCTATTGCTCTTACTGTTTCCAGGGTGGGGCCCCCCGGTGGTCTAGTGGTTAGGATGCAGCGCTCTCACCGCCACGGCCTGGGTTCGATTCCCGGTCAGGGAACCCCTCCGGGCAGATGGAGCTTGTCAGCCCTGTAAGGCCATCCATCTAAGAGAAGGTCACTCTAAATAAACCTACGTCCTGAGGACCTCGCTGCCACCGTCCGAGCTCGCTCGGCCCTGGCAGATGAACCTTAGGATTAAAGGGTGGGCTCAGTTCAGCGCACGCTGTGTCTCACCTAAAAAATCCACTGCGCAGGCTCGAAGGGTAATGACCTTTCCCAAATCTTCGTTCACGAAGACTGGCCATGAAGTGAAGTGAATGAACTGTTTCCAGGGTTATAGTGCACCAAATCATCTAAAGTCCATGGAGAAGGAAGAATTTCAGTCAAATGAAGGCTGATATGTTTGAGATTATGTCTCTGTTCTTAATGAATCTACTACATCTCAGGTAGTACCAACATCTATCATTACATATGTCTTTCGATCTTAGCATCTGTTTTTTTTTCTCTTAGGAAATGAAAGGAATTAAATGGCTATGGAAATGAAGTAATTTCTTATTTCTTGTATTTGGGAAAATTCAGGGAATGTTTCTAATGAAAAATGATAGCCTGCATCTGTCAGTTACTGTGACAGTCAGGCATTCCTTTAATTGTAACAGGAAAAGCTCATGTAGTGGTCGGTAGGTATATTCAGGCTTTGGTGTATTTTATGTCAAGCTACCTACAATATGTAGCACCATGTTTCAATTCAGCCATTGGTTGCATTTTGCACAAGACACCTTTTTTTCCAGCAGAATGACCTTACATGAGATGTCATGTGCACTGCATTGTATCTTTTGCTTCCCCTTTTTGTCTACATTCACAGTGGGAATATAACTGTGCCGGCCCTCCATGAGTCATATATACTATATGAATCTGACAGTATAGGGATTGTAGTTGCTTAACAGAAATTGTCTGCAGCTAATGAAACTCCTACTCTGACTTTTCTGTTTTAAAACTGTGGTTTCATTCAAACCGATTTTTAAAACATATTATGAATAGTTTTGGCAATGTTTTTCTGAGTGGTTTTAAGCAGAACAAGGATATTGTGTTTTTTAAGACAGGACTGGAAACCAAATGATCTGAAATCTCACTCCATATTCACATCACAGAAGTGTCTTTTGGTAAATTATGTTTTTGTTATCTTTGTTTCCTTAACTGTGAAGCAGAGGCCTAGACTGTTATCAGGTTTAGCTCTCTGAATTATATGAAGCTCTGAATCTGTTATAGAAAAGGATCTCTGCATTAGTATTTTGCAGTTTGATGACAGTGGTAACAGCAACCTGCGAACACAGATTACCACCTTCTCATGCTGCAGAGATCCTGTACTGTATAACTCACAGCACAGCCATTTAATCCTTTCCCCTCTAGACTGAATGGCGACTTTAAATATTGAAGCTGCATAGTCGGTGCTTCTGAGAGAAGACCATAATCAATCTGAAGTTTTTAACTTCTGAATTTAAAAGTGAAATGTAATCCAATATTTTTACTCTTTCCATACAGCTGCTGTTTTCTATTTGAGACTTGAGTGATTAAAAAAAACGAAAACAAACTATGTCACTTTAGTGACATTACACCCTGGTGCCCTGGTGTAATTAATGAAAATATCTGTTACTGAACATCTTTACTGTTCATGAAATTTGAGCTAATAATAATCTGTTTAATATTTCAGCATCAATTTGAAATAAGTGCCAATCAAGTGGAAAAGAATCTGCAAATAGTCTACTGTTTTTTTCTGTGTAGTGGAAATTCCTTGAATTTGGATATATCCTAGAACAGTACTCTTAACATGTACTAGGCTGCTTTTCTAATCTGGTTTTAGCTATAGTTTTTTAGTGTTTAAATAATTTTTTTTTTTGCCAAACTCTGTAAAAACTTGAATTTATTCAACCACTACAATGTTAGACTTTTAAAATACATTAATGTATTGCTAGTCTTCCTAATTAATATTTTCATTCCTTTTTTCTCATGATACCTGTAGATATATTAGTCATCTTATTAAGATTTCATCTTTTAAAACTACTCATCTGTACTGCTGAGTTTTTATAGAAGGGAGTAGATTATGCTGTCATGACTAATACCAAGTTTATATGATTAATATTGTTACTTCCTTATTACATAGCTACAGTCCTCAAAGCAAAAATCCATTAGGGCTTAGTGGGATAGAGTGAAAGATTGAATCACCAGTTGTGGTGCAACATCCCTCAAATAACTGCCCTTGGTTCCTCCTTTGTCATGCAGCTTTATTAATGCTGGAAGCCTGAGCTGCAAAGAAAAGAAACAGTTGAGCAGTGGATTGAAAGTGTGTACTATCAGATATGCTTTGTTTGTGACCTTGTTTACATTGGTATTTTGTTGTAAAGCTTTGGGTTTCTCTGCTTCCTAATGAAGTAAATAGAAATGTTTTCATGTTTATTTGTACGTGTTTGTGCTTTACGCTCTAGAAGGCTTTTTGAAATATTTCATTCTGCACAGCATCTCCCAGTTGTGGAGCTATATCTCAATTTGTCTTTGGTAAAGGGACTCAACCCCTTTTCCTTGCTATGCATAGATGTAATGGTGTACAATAATTAAAAAGATAAGAAATTGAGTCTGGGTCTCTGGCAGAGCACCAGAGTCCCAATTATTTTTAATATGTTTCTGTGTGCTTTATATTTGAAAAAGCATAGTCCACTTTGGCTAGATGCTTGAGTTTTTATTTTTTCTTGGACTAACTGCTCTATAATAATCTATTGAAACTAGACAAGAATGTCACAGAGAGCACCAAAAGCCTCCAAAGGGCAGAGGAAATAAACATACACAAAACACTCCAACTTCATGTAGGAAAAATCAAAACTGGGTATGAAAATTATCTTCTCTGGTTACTATTAAAAATTTTTCATTTACCCATAAGTACTAGAAAATACTGTCCAACTCCCAGCAGTTATATTTTCTTTAAACAGGTAACAACAATGTAGTTTAGACTGATAGGAAATGTTCACCTCTAAAAGGCAATTTGTGTATCTCTTATGGATTGATGTGGACCTAATAGAGCACACTGGATAAAACAGAGCAGGTGTACTCATTTAGCTAGCCAGGAGGAGTCCTAAATAAGAGGTGTGCTCAGAGAAGTGCAAATGTGCACACACATCATCTTCTGACAATTTTCCAGCAGTTCCAATACCTGATTTGACTCTTCACAAATGTCATTGCTCTGGCTATAATAAAATCAAATGAGTACCAGGAAAAAACTTTTAATCCAAGGATAATCTAACACCTGTACATATTTTTAGGTCTTCTTTTTTTCTCTACAATGGGTCTTTGTCTTTTGACAGTTTGTTCGGTGGAGATGGAAGAGGAAAGGAGAATGGACTCTATATAATTTTTCAATAGTATCCAGTGTTGGCCTGTTCCAGCCAGATACATGGAGGTTTCCAGATGGCCCATCCCATACTTCTCAACCACTAGTATGGTACAGTATGGTACTGGTGTTTTGATATCTGTTTGTCAGCACTGGGCCTATTTGTAGATGTATAATTTTTTCTTTTGCCCTGTTAGTACCAGTGTCTTTATACAAGTTCAGTTTGGTACTACTTGTTTCCTGTTAGCTGTTTTTCAAGGCTGTGGCCAGTAAGAAAGCTTGCAGTGGTAAAAGGCTCACAGGTCACAAGAAGAACATTGGTGCAGGTGTGGTTACAGAGGGAAGAAACGCTTCATTAAAAATTACAGTAGTTGCCTGTTCCCTAGATTTTTGTGCAGAGACCTGCAGCAGTTATTGCTTCCCTGTGCTGTTACCACTCTTCTGATGAAAATGGGAACTAGACACTGCTCAGGCTGAATTGGCATTACCAGGATAATGACATATATCTTTAGATGAGGTCTAGTGAATGTACATAGCTCTATTCCATTTCACATGTCCTTATCAAGCCAGTAGTGATTCGGAGCATTTAAAAGGTTCTAATTATGCTACTAAAAGGAAAGTTCAAGGCAATGTTCTACATCAAAATCTCCCATATTTTAAGGTTGTCTTGCAGTAGAAATTGCTGAGGATGTTTCTAGATTTTCTATAACACTGAAACGCCTTCCCTTCTTGTACTATTTTGTGTATGATGTATTTGCATATTGAATGGATAGAGAGGCATGCTTCACAAAACCTTAACCATTTCTCAGTCATCTTAAGGGTATTTTGACAACTTTTGTTTAGTCATATTTACATGGAAAATCAAATACAAAACATATTCAAAATTCCCTGTGCACTTCAGGTCATAATGTATTATTTGTGAATCCCTGATTGCAGAGAGAAATATTGGTGAGAGCTAGTGTTTACCATAATGAATGCTAACAGATAAATATTTTGTTTAAATATCTATCACCCTGAAAGTTTACAAGGTTTTACAGACTGTATACAGCCTCTTTACATCAATCAGTGTGAGGTTTTAGAGTAAAATGAGTCACCTGCACAACAATGGCAACAAGTCTGTGAAACAAAGTATTATTTTTTTCCAATTTAAACACTTTGAGTGTTGGAATTTGGCAATACCAAGACCTTTTAATTTTTGCTTTTCTTTATAGGAACCTTTACTGGAATAATCTCAACAGGAAAGTGTTAACTAAATGGGAGCATGCTTTGCTGAACCATCTCTCTGTATAATGTTCCTTAGATATTGAGTTATGTAGCATCAACAGTGTTTTTCTTATTTTTCTGAATTTTTATAGCAAATGAGAGCCCTGAGAAAATTGTAAAACTATAACTTTTAAGATTTGAGGGCCCTGGACTTTCTAAAAGTGAGGCCTTTAGTAGTTTGTCCTTTAATTTATGGTATTCTGACATAATCACTTAGCAGCAATGCAACAGAATTTTACAAAGCATTCTGTTTTTACTTTGATGTTGCAGTTTTTTGTTTCAGAAAACACATTCTTCTTATATAATAGTCTATCAATTATTATTGTTGTAAGATTTTATAGTCTCAAATGGTAATTAACTTCTGGCAAGAATGCACTTCTGTGGTGTTATTGCTTAATTAGGAAAATAAGAAAAGATAAAAAAAGGGTTGCAATGGGATAAGCAGCCTAATCAGTTTTGATTAATATATCAGATCTATGCTTAATTTTGAAAGTCATGAAGAATTCATGCCATAAACTGATTAAACCTGTAATTCAGCAGATTTTTATGCGCTGAAATATAAATTAGCTTTTTTATTTCCTTGGAATTAGATGCTAATCTCTTTTGTTTCCAGAGTATCTATAAATGTCCTCTTGTTGATTAAAATCCAGTGTGAGCACCTCCAAACTCACTTTTGCCAAGACTTTTGAAATTTATATGCAGATGAAAGTTATCCTAAAAATGTTGAGGCAGTATTATTTGTGAAATTTTCAAATTACAAGATAGTTATACTGGGTCCCTGTTCACCAAAATGTGTATGTATTTGACTTAAATTATGAATTTACATATTTTACTAAATTGGGAACTTTATTTTTTACAAATGTTTTTGAAGAACAAAGTAATTTTCTCTAGTTTTCACAACTTCAGCTAGATACAGTACAATTATTCTGCAGCCAAAAGACTTCCATTGCATTAAATGGCATGAAAGTATGTTCTTATGCATTTTCTCGGCTGAGAACTTTTACCACTGAGCACAATTCCTGAAATACTAAATTAACTCTCTCAGACGTTAGATCCTGAGCTGCCAAGAAGCTTAGCAGAATTAACCACATATATTGATCTAAAACATCACTTCAAATACAAATTTGCCCAAGAATTATTTTTATGCCATATTGACGTTGATAACATTTATAACTGAACAAATAGGAATAGGCTTGTACAGTAATATTTATTCAAATTTAGAATTAAAATTTGATTTCAAACTCTTTAAGACCTTTTTTTATTCATTTTTCATGAGCATTTATAGGCTTGTGCTTGATTAGTGTGACCATTCATGGAAACTAACTGCTAAGGTCATATTTGCCAACAGCAAATTTTATATTGAATATGTAAATGTGAAATTTGCCACTAGCTGTGTGTATGACCCTAGCCTTGCAATGGGATTAGTGTGAACAAACCTTTGTTCTGGGATTTATCTTTTTTTTTTTCCTCCCAGGACTGAAGCTCTGTGAAGTCAAAAATAATATTCAAGCCACGTTTTCAAAAATCTTAGACATATCTTTGTTCATAAAAGATTTTAAAATTTAAGACTGTACTTCAAAATGCTGTGTCAATGGGATGACTTTCACCTTCAAGTATTAGGAATGGGATCAATAACTGGCATATTATGTAGTTAAGTAATGTGTGTGCATTTTGCATATTACTAATGATCCTTTCACAAATTACATACATAAAAAAGTACTTGTTTAGTGTTTAGTCTTAGAAATTTCCCATAGATTTCAGCCATGAGAGGACTTTTTTTCTGGTAAATTGGAACTGTGGGAACAGTTCAACTGAAGGAGCTGGAGATTCTTATATATTTAATAATTAACAAGCAGCTTCATTGTTTTGTTAATAATCATGGCTAGAAAAGTTGGACCATTCAAGTTCACTACTATAATGATAAAAAAAAAAGTGTAGTATGATCAACTATGAAAAGAAAGACCTCCAAATCCTTATGAACAATTTGATGAATAATTTGATTTAATAATTTGATTAAAATTATTTCCTCCTATTGAGGAGCACACGTTACCTGCAAAATTTGGAGACAT
The DNA here is from genome assembly GCF_001604755.1 of Lepidothrix coronata. NCBI lineage: Eukaryota > Metazoa > Chordata > Aves > Passeriformes > Pipridae > Lepidothrix > Lepidothrix coronata. The sequence continues at coordinate 2,362,521 of NW_016690186.1, read as the reverse complement.
TAATGTCAAGTTATTGTCCAGTTTCTGTTATAGTTTACTAGAAAAAACATTTCCACTTTCTACTTTGCTTTGATTTTTACCCTTACTTAAAACCCACCCCCCAAAAAAATATTATTGAAAAGCTTCTTTCTGAGGCTTTTTTGCTTTAGCATAAAGTCTTCTAACAAAAAAATGCATATCCATTAATAAAAAGGTTTCTAGTGACCTTTGTTCCTAGTGATTTTTATTCCGATTGTACTTGGGTACTCTAGGAATCATGCAGATAAATATGTAACATTTTGCTTCATTTTGTAAATATAGCTGATTATTTTTCTTTATGTAACATGGATAATATCTTCAGCCTTTTTCTATACTGAGTATTTTATATGACTTTTGTATAGGGGATGGAGAGTCCTAAGTGGCTAAGTTGTCTTCCAAGGTTTTCTGATATATGGCTATTGGTTTTGATAGACTTTTTGCAGTATTTTTTTTCAATTCAGCTCATGATTATCTACTGGAATCTGTTGTGTTCTCTTACACTGTTGGATGGGTCATACACTATACACTATAATTTTTTTCTAGAATAGTGACTGCCTTATCATGCACTGTATTCCATAACACCTGCAGGCTACAAACAGAATCTTAATACTCTGAGTAAGAGGTATTGATATCATTACCTGTTGTGTTGGTTTTCCCATTTAGTTTGTTAATAATTTCATGACTGAAGCTCTGACTTTACTGCACAGAGATTGGTTGTGGCAGCTCTTATCACCAGAAAGTGTCATTCCAGTATAGTCTGTCTTTTTTTGGAGATTGCTGGATGATAATCAAAAACTTGCTCAAAGATGTGTTGGAGAAATCTGTGATGGAATATTTAGTTCGTACATTATATAAATGTAATTAAATATAATTACATAATTGGAATGAATCTTAATTTTTTTAATCCAAGAGAATGTGTTTTATTAAATTTCTCTGCTTTCATTTAAAGGTGGTTTTGTCGATCATTTGCTCTTGGAAATTCTTATTAGGGAATAGAAATATGAAGGATTGGTTGGTAGCCTACAGAGAATTAGTAAATTATGGTTCTGGATTATTCTTACCAAATCCTATTATAGTGGACTAGAACACACTAAAATTATACTACTTGCATAAAGATAGATTCCACAAGGGTATCGTGTAGATATGATGAGTAGGAGGAATTTCTACATATTATCTGTGTATTAAAATATGACCTGCTTAGAATAAAAACTATTTTAATTTTTATGGACCCTTGAAGGTAAATATTCAAAGCCTCTGGAGGTTGCTTACCAGATGTTCCAGGTGTTGCAGGTGTTGACAGCTTTTTCTGAATATTCTCGATAACATGTAGATGAAAGGAAAAACCCATACACACATAGAATCTCAGCATAGACTACCATCACAGTTGCTTTCTGATTATTATGAAACAGAAAAACCTTGTGTCCTCAATAAGAAATCCTCTGTAGATTGAACAGTTGTTCAGTCTCCAGTGCACACAGGATGCTCTGCAAACTTTTGGAAAAATTGTGGAGAAATCAGTAGATGCTATCATAAAAGTGGTGTAAATGCTTCTTCCATTTTTATAGGAGTTTTTTTATTAAGGGGTTCACATATTTCTCCCAAAGCAGCTTTGGTCAATGTTTGATTTGGACAATGTCTTTTAAATTGATCCCAAACAAAATCTGGCTCCTTTGTAAATTTCTGAGCTATACCAATGAGAAGTTTACTAAAATGTGTACAGTTGTGATTAAAATGTGTAGTATGGGTAAAAGATGAAACATGTATGTTAATCTAATGAGTTGAAACCAGAATTAGGCTTATGGATTTATAATATTTGACTGATGGTGGAGTTGAATAGGTTACTGTGCTGGTTTAAGAGTCAACCAGCAGGGGAAATGAACTCAACTCAAAGGAGAGACCACAAGTCAGAATAACAATTTATTAAAACAACACAGCAAGCACAATCACACAAACAAACAATTGGTCCTAACCCACAAAACCCACATGTACAACCCGGTACCCTGGGGCATGAACAAAGTGGTGTTCCCTGGGCCCCGCTTGAGTCCAAAGTAAAGGGAGAGGGGAGAAACCTGCTGGTGGGAGAGCTGTTGCAGTCTGGTCAGAAGCGGTGATTGTAGTCCAGCTGAGGTTGAGAGCGATGAACTGCAGGCTTCCTTCTGGATCCCACGAGTGGTTTTTAAAGTTCTGAAACTCCAGGTTTATATATTCCCCAGTTCAGGCAGAAATGGTCAATCTTTCCCTCAGAGCGGGGACTTCCATAAAAGGCTCAGAGCCGGGACTTCCATAAAGGGTGTGAGGACAAGAGCATCCTCTTATCTCACAGGCCTCTTAACACCTAGTTTATAGCCTGAGGAGTCAGGCTCTATGGGCGGAGGGTGTGAATAGTCTATTGACAACAGTTTCTGGGTAATGGCATGGAAGGCTATAGAATACACAGTTTTGGGTTACACCCATACCATGATGAACTGATCTCAGCTGTCCTAACTAGGACAGCTACCTAAGTACATAAGGGGATTTTATCAGTCTCATAGAGTTGTAATTTACATTTAGAAAACTATCTCAAAGTTTTGTGTTGTCCAAAAGAATTAAAGTTTCCTATTTAATTTAAAAAATTTGTAAATTACATACTGTTTGATTTCAACCACACTAGGAAAAGTTCTACTGGTATTTCTGTCATTTTAAGTATTGGTAAGGGATTTGCCTTGCTTCTCTTAGCCAGTTGTTTTGGAAGTCATTAAATATGTAATTTAAAAATATGTCTTCATGAATTAGCTTGGAAAGAGAGTAGATACCCAGCAGCTGAATACATAATAATATTCTAAAAGTGGAACAGCTGTGAGTGTTTAAAGTAGAGGACTTCTTAAAACTGTAGAACTACACAGATTGTTTAGTGTAGCTGAATAATCCTGGAGAAGTAGAGACATATGTGGAGCAGATAATGTAAAAACAAAGATAGGCAGTTCTGAACTCTGAGTGGCTTGTACTTACTACAAATAGATACGCTGAGAAAGCTCATAAGAATTTGAAAGGGTTTGGGTTGGAGTTTTCTACTTCTTTGATTATTTTTTTTTTTGTGTGTGTGTGTGTTTCCATAGGTATTTTCTTGTCATGTATAGCTGCCTATCATGAAGCTGAATGGGTATTAAATGCATATTCATGTATCTATTTCTTCTATGGACCACAGTCCCAGACCGTTGGACTATACAGTAGCCCATGGACTATATGTTGGGAATCATTAACAACACCCATTGTTTGGAATTAAAATGAACATTTGCATTAGAATCAACAGTCTGAAACTCAGCTGGGATGAGTCAAAAAGTATACTGGTTGATCATGGTAAATAATGTATTATTGGTGGAATCTATTTAAGGAATTCATATTTTTCATCTTTCAGACCGTGGTGTGAAATGTTTCAGTTCAAGGACCTATGGTGTCCCCTGTGACCTGTGAGTCAGGGACTCCAGGGTTTGTTGTTCTCAATTTTCATAGACATAAGGTTTTAACAAGTTCTAATTCCTTGCTTTTCATGGTTTCTGTATTGGAGTAATGGCCTTCTAATTATTTAATATGAACTGTGATGACCAGTAAGTGCCATCTTTAGTGGAACAGAATTAAGAATTAGGCTACATGACCTAAGAATGCAAATTAAACACTTACAGCAATATTTTTATGGGTGATGTTTATTAATAATGCTAAGATTAATGAAAGAAGAACAGGAAAATGCCTCAGACTTTTCCTTTAATATTTTTTTCCTCAGGTGTTTTCATTGATACCTTTTGCTGAGGGACTCCTATATTACTTTTCAAAAGATAAATGTGCATAGACATTTTAGTGTTAATCATAGAGCATAGAAAGGTTAAAGATATCCAGAAAGCTATTGTCAGATCTTTTAGACAAAAATGTAAGTACTCCATTCCACAAGTGTTAGACTTAAAAGTTTAAAAACACATTCTTCTTTCTAACTTGATTGTGAATAGATCACTGAAGAAATAGTGTTATCTTTTTGTCTTGAAAGTGCATTAAAGAAAGAACTGGCAGGAGTCTATGTCCTCTCTGTGATCTATATTTGGTCTTCAATTGCCTGATGGATTTTTTTTGTAGTTAATTTTGCTTCCCATAAATTGTTTGTTAAATTAATATTTCTCCTACCTTCTCATTACACTATTCATGTTGCTTATATCTGATTATTTTAGTCATTCATATAAAGGAAACTCTGTATGTGTCTCTCAGTGTTAGCTGATATAAGTGGCCTACTTTGTTTGTAGGCTTGGAACATGATGAAATCTATTTTTAAAGGGGGATCACTTAGTTTTCTACTAATCCTTTATACAGCAGTCTTGAGGTTGCATGTTCTGGTACCTCTGTGACTAAAGCTCATGAGCCGGTGAAAACAGGTAGAGCTAGGATCCATGAAGGAAACCTGAATATTATAGCTATGACTAGTATGATGTTGTACATTTGAGAATCCACCTAATGGTCTAGCTTAAACATGTGCTGTCACTTGGAATCAGGAATAACTTTCTGGCCAGTCTGATGGGACTTGTCGAAAAGCATCAAGCTCTGAATCTCTGTGTATGTTTCAGAGATCTGAAATGATCTCTGGTATAGTGCCTTAGTAGCCAGAGCATTCACTAAGTGCTCCCTCAGTTCCACTGCTGTGTCATCTTGCGAATCCGTAAACCTCTGTCTGCAATTTTCAAAATAATTGCTTAGTGATGGGCTCTGTAGGGTATCTTTGCTGTAAGGACTTATCTTCCTGCATCCCCCTGCACTTGTTTAAAGCTGTGCTAGTAGCAGGATACATGCAGAAGAGAGTTCAGAATAGGACATGACTTCCTGTATCCTTGGCAAGCGCACCATTCTGCCCTGCAGTTCTTTTTACTTGTTTGAGATAGTCCCCAGTTCTGGCATGCAGCACTTTGGGTTTGTCGCTAAATAACTAACACAGGTTCTGAAAACAGACAGCAAAAATTTAAAACATACCACTGTAGTAGTGTCAAACTGTAGTCTGAAGTATACTTTAAGGTGTGCAGCCTGAGTAGGAGCTTCTGTCATAAAATGGTGTTCTAGTTTTCTCTGTATATTGGGAAAATAATTTTTCTGAAGGAAAAAAGTGTTGATAGTTTTTGATATTATATTGGTTGAGTCACTTCTATTGTTGGTAAATACTGTGTTAAATATCAATCATAGAAACTAAAAACTCACCATGCAGTGATGTGTTCTTAATGCTAATGTTCTGTATTAAATATATAGCTTTTACTAAATAAAGGAGTTGATTTTTTAAATAAACGTAAGACAATTGTGGGCATGAAGCTTTGTAGCTTTTGACCTATATATGATTGTATTAAAATGTGTGTTGTGGTATCTGCTGATGGACTTGATACTAGTGCATTATACAGCTGTGGAGTGAGTAGAAAGGTGTCTTCTACCTTTTCTTTTTTTTGCTTTCCTGATGTTTATAATTCAAAGTATTCACTAATGAACTGATTTTTATTTAATGACTGAAGAGTGAAATTTGCTCCAGTTCAGGAGAACACAGATCTTGACATCTATATGTCTTCTGTTTTAAATCCTTACCACTTCATTGGTGGGTAAATTTCATCAGTAATTTAAGAGGGGTTTTATGGTCTTATTGAGGAAAGAATACTTGCTGATGTCAGAGGGACTTCACGCTTCAGTGCTTTCTTGAGTATATTGAAAGAGACTTCAGCATATGCTCAAATGTTTTCGTGAACTGGGAATTTAAAAGGTTTTATAAAATTAAAAGGCAATATCATTGTAGACATTATTAAGAATTCAGAATAGTGTTGTTATTATGTAGAGATTTTATTCAGCAATATCACATATCATCATAAAATTTGCTTCTTCAAACGGCCCCCTCGCTGTCATTACAGTAATTACACAGAAATATAGACACTGTTACTCCAGAATCACTGACTCTTTTATTTTTACTATTTCACACAGCTACTGATGTGTGCACAACTGGGTTTTTTGCCTGTCTCCATTCATGAATATCCTAACTTTATATAGGGCTATGTGTGGTAGAAGTAAATTAATTCTTGATCCCACTGGTAGTAAGGTTATACATTGCATAAGAAAGTTTATTGACAATGTTTCTGTTTGTGTAGTTCTTTCCACATGAACTCATTCTGCATTAAATATATATATGATTTTAAAAATAGCGGTAGGAATTTAGTATATTGCCATAATGTTGATGAGGAGATGTTAAGATTTTAAACATGGTTTCTTCCTGTTACAGATGACTTCATTAGACACTGCACACCAACACATCAATAGTTAGTATTACTCACTAGATGAAATAAAAAATTAAAGCTCAATCAAGTAGTAATAGCAATACTAAATAACTTTTTATTATTTAATCCGCTCAACATCTGTATCAACACATTGTGTTACTACTATTCATTTTTAACTAGTAAAATTAACTTGATAAAATTATGCGAATTCCTCTGCCTGAAATCTAGAGCTTTGTGGAAGATTTCAAAAATATTAAAAATCTAGGGCTTTAGGGATAAAAAAGCACATGCATCTTGAATAGTCAGTATAGCCTCTGGAAATAAAACACATCATAAAAAGTGATAAAGAGAATAAGCAAATCTTTTTAATGGTGCCTGGTCATGCCTTTTCTGCAATCTGGGATATGCAGTGCTTTAGAAATTGTCAGGTCAAATGCAAAGGCATACAGAATTCTTCTGAAAGGAGATTTTCCATGGCTTATGGTGAGCATATATAATATGGTTAGACTTTGAAAATGTTAGGTCTACTACTGAGTTAAATTTTAGTCCTACAAATATTCTGTGGATTTATCACTGTAAGTTTATCTCACCTTCTCCAAACTCTTCTTATATGATAAAAATCAGAAGTTGCTGCATTTTTTTTTATTTTTGAAATAATGTTTTTATATTTATTCAAAATTAGTATTCCTTTAAAAAAATGTTTCTTTTTCATTTTTTAGAAGTTGAGAACATTTACGTATTTTAATATACTAGGGAAAATCACAGAATCACAGAATATACTGAGTTGGAAGGGACCCACAAGTATCGAGTCCAACTCTTGGCCCTATGCAGGACACCCCAAGAATTACACTATGTACCTGAGAGCGTTGTCCAAATGCTTCTTGAACTCTGTCAGGCTTGGTGCTGTGACCATTTCCCTGGGGAGCCTGTTCCAGTGCCCAACCACCCTCTGGGTGGAAAACCTTTTCCTTATACCTAAACCTCTCCTGGCTCAGTTTCATGCCATTCCTCGAGTCCTGTCACTAGCCATGAGAATGAAGAGATCAGTGCCTGCCCCTCCTCTTCCCCTCACAAGGAAGTTTTAAACTGCAATGAGGACTCCCCTCACTCTGATCTTCTCCAGGCTGAACAGACCAAGTGACCTCAGCCGCTCCTCATATGGCTTCCTCTTCAAGCCCCTTCACTGTCCTTTTGGCCCCTCTTTTGGACACTCTCTAACAGCTTAATATCTTATATTGTGGTGCCCAAAATTGCACACAATATTCCATGTGAGGCTGCACCATTGCAGAGCTCAGTGGGACAATCATCTCCCTCGACCAGCTGGCGATGCTTTGCCTGATGCCTCTCAGGACGTGGTTTTCTATTTTTGCTGTTTTAAATACACCTTACTCCTGTGTGGGGAAAAACAAAAAGCAACCCCCAACTTTTTTCTCATTTGTGGACTAACGTATCAGTAATTTAAGGAATTTAATATAACGGTATCAAAATATGGAAGTACCCTTGCAAAATGAGAAGAATTCTGAAAGTTTTCTAAATTATTGCAAATTCCTAAGAGAGCTTCATTATTTGCAGAAACTGGTAAGTAGTCCCTAGCTTTTTAGTCTTGAGTCAGTTTTATCATTCTAACAATATATGTTGGTGCTGGGGAAAAAAATCTGAAATTAGTTCCTCTGATCAACCTAGCTCTAAGGTTTCCTTATAAATCAGAAATTCTGCTATGACTCTGAAAGAATGTATAAAGGATTTAGATAGTATATATCTCTCTTATGATTGAAAGTAACCTTGAAATATTTCTAGAATTATCACTTCCAGAAATAACTAACGCTTTTGTTGTCAATGATAGTGCTTGATTGACAAGGTATTGGCAATCTATACAAAATAAATGTGAGGGAGGTTTCTTCCAAGTAAGAGAGCAGGATGGCTGTTCACATATCTATCCATTTCTTTATCTAAAAATTACATCATGATTGACAACTGGTTTCTTCAATGAGTTCATGAAATGACTTCAGTGGTAAAAGCTCATTACCACTTAGTTCGTGGAATATACTGCCAGTTCTTCAGGGTCACATGGATATACCTGTGCAGATAAAATCATTCCTTGTGAATGTACATGAAACAAGGAACACATTTCCTTTTGCACTCTCCTTGTAATTTTCAAAATTGTCCTGATAATTGTCCTCTGTAAATTTTTGAGCTAAACTGATGCTTGGTAATGAGAAACAGAGAAAAAATAATTAGTATGCCAGTGTCTCTGACTGTTGGTAGAATTCCACTTATATTTATAAAGCTCTAGAAATCCTAACTGTATTGTCTCTTCCAGACAAACTGACTCTCTGTGTTTCAAGTGAGTTTTTTTCATAAATATAACTTCTCATAACAACTAGTCACAATACTTTGGACGGTTACCTTTTTTTTTTTTTTCATAATTTATCAGTTTTCCACTCATGAACATAAACTGTTCTGCTGTACCACTAAAAAAATTCCTCTGTAAGAGCAGGTTTCCCATTTTACCTGATTCTCTTTCTGCACAGAAGAATGACAGTGTGACATGCTGTACATGATGAATGAGGACACAAATAAATGAATCCTGTAAGGCATATTTGATTTTAAATAGTTCTACAATTGTTCATTTCTTATGTAAAGTAGGGACAAAGAATATAAAATAACAATAAAGCTTTCAACTGAAAGCTAGAAAAAGAAAGTAAAGTAATTAAAATTTCCATTTTCTTCAACTAACCTTATGCTTTGATAATGACTAGAAAGTAAGTGAAATGGGATCGATAATTCATCTGCTCTTTGTTGTAATCATTACCTAGTAGTTTTCTCTTTTAATCTTTTATCCCTCTTTAGTCTTTATTCTTCATGTCAAAATCTTTCTAGATTATGTGCTTCATACATTCCCAGATACACTTCACAGTATTGCTGATTTCAACTGAAATGTGTTCCAGCTTAGTGTTCATCCTATGAGATAAAGAGGTTTGAGAGAGAGAGGTTAGAGAAAAAGGTCACAGGAAACTACTTATGTCATCTTACAGGCTTTACAGAGCAATACATAATCAAGTGAAATCATGTAGACTCCTGGCTCGTTTTACTCCTGGAAGAAGAAAGATTCAGGGCAGTTACTGTCTCAGCCTCTTTCACAGATGATATCCACTTATTCTTAGATATCTTAAAAGGTGACTTTACAAACTAAAGTTGGTAATGCTGTAAGTTCTCTACTTATTTTTTCTCTGTTCCTGAGTAAAAGGAAATATTTTTTTAAAAGGCAGAGGGTAGCTGTATTTTCCTGCACTTTGTTTATCCACATCTGTCATTTCAATAAATACCCGTAAGTTCCTGCTTTTACCTTGACTTTCTGAACTGTGTGACTGATACATAAGAGAGGAGGAGGATGTTCTGCGGAGGCTAAGTTTCCGGAGTACCGTTTCTCCGACAGAATTCAGGACTTCATAGTCTTGATCTGCTGTTCTTCATATTGCAAATCATCTTTCTATGAAATAAGTGCTACTTGCGAATGTTAAGATATAAAATGTATCAAAATTGGGAAGTGCTCATCAAAGAGGCTCATGTTTCAGACTAAATGATTCTATGATTCTGTTTTACAGATTTTGTTTTGGGCATGAAGTATAAGTGAATTAAATTTGTTGTGATATATGTGTGTTTATTTGCACACATACATATAAACACATACTACACTGCAAAATGTGCCTTGACAACCACTGTGTTATTTTAAACAATAAAGATACTAAAATTTCAGATACTGAATCAAATATTCTGTCATTGTATTGTTACTTCTCTGTGGCAACCAGCATGGAGTAGGAAGTATTTTATTTCAAGGCAAAATCAACATTTTTTTTTTTAAGAATTGTTTTAAGTTAACAAAATAATGCAGTGATTCTAGGTGAAAACATTCCTATGTATAGTTATATGCATGCATGTAACTAAATCTGTAGGGTAGGTTGTTGATAGACATAATTAAAGAATAGCAATCCTTCATAAATTATTTACAAGGCTTTCGCACAAGCAGCAGCTTGACAGAAGGGTTACCTTTGTATTATCCAGCTACACAGCAGAAAGGGAGTAGATATGTGCTAGTTTAAAATGTTTGTCTAATATCTGGCTGTGTAGCAGCCCTCTGAACACGACTGCAATGATCTAGCTCTCTGCACAGAGAGGCATGGTGCAACCTTCTGTCATTGTAAGCCCAAATTAAATCAACCCTTGAAGAGTTTTGAAGTTATAGAGCCAGAACAGGAAATATATATAGTTGTTCTCTGAAACAGAACTGTGCGACTTGATGATTCTTGGCTCTCATATTATAAGCTGATTCAAATGTTCCTCCTCCACTGTTACATACAGGATTTTGCTTAGTTGCTTTTGTGCCTCCTTTGTGCCACTCTGGGGATGTGCCTGGAGTTCCCTTGCTCTGCTGTATGTTTGGGGTGTCTATCAGCTGTACCACACAGAAGCTAAAGGCATGAACAAGAGCCAAAGGGGTAACTGTGGGGAAGTACAGGAAAGCTAAAAGTATTCACAGCTGGATAGGTGATTTGCGCATTCCTATGTCCAACATGCAAGCTGCCCTTTGGCAAAACCCAAACTTGTGCTTATCTGAGATTCAAGGCTTAAAATAGATACTTTTCCTCTGTGTCTTTGAGGAAGATTAGGTCTCATCCATGCTAGACCTCTTCAGCTAAATTTAACTCTGGCTGTTAGAAAGACTTACTCATAATAGTAAGTAAGACTTACAGTAACAGCTGTGGAAACTACTGCTGTTCCTTTGGTTGAGGATTTATAAGGCAACTTTGCAGGGAGAAAATATTTCTTTTTTTAATGCACACATACTAGGCTGGATGACCTGAAAGAAGGAGGTACACGGCTGAACAGTGCCAGAGAGCAAGCTGTGTAATGGCACAGGTCAAAGTGCTAATATAGGAGGCCAATGCCCCTTTTGCCCTATTAACTACCTGTGTGGCTAGAAAAACAACAGAAAAACATTTAGAAAGCTTTATGTCTTGCTTTCTTTACTAAGAAGTTAAATTCTGGTATGTGAAAGCTGCGTGGCAGTGCTTACATTTGCTGATGCATTTTGGTCATACATTTATTTCAAGGTATCTGTCTGTATTTCTCTTCCAGGTTCAGGTCCTTCGCAATGCGGGGGAAGAAGTGACCCTAACTGTGTCCTTTCTGAAAAGAGCACCTGCCTTTCTCAAACTGCCACTGAATGAAGACTGTGCATGTAAGCCTTTATTACTTGGCCAAAAAGAACTCAGTTCAATGCTCGTGAACGCTTGCAGCTTCTGAAACTATTGTGCTTTGAGGCTGATTGACACCATCTTTTACAATCAGCATTACTGCCTGAATATAAGATGCTTCTATCGCTAGGGCTTTTGTTAACACTTACTTCAAGCAAAAAATTGCTATCTTTGATTGAAAACCAGATAACCAGGCATTTGCATGGTGTGAATCAACAAAGTTGAAGGTAAAAGAGTAGAGTTATTTTAGTTCGCAGTAGCTCACATCCTGATGCGGAGTATTTAAAATCAGGTTTTCAGAAAGCATCAGATAGTATTTTAATTTCAAAGACTTTTTTCTTGCAAATGTGAACATGCGATGTGTGTGTATATTTAGAGGGCTTAACTTTGCTGTTTAAAATTCAGAGGCTTTGGTGGAGGTGTCTGTCTACCTAAGAATAAATTGCTCTGGGATGATAAGTATTTTGTTTAAGTCCAACCGAGTTTTAGTCAACTAGCCCCATGAGAGAGATATGAAGACAGCTGTCTTCCTGTAATTATATTAAATTGTAAGTGTAGATGCATAATTATACAGTCGCAGCATACTAAGCATATTTATATGTCAACCTGCGTCTTTTGTCACCATTGCTTTCCTTCTGCTTCTTTCTCCCAAGAGGGTAAAAGGAATTGCTTAATTTTTAAGCAACAAAACACTAAATTTTTGATTTCAATACTTTTAGCCTTTGATTTTAAGTTAGTAGAAATTAAATAAACTAAATTATGAAATAGCATTTTATACAAAGGAAATATTGTCTTTTTCTTTTTCCTATGTATTAAATTCTAGTGAGACAAGAAACATATCAAAACTGTGTTCTTAACTAAAAATGTATTCCATTGTATGAAAGGGTACCATAGAGCATCCTGAGTGAAGCACAGGAATGTGCAATTGCATGGATCCTATCACGTTACTTTTGAGGTGTAGCCCTGCAGTCTCCTGAACTGTTACAAGAACATTTAGAACTGCAAACTCCACTGAGAGTAACAAAGTTACTCAAGTTCTTCAAGTAAAAGCAAAGAGAGAGAAAATATGCACTTCCCTTTTATTGTCAAATTTGCAAAAACCTTTGCTTTTTTTTTTTTCCTTACTAAACAGACTATTCACTTCTTTTAAGCAAAGCACACCAGGAGGCTTTCTTGTGCCTCCATTCAGCTTTCAAAGGAATTTAACTCAAGCCGGAAGGCAGATACTGACTGATGGAGAAAATAAATGAATGTTATATATGATAAAAGTCATTTGGTGGGGGGGGAAGAGGGGGAGGATGGGATGGGGAGAATGCATACATGCATACACAAATTTGAATTACAGCATCATAGATTAATGAAGATTTTTTTGTGAATTCATATTTCTATTAGGTGCCCCCAGTGACCAAAGCAGCGGCACATCCTCTCCGCTATGTGACAGTGGTTTGCATCTCAACTACCACCCCAACAACACGGTAAGTGCTTATATCTCCTTGATGGAATTACATGGAAGAATAATTATACTATAACAGCTAAGTGGAAGTACTAATAAAGGACAGCAACATGGGAGGAGCTCTAATTAGCATTGGAGATAGACAGTTCCATAGAGGGGAAAAAAGAGCTGCCAGATATCATGGCTGGGAATTAAACTAAGACAAATTATTACAGGCTGAGATTGTGCCTTGATAGATGTGATTACTATTTTTACTGGGGCAGTAGGGATTTCGCAAAAGTTTTTTTCTTCTAGATGATTTTCTCCACATATGAATTAAAATTCTTAAAATGACAATATATCTATTTATAAAAAAGGAAGAAAACTTTTTCAGAATATTTTTCCATTACTTATACTGCACACATTATTTAAAGCTTTTGGCAAAAGATGATTTAGGTGCATGTTTTTACCTATTTTTAAGGTGAGAGTGTTTTACTTCTAGTAATATACACTTAAAATCTTACTGAAGAGTGATAGGGTTATGGAGCAAAGTGTGTCTAGGATAAAATGCTACAGATGTTCAATCAGATTTTTACTAAAAGATACCTATGAAGTGCAACAAGGGACTTTTAACAATTTTCTTAGCCAAGAAATTAAAAATTTCCGTTATTCTATGTAGTTCTTAAGGGTTTTTTGCTGAGTATTTGTCTGTGTAGTAGATAAAAATATAAAAAGCACAGTATAAATAGACCAGTATACATCATAATTATTAAAAAAACTGTAAGCCTTATTGAGTAGACTTTGTCATTTTTGATTTTCGGCTTGTTTTACTGTACTTTCATATTTTACTATTAAGGGTTTTAAATAGCAACCCAGACATTTAAACATTAATACCACAGGTTTAAACTTGACTGTAATCTGGGAAGCCCCTAGGAATTATGCAAGTTTTAGGAGCTGGAATTTATAAAAATAAGATAACACCAATAAAATTGATGTCAAATAACAGTAAAAATATGTGTAACTAAAGCAGCAACAACAAAAGCAGATTTGTCTCAACAATCTATATAGGTATGTATATATATAAAAAGGCTATGACAGCAGATCCTAAACTGATTTATTCACTTCAATTCTAACTTTGCTTTTCTCATAAAAAAACATAATTTCATTTGTGAATTCTGTTTCTACAGGTGTCAAAACTGATCTAGATTATCTGCAGTTTCTATTTGAACTGATAATAATTTATTGAAACCAAGTCTTTCTCTTTCGGTTTAAATAATTTAATCAAATATCATGAACCTATAATCTGTAATTCACCCTAAATTAAATTTTTGTACTGAGGACCAGGATATGGTTCTTATCTCAGATGTCTTCTTGTCATGGGAACAGAATGCTTTGTAAAACCAAAGGAGGACTAAATTCTGTGCAACTTCTATGCCATAGTTCCTCCTTTTCCTGAAGATATTCTGTAAAAGGCATTATAACCGTTGAATATACATATAATGTGATGGGTGAGCAACTGGCCCATGAGTTATAGTGAATGGGGTAACATCAAGCTGGTGACCTGTCATTAATGAGGTTCTGCAGGGCTCCACCTTAGGCCCAGTGCACTTCAACATCATCATAAATGACTTGGATGCAGTACTGGAAGGGATACTAAGCAAGTTTACAGTCGATACAAAACTGGGAGGAGCTGTTGACTCCCTTGAAGGCAGAGAGGCCGTGCAGAGAGACTTGGACAAATTAGAAGACTGGGCAATCACCAGTCTTCTAATTTGATGTTTAAAAAGGGCAAGACCTGGATTCTGCACCTAGGGGGAGGAAATCCTGAATATAGATAAACTGGGAACCGAGAGTCTGGAGAGCAGTGCCATGGAAATGGACCTGGGTGTCCTGGTCGATGGCAAGTTAAATATGAGTCAGCAATGCCCTGGTGGCCAGGAGAGCCAACCGTGTCCTGGAGGGCATCAGGCAAAGTGTTGCCAGCTGGTCGAGGGAGGTGATTGTCCCACTCAGCTCTGCACTGGTGAAGCCTCATCTTGAATATGGGTGCAATTTTGAGGCATCTCAGTATAACAAAGATCTAAAGCTATTAGAGAGCATCCAAAGGAGAGCTGCGAAGGTGGTGAAGAGCCTTGAGGGGAAGACGTATGAGGAGCAGCTGATGTCACTTGATCTGTTCAGCCTGGAGAAGAGGAGACTGAGGGGAGACCTCATTGCAATCTACAACTTCCTTGTGAGGGGTAGAAAAGGGCAGGCACTGATCTTTTAATTTTCTGGTGACCAGTGACAGGACCCAAGGGAATGGCCTGAAGTTGTGTCAGATTTAGGTTAGATATTAGAAAAAGGTTCTTCACCCAGACATTGTTTGGTCACTGGAACAGGCTCCCCAGGGAAGTGGTCACAGCACCAAGCCTGACAGAGTTCGAGAAACGTTTGGACAATGTTCTTAAGCACTTAGTGGGTTTGTTGAGGCTGTCCTGTGCAGGGCCAGAAGCTGGACTTTGATGATCCTAGGGGGTCCCTTCCAACTCAGAAATTCTGTGATTCTGTGACTTACAGCCATAGTCTGTTTCCTTATTAGTTATGCAGGCTAAATATAGGGTTAACATTTCTACTCCAGTCATATCTAGGCCTACAGTTTGTATCTGAACTTTTACTGCATTTCAGCTTTTTCCCCAAGCTTAATCGCAGGTGAAGAAAGGTTCCCAAAAGCAGACAGAAAACATTAAAAATTCAAGATATTATTTTCAAAACAGCATCCTAGCTTAGTCTTTCTAGCCAATCATTTATTTATTTTTAATGAGTCTATGTTTTAAATAAGTGAACTGCTTATGAAAAATCTGCCATTTAGCTAACATGATATTCATAGAGATATTTGGTTTCATATAAATAAAATATATATGAACATATATGTAAAAGTAAAGTTCAAATTCGCAAAGCTTTATAATTCTGTAGATCTTACACAAAAGTCACACTCTAGAAAAATAGGTGTACTTAATTTTTGTAATATTTATTTTATAGACAACACCAGTAATAAAATATATAAAATCTGAGATTAAAAAAATTGTAAATTATGCAGGATTGGGAGGTACTATTTTATTGATATGCTGTCACTTGTTACTTAGGAGAAGAGACTGACCTCCACCTTGCTACAACCTTCTTTAAGGTAGTTGTAGAACCTCCTTTTCTCCAGGTTAAACAACCACAGCTCCTTCAGCCAGTCTTCATCAGTCTTGTGCTCCAGACCCTTCACCAGCTCCGTTGCCCTTCTCTGAACATGCTCCAGCACCTCAATGTCTTTTTTGTAGTGAAAGACCAAAAACTGAACACAGTATTTGAGGTGTGGCCTTACCATTGCTGAGTACAGGGGAATGATCACTGCTGTAGTCCTGCTGGACACACTATTCCAGATCCAAGCCAGGATGGCATTGACTTTCTTAGCCACCTGGGCACACTGCTGGCTCATGTTCAGATGGCTGTCGACCAACACCCCCAGGTCCTTTTCTGCTGGGCAGTTTTCCAGCCTCTCTTCCCCCAGCCTGCAGCGCTGCCTGCGGTGGTTGTGACCCAACTGCAGACCTGGCACTTCACCTCGTTGAACCTCATGCCATTGGCCTTGGTCCAGATCCCTTTGCAGAACCTTCCTGCTCTCCAGAAGATCGACAATCCTGTCCAATTTTCTGCAAACTGACTGAAAGTGCACTCAATCCCCTCTTCCAGATCACTGATAAAAATGTTAAACAGAACTAACCCAAATACTAAGCACTGGGGAACACCACTCGTGACTGGTCACCAACTGGATTTATCATCACTACTCTCTGGGCCCAGCCATTCATCCAGTTTTTTACCCAGCAAACTCTGCACCCATCCAAGCCATGAGCAACCAGTTTCTTCAGCAGAATGCTGTGGGAGACAGTGCCAAAAGCTTTACTAAAATCCAGTTTGACGGCCATCCACTTGGCAGGTCACTTGGTCGTAAAAGGAGATCAGGTCGATCAAGCAGGACCTGCCTTTTATAAACTCATGATGTCTGGACCTGATGCCTGATTGTCTTGCATCTGTCATGCGATGGCTCACGAGATGATCTGCTCCATGATCTTTCCTGGAACCAAAGTCAGACTGACAGGCCTGTAGTTCCCCAGATTCGCCTCCTGGCCCTTCTTGTAGATCAACATCACATTTGCCAACCCCCAGTCAGCCAGAACCTCTCTGGTTAGCCAGGACTGCTGGTAAATGATGGAAAGTAACTCAATGAACACCTATACCAGCTTCTCTCTGATCCCCATCCCTGCCTTCCAGCTCAGGGATTTGGTAGCAGGCGAATGACTGGTCTTACTATTAAAGACTGTGGTAAAGAAGGCATCAAATACCTCAGCCTTTTCCTAATCCTTTGCAACTATGAGAAGACACTTTGAAGAATCATACTTTTCCAAAACAATAACATCAATAGTGTTATTTTATGAAACATTTTATAAAGAAAGAGGGTTTGTATTTTTAAAAATAGATGTTGATAATTTCGCTTTTTATAGGCATTTCTCATGCAAATCCCTACTCTGTAAAAATGCTTGTGAAATTAGACTGTAGGTATTTAAACACTCATTCTTTGTAGATATGTTCATAGACGTGATAAAGTTCAGTTTTTATATAAGCAATGTCTTGTGTAAGTAGATAAAATTAAAATATTGATCTCAAGCTTGTAGCTCTGACAATTTTGACAATTTTCATCTTGTGTTAAATTCCATTTACAATTACCAGGTTTTGAGGTGATGTCATATGTGTACAGGGCCGTGGGGAACAACTGAATTATGGTTGTATGGTGAATAATTTAGTGATCTCCTTTATTTAGGGTGCAGATATAAAACTACAATCTAATGATGGGTTACTTGGTAAATAATCAGTCATTTCAAAAAAAAGGATACAGTCTATTTTCCTCAGGTTTTTAGAATACTTTTCCTCACACTTCCTGTAAGCATGTTATTGTTGAGGTTTATATAGATTTCTTTTTATTTAGGAGAAAAAGTTCTGCCACCAAGTGATTTGGAAAAAGTGGAACAATGCCAGATGAACTATAATGTCTTTGAAGTCTATCTCTTTTTTTCCAAATCTGCTGAGTATTTATAATGAAGTCCAAAACTGAGAAGGACTTTTCAATGTTTTTCAGGATACGTTATCATGTTCCTCATGGCCAGCATCCCCAGGACTTAGGTGGGAAAAAAGGTGGTGTGATCTTCGATTAATTCCACTTCTACATTCACGATTTTCCCAGTACCTTCCGGGATCAGATTTGTGCAGGTAAATAAGTTCAGAAGGTTGGAACTCGACTTCTTGGTTGACAGATACATGCATCAGGGAGTTGTCTTGCTAGAGAAATGCCATTATTAGATCCACTGCAGCTGCTAGAGACATGAAACATAAATTTTTATAAAGGTCTGTCAAGGTCCACCTTGGCTAATCTTCTGCTCTGATGTCAGCCGGGACCAAGTATATGGGGAGATGTATGGTCTTCCTACTTGCACCTAATGGTCAGCACCTTTCAGAGTTTGAGATTGCACATAGGTCATCATATTTAATAACTGCTAATGTGCCTGTCCTCAAAAGCTTCTTTCTAATCTGCTTTTCTTTGTGTCTTTGATTTTTGCAATGCATTATGTCATTGAGCTCTACAATGTAATTATGTTTCTAAAATCTGCTTCCTTCTGTTTGTGTTACATATCTCATCTGATTACTATATTAGGTGAAATAATCTTGTTTGGGGGCAGTGAGGGCTGGCTGCCCCATAGGGAAGATGAGCTGAGAGAGTACGGCAGTGAGGCTGGATGTGGCATTGTCCATGCAGACAAGGACCCCAACCCACTGCCCCCACTGGAGGAACAAAGAAGGCTTAGGGATGGTCTTCAGAGGAGTCCATCATGGTCAGGTGTGGCTCAGGTCAGGCTGGGAAGTCAGCTACAGATCAGGTCCAAATCAGTGGGATACATGTCCAGACACAGGAATAGCTGGAGCCATACTCAGACAAGGACCACAAACAAGAGCCTGAGAAGATAAGCAGCTCCCAAGTGTAGGGGTGGACAGGCCTCCCACTCAAGCTCTTCCACAGCAGCTTGATCCCACATCCCACAGTCTCACCATGGCACAGCTGGCCTCATGCACAGGCCACCAGTCTGCTGTGGGGGGCAAGAGGGTGGACTGTGGGCCCTTACCCTTGTACTGAGGGAAATACGAAATATCTTGATTTATGTTTTTATAACTTCATCTGACTGTCTTCTGTTTTCCAACCTAAAGGATCACAGATGTTATCTCCTTTTGGGAAACTCTTCTGTAGCTCTAACTATCTCTGTTATTCTCTGTTTCTTTCATCATTCTAATATATCACCTAAATGGCAAGGTAATCAGGACTGCAAGGAGGATACCCCCTGATTTACGTTAAGGCATAATGATGTTCTATATTTTTTTTGTCAGTTCTTATCTCACACTTTGTAATAACCTATTACTTTGTAACTGTCACTGAGCACTAAGGTGATGGTGTTTAGATAAATGTTTGTAGTAGCTCTTGTATTCTCTCCTTCATTTCTATAGCTACAGTAGGGTTTTTTTTCTTTCCATATAGCTAAAGTCATTTTTTCCTGTATGTTGTATTTTGCATGTGTTAATATTTAATTTCGTTGCCATTCTCTCTTACAATCACTGGGAAAGCTGTCCAAAGCTCATAGTTAGGCTTAAATTAATGGCATCATTGTGGTGGGTTGACCGTGGCTGGATACCAAGTGTCAATCAAGCTTCTCTATCACTGCTCTCCTCAGCAGAATGAGGGGGGGAGAAGACAAGATGGAAAAAAACCTCATGAGTCATTTGCCATTTAACAAAGCAAAGGTCACATTTGGAAGCAAAGAAAGCAAAACATTTATTCTCTGCTTCCCATTAGCAGGCGATGTTCAGCCAGTTCCTGGGAAGTAGGGCTTTGGTACTTGTAGCGGTTGCTCTGGAAGACAAGTGTTGTAATTAAAGAATACCCTTACTCCTCTTCCTTTCTTGTAGCTTTTATTGCTGAGCAGATGTCATATGTTATGGTATATCCCTTTGGTCAGTTTGGGTCAGCTGTCCTGGCTATTTGCCCTCCCACGACCTTGTATCCCCAGCCCACTGATGAGGAGGGAATGTTGGAGAGACAGTGCTGATACCATGAGAACACTGCTCAACAGTAGCCAACACACTGATGTGTAATCAATACCTTTCTAGCTGCCAATACAAAGCACAGTACTATGAGGGCTGCTGTGAGGAAGATTAAATTTATCTCCGTCAGACGCAATACAGTCCTATAGTCTTACAATTTTTCATTGTTTAATTTAGTATTATCCTAGTAAATCAGGAGAAATTAGGAAGGAAGACAACCAATATTCTGGAATGATTACTGTTTTACAAGTATAATGCAATGAAATAGAAATGAAAGTAGCTACAAAATCCAATAAGGCAAATGTATAAATAAGATCATGTTTGTTAAAAGTTTTAAATACCTTGATATTTTATGAATTCATTTGTCATCTGTATTTATAAGAATGAGGTTCTCGTACTGAAAATTCTGTGAGCTCCAGTGCTAAGTCATTAACTGGAGGACAGCTGTGTACAGGTACAAGGCATGTGTCTCTGTAACTTCTTTTTCTAATCAATCAGAAATAACAACTCTTAAGATTAGCACGAAGGATTTATCATTTGTGGCTCTGAGGTCTTACTAATTGAAATAAACTGTCTTTTCTGTATAGTCTTCATGTCTACCATCTTGGATATGAGTCTGGGAAGAACAGTGTGTTATGCTGTATCCTGATGGCACATCAGGCATTAGCAGTTTCAATTTTCCTGTTCCTCCATTCAAACGTGTAAAATTACAAAATTAATGCAGAAAAGTTATGTTAAATTTTCTGCAAAGGCTGTTTTGTGAAAGACCTTCCCAGTATCTTTTCTCTGTTGTTATGCTCACCCTTCCAGTGTTTCTATGGATCCTACAGTCAACTGTCACCATCTACCAACAGGACTGGATTTATGAGCCCCCCTAGAAACTGTGTGAAGAGAAGCCTTCAACATCCGTTTGGGGTTTGTGTGGGGTTAATTTTAGTGTTTCTTATCACAGCCTGCTTCCTTCTCATGGATACTCAATAAACACTTGAAAGTTGCACAAAAGCCTCTCACCACGTCATTTCTAAGGGCTTTGTTTCTTAGAATTACACTGCTTAGGTCTGACGGACATTTTTCCTATTCACGGAGCTGAAATTAAAGCAGGTTAGGCAGTATATGTTTCACCAGTAGATCCTTGTGAAGCTAAAAACAGCCTGCAGCTTTTGACTGGTAAAAGCAGAATCATATTTACTTGTCTGCATGATCCTTGTTCTATTGAGGAACAATGGCTGGCCCAGGGAGTCAAGGTGTAAACCAAAAGCTACAATGGCTTATTGGCTGAACTGAAATGGAACAGAATATAGTCATCACAGAGGAAGCACGATTTTTATTAAATTCTGTGAAAGCCTTCAGCTTGGTGTTTAACAATGAAGCATAAAGGGCCCAAAATCATAATAGTCAAATCTGAGATCCATTCTACTGTATACTTCAGATAAGATATTGAATTGAATAGAATTACTCACGTGGAAAATAAGCACATATTCAGCTGTTGATAGATGAAAGGTTTTAAAATTCAGTCTTCTGCATCAATAAAACACAAGCTTAAAGTGCACATAATAGAACTTGTACATTGCAGAGAAAGTTTCTTAAGTAGTAATGATATTCCTGAAATTTAAATTTCTAGAAAATAAATTTAAAAGTGTATTAATACAAAACATTATACCTGAACTCATACTCAAACCTCGAATAACTACTCTGATAATTTTCTCCTTCTGTCTTTCTATGCTGTCTAACGTTAGGAAGTAAGAGTACTTAAACAAAAATGCAGGATAAATATGAGACAGGAAGTACATTTTTCTTAAAGCATAGAACCAACATTGTATTTTGCTAGCAAGACAGTTTACAAGACTGTTTTAAATTACTGTAAACATTTTTAAATGTGACTACCTCTCAGAATTGGTTATAAGGGAAAGGTAATACTTTTTAAAAGATGCTGCTATAAACAGTGACATTAAAGTAAGGATATCGACAATATTATAAGAAAGCAACATGAACTGGAAGCTAATTCATTACATATTTCGTAGTTAGTATTTACAAAGGTGTTTTCACTATGTAAGGCTTTTTATATTTCAGAGTTTGAAAAGGCTGGCATGGAAATGTACCATTATCACATATAATATTGAACCTCATAATCATATTCTAGCTTTTCCAGTGGGATGCTTGAGGCACGTGAATTCTGGAGGGTATTCATACAGAATTCTAAAAGACATTCAGGTTAAAAATTGGGAAGCTTATTCATTTCAAATATAACTTTTGAGTTCCAGAAGGCACAGAACCTGAAATGTGTAAAAATGTGGGAAAGTTGAAAAAGTCTTCATCTGATCTCCACTTTTTTGTGTGTGTGCGTGTATTATAAAGTGATTAATATACTGTTTGTTCCATTTAGTACAAAACGTATTTAATACAGTATATTTTCAGGTTTGCATGCGTGGTATTATGGACTTGGGCTGGTCATTCAAAGTGTACTATTGCAATAATTTAAGGCTAAGGATATCTACTCCCAAGACACATTCAGAAGTAATTTATTAGGTAACCATGTATCTTACTGTCTGTGCTTATTGATACTTGGGTAAGAATATTATGGATTAGTGGTTTTATATCTGCACAGATCAAATTCCTAGCAACAGTAGGAACAGACTGATGCCTTGAATGCATCCGATTCAGTGTCTGTAATGTAAAGGAAATTTGTGCATCAGGACTGAATCTGGAACATACTGGGTTTTCTGTGCTTGTGTTCGTGTCACACATTAATAGACTCCTTGGATTTCTTCTTTGATTTACGATACACTGGGAACAAGGTGAGTCCTGAAAGTAACGCTACTTTTGATGAATGAGATGATCAACACATTTGTGCATCATGCTATGCTCTTCACGTAAGGATTTAGAAATCTATTCTGGAAAAAATAAATATCTATATTTCTAGCTAATTAAAATAAAGCATAGAATAAATAAATGATAGCAACATTACTTGAAGGTTTTTTAAATAAATCTTCCTCAAAACTTTACCAGTATATTTGGGAATTTAAACAAAAATCACTACTTGTGTAAAAAGACAACTAAATTGATAAGTTAGCTGATTCCTGCATGATTGTGTTAGGATTTATCAGCCTTATACCCCTATAAAAGCTGGTTCTCATGGTGGGACTCTCAAAGCAAAGGCATGCTCTAGTTCATTTTTATTGCTTCTCCTGACTGAAGTAAAAGCCTGTATTTGACACGGATGCAGCAAAGACCATTATGGTAGAGACAGATATTAGCCTCACATTCTATACTACTAGAATAAAATTTCAAGAGGTAAAAAACTCCAAACAAACAACTTTGATATGTCTTCAGATGTCAGAAACTTTCATCAGTGACACTCAGTTTTACCTTGAAGATAATACATCCTTTGCTTGAGCCATTCTCAAAGAACCTGAATGATGTACTTAATCTTAAACCATGAATTGATCATCAACACTTGGGTTTGTTACAGAATGTCAGCAGTGGAATTTGGTATTCTCTGTATGTTTAGTAATCTCTTTTCGTGGGATATGGATTAATATTGAGGGTTTTTTGGTTCTGAAGCCAGAGGCCTGTGAACCTTCCAAGGGCTTTTAGCCAAGAAGGCTATTTACTGAAGAAATTGGGTCTGCTACTGTTTTAGCATCTGAAAAATTTCTCTTGTTCTGTAATTGCTCAGTGCCTGGCAGTGGAAAGTCAGTGCATAAAACATGACAGGTATTGTATAAGTGCCCGGATTGTTGCTGGGTTAGAGGCATCCAGGTGTACGCTGCTTTTGTCATTAGATGTCTCTTGACATTCCAGTGTGTTTTGGTAATGATCCTTGATTCAGAAATGCAACTGGAAAAATCATTAATGCTACCTGATCAATTCTGAGTTCTCCAACCTCTCAATCAGTAGTTTAGAAGAGGATCAAAATTCTATAAACGAGAGCAGACAACAAGGGATGTCCAGACAGGAATCTTACTGTCTTTAAAGCATGTATTAGAAAAATGAAACAAAGATGTTGAGACAAATGTACTGGCATCCACTGATTTTCACAAATGGTGTCTACAGTTTCCAATGCACACTTTCTTCTTTTTGATCTGCTGTATTAAAGTATTAAGTCTTTGGTATGCATCAGATTTTTCTCTTGTTTAGCTTCTGAAGTCATACAGTCTATTGGTCAAAGTTCTGTGAAGCTAGTCTCTGGAAATTTTTTATAGCCTTTTGGAAGCTTAATATAGTCTGAATTGACCTTTTAGCATGATCTTTTTAATATGTCAGGTATTTTTAAAACAGGAAAAACAGCATTATATCAGTGTTCAGTGGCTGACCTTCATTGTAGTTGAAAGAAAAGCATTTCTACAAGTATTGTTAAGATGATATGCTAGAACAGATGAAATTTTCTTCTGACCTGATCTGTTATGATATGTCTATAGGCAAAATGCATTCCAAGTAATTGCTGTGGATGGGGTTTGCAGTGGAATAATTCAGTGTCTCTCCGCTGAAGACTCTATTGACTGGCTACAAGCAATAGCAAGTAACATTTCCAACCTCACAAAGCACAATGTAAGTATGGATCCAAGTAAGCCACAAGGTTTCCAATCACATTTGATTATTACTGTCATAAAAGCCTAATGGGTTCACACACAGAATTATCTGCATATAAACAATGCTTCAGGCTGTCTGAGAGAAGTCAACTCAAGTTTGTCATCAAATCAGAGAGAAATCATTGTGAGAAATCATTGAATGGGAAAATATTCTTCCCTACGGTCACATAGTTCACTCCATTGCTATCAGAGTTATTCACTTCTTAGCAGTACCATCTAGGATTAGACCAGACATACAGGAGGAAGCCAGGTGTGATGGGTGAACACATATAAAGGAAAAAGTTCTGTACTTTTTTCATAGTTTGAGAAGTCAAATCTATATAAAGACCAGCATAACAGATCTGAATTAGATTTTATGTGTGTTTAGGTATCATTTAACATAAGGAGAATGGCAAGGCGCTTCTGTGATATAGATACAGATATTCATTATCAGCAACGATTAAATGCATTTAAGCTTTATGCACTGTGCTTTATGATCTGACCTTGTGGGATAGATATCTCTTTTTGTTGAAGCAGGAAGAGTGTTATGCAAAAGTTTTGCCAAACTACTATTAGGACTGGTTGAAAGATTGTCTGGACCTTCCTGGGAGGTATTTTGCATTTGATAGTGAACATGCAGTTTTCCCTGTAGAAGTCTGTATGATACCTTTAGAGGTTTTCCTTAAAAAGTACAGAACACATGGTTAACTCCATTATTTTGAACTGAGTTATAACAAGGAAGCCCTTGAGGATTTAATTTATATTCTCTCAGATTTTCTTAAATCTGCTTTGGCTTCCCAAATCTGTCTCTGAATTTGCTTTTGTTTCAAATACAGGGAACATATTGAAGGAAGTTGTATTTCTTGGAGATTTATAATCAAGATGCAAAACTATGTTCCATCTGGCAGCAATATGTAAAAGTCATTGTATTATGAAAACGTGACAGACATGAATTCATCCACCATCTGCAAGCTTCCATGCAGAACCAGCGAACTTTGTGGCTATTTATTCATCCTTAAAATGCTGTTGCTATATAGAGCCTTTCTTGTCTTACTCGGTATCCTGAAAATTGAGGCGGCTGGGTTTTTTTCTCTTGCCATCTTTGGTTCAGTCTAGTCTATTAATAGTTCTTGCTGCCTAAATCAGTATACTTTTTTGCTTATAACAATAGACAGAGGCACCTAAATTTTATCTGATAACACTTTGATGAGACTATAATTATGGTTGCTTTCAACATTTATGTTTGCAAACTTGAATTTTGGTATTGCAATGTTATTACATGGTCTGAGTACCACTTATAATTCTACACTAGTTTCCATAAAATACAGAAAGAATTTATCTAATGTTTTTAAGAGGGAAATAGTAAATTATGCAACTATTATACCAATCTTTGTACTTATTTTGTCACAAAAATATCCTGTAAAGTAACTGTGAGTGTTAGAGCTTATGATAATTATCCATGAATCTACTTTTAAAACTGTCCTACTTGTTCATAGCCCTTATGAATTTATAGAAACCAATGAGATTCTCTTTCGTGTAATATACTTTTCTTTTAAATTCTCAGTTGCCAGAAAAAAAATAGTTATTTGACAACATATGTGATAAGTGAATATAAGAAATGTTATGAACACAGAGGAGAAAAAATTAAACTGTTGCTCAGAATGATGATTAGGTGAGATTAGAGGTCCCTATATTTTCTTTCTTTACAAATGGTTATTGACATATACATACTGTTGATGTTAGCATTTTTTCCTCTGAGAGAAGCATTTACTCACATTCTTCCTTATTGTGGCATCCGGCACCAAAGAAACAAAGAAGGTAAAGGAATTTATTTGAATTTTTGGACAAGTTGACTGAGTTTTAGTATCAATTACCTTCTGTAATCCAGGGATTACAGAAAATAATTTGTTTCATTTAAATACTGTGTAGCTCATAGAAGTGTTAACTAGCATTCTCTTTCTCACATCTACTTTTTGAAAAAGAAGGAAGCAGACAGAAAGCAGGAAAAAGTCTATAAAAACTACATTGTTTTTGAAAGCATTTCCTTTACTAGTGTGTCAAGTTTGGCCTCTGTAGATTTTGGTGGGATTTCACTTGCTAACTTTACATGTCTTAAAGCAGAACATCTTGAGTGATTCCTATGATTTATTTTTGACATCTATTTTATAATGAAATTAATTCCCCCAGGACAGGACTGTCTTTCCTTTGACTGGTAAGGGACTCTAGGGTGGTGAGTTCATACTTGATACCTAGGGAGATATGTATATTCTGTCACTGTTTTCTTTGAGGGGCCAAAGCAAGTTTCTCTGAATAAATCTGATAAAGAAATGCCTGGATATTTCTGACAAAAAAAAAAAAGCATACTAGTCTTAATCAGAAAATCTGAATTATTTTACTTTTTCACACACAAGATGGCTGAAAAAAATTATCTGATGGTTCCAACCCTGAAAGTGAAAAAAAGTGAAAGTGTGTGTGTGAGTTACATGCCCTATGCTCTGTGAAATGTGGGTCCCTAGCTCCCCAACACCATGTTTGAGCCTATAGTCCAATTAAATTTTTGTAAGAATAATGTCAAAAACTCTTCTTTTACGATCTAGTATGTCCAGACCTGACACTAAGGTGATGCAACTCAGCTGCAGTATTGTCAGCATAGCCAGTATCTACCAGAGAGCAAAAAGATAACAAAAATGCTGGAGTAGATGCAAAATCAAAATGCCTTGACATTATTATTGTCTTTAAAAGGCAGTGTTGCTAACTGAATGGAGGCTGGAAGATGGTGTCTGCAAGCAAACCCCTTTTATACTGCAGTGGTTAGACTACATTGTACAATATGACATAAAACTCATATCATTATGCAACAAAATATTACAAATTTAATGCAAAGATATAGAAAATTATATTCTGGCTATTCAGAATAGATTAGAAAAATCAGTATGCCAGCTGATGTAGTTCATTTCAAATTTCCATCAAAAGACAGACTTCAGTTATGAACTCTTTCTTTGTATTCAGGAGATTAGAACTAGTGTCCTCCAGTGTTTTAAAAATATTGAAAATAATACTGCTAATTTTAATTTCTTTAGCTCCCAAGAAACACTCTCTCATATGAGATAAAACACATCCCTTTAAAATTACAAAAGATTACTTGACTTGTATATTGACCAAAATGCATGCTATATACATGCACTGTTGGAAGTGACTTAATATTGCACTGTAATTGATGATGTGATGAATCCATAGAGACTATTCATTTCCAAAGATGGGTGCCTCTCCAACTCAAGTTACTTGAGTTGCATCTGTGTTAAAATTTTAACGGTTTTATCAATAGCCTCAAAACCCAGAACAGTTATATTAAACCCCTAAGTTTTGGGTAAGCAACTCTGATGCTGGAGTTGATGTTCTGAAAACTGAATACGTTAAATTGAACCTGTGCTTGGGAACTCTGATTCCTGTATGAACTGATGAGGCTCTACATCTTTTTGTTGCAGTCCAAAGACAACTGAAAAGGGAACAAGCTGCTGCTTCTACCTTTTCTTGCTAATGCTCCAAGCAGAAATTTTCAGTCAGATGTTCAATTCAGCGATGAATTATTTGCCTTTTCATGAACTTTTAAACTCTATTAGTTTCTGCGGTAATTGATACTGAGTTCTATTTTTTATCATCTATTTTGTTAAAGAGTTGTAGGATGACAGTATCCAAAAGGTCACATAGCTTTTAAAGAAATTACACTCTGGAAGAGTTTAAGAAAATATTCCAAAATCATGTGTTCTGTAAAGAACCACCAGCTGCCAATACATCCCTAATTTATGTGCTGCAATTTTTAAAGGCACTTAATGCAAAATTTTTAGTACAGCAGAAGTTTTAGGTCTCTGTAACAAAAGATTAATAAAAAAAACCCCAAACCACATTTAAGCTAGCATATTCTAGCTCATAGCTTTATACACTCTTTGAGGATTTATCCTCCCTTTGTCACTCTTGCCCATTGCTTTGTCTGTGGCAGGTTTTTCTACAGTGAGAGCAATGATACTTCTTTTCCCTCTCCCCTTCCATCATTTCTGTGGAAAACACTGCAACAGTTTTACATTTTTGCTTCCTACCTAGAAGCTAGCACTTGACAGCAGAGAAATAACATGAACTTCATCAAACGGGAATGACAGACAGCTGAGGTAAAATTGCTAAGCAGGAGGTGGCAAAAAGTTTTAATATTATCTAAAGAATGCTCATAAGATCTTGCAAGATACAGTTCACAGTAACCACTTTATCCCATCATGGTACATTTTTCTGGGTAAAATAACATGTATCTGTCAAATTAATGAGGCATATATTGATGGTAGAAGCATAGCAATAGCATGAAAGCAGTAGGATTAAGAGGTCTTCAATGGAGTATTGGCACAGTGTAGGTGTTTTTCAGAACATAAGCCTTTGTTTTGAACAAAGTTTAAAAGTTCAGTTGAAATCATGGCTTTAATCATATGCTTAAAATGTAACCCCTAATGAAAGATACTGCTACTAAGAGGACAAATATATTTGTCTTTATTTTCACTAGAGAAAAGAAAACAATAATACCTTCTCTTTACAATGCTGAAGTTTGGGTACAGGAATTGTCACTAGGTAGAAGGAGAAACAAAGAGTACAAACCAGGAGAAAAAAACAATTAGAATAATATGATCTGTTCCACTTGTAGAAAGAATAAAATATCACAGGACTACATTCAGTGTTAGTAAAGTTATTGAAATAAATAGTAGTCTATGTCTCATTTTTCTGGTGGATGCTACCACCAGTAAGAACGTACTAGGGAATATTGGATTACATAAATGTCACTCATATGAAGTTAACAGATTTCACATTTTAATTTTGTAGTTAAAATACAATGGCAAAACATCAGAATGCTCTAATGTTAGTAATTTTGGAGTTCTCAGAGATTATATATATACTTTTAGATGCCCTATGATCTGTGTATTACGATAATATTTAACTCTTGCTGGTTACTCAGCTATGAATATTTGGAGCAAATGCAAAAATGGCATTATTACTATTGAACCTCTTATAGTAGTATATTTTGTAGTAGTGGAAAAGTCAAGAACTGTCTGTAATTTAGAAGTTGAAAGCATTCTAAAATGAAGACTAAGCAGAGATTTATAAGAAGTCTACAAAGTATTCCTAATAGAATATTTTATATACATTATTTAATTTCCCCAAGACACAAATACTCAGATAAATTGGACATTATTATATAAATGGACATTCAACACTTTTTTTAAGCAATATTAGCCATTCAGGTGTTCACAGAGCTCTGACACTTTAATTTTTTGTTCTGAATTCCATTCTCTACCTCATAAAGGGAAGCTTATACAAGTAGTTATTCCAGTACTGATATTTAGATCTCTCTAGGAACGTTTAAAATGCAGACGTGGATACACTTGTAATATACTGCTTCATTTTTTTTTTTTCATATATGATTCTCTTAGGGCATGTAGATGTAAATGCATAAATGAAGTCAGTGTAACATCAGAATTACATAACTTAAATGTCTCAGATTTTTCCTCACTTTTTTTTTTTTAAATGTAGGCTGTTATCAGCTGCATATTTAAAAATATATGTGTTTCTATGTCACTTTTATCAAGTGTTATATATGGCCTTGTCTCATATTTACTTTTGGAAATTTGAGACTTCTTATTTTACAAACTTTTTGCTTGTACCTTGTTTAAAGAATTGTGGATAATTTTGTATCCTCTTGAGTGTGCTGATTTAGCTGCAAAGAAAGTTAAGTATTGCCAAATTGTATTGCTATTGCTCTGGTGTGTTTCATCTGCACTTTTATAATGTACCTGAGTTTAAATGACAATGCAGCAGGCCAGAAAAATAGTGCAAGTAAAGATTTCTTTGAGAAATATTTATTCAAGAATATTTATTCCAGAATAGTCACCTTATCTGGGAAATTTGTAGCAAGAAACTTCTGTCTTCATAGTTGGACTATTTGCTATGACACATTCTGATTATGGTGACAACATTCATCATAAAGACATGCAGTCTTGCAGTTTTGCTTTGGAATGCACTGTATAAACTTAAAGTAGCCATGATAGGTTTTCAAGTGAAATTAAATTTTCTTTCTCTGTTTCTCCCAAATTTTACATCTATTCATGGTATCTTTAAAAATATCTTTACTGCTTTGCTGTATATAAGTATAAAACTCTTGCAGTTGTCAATAATATCTCATAAAATATTAACATCTGTATTAGCATTATATATAACTCTAAAATACAATTTAAGAGAAACAATGTCCTTAGAAACAATAAAATCAAAAGCCCTTCTCTTTAAATTTACCTTTTTAATGTAAGCCTTTAAAAAAAATCAATGCTCTTGTAGAGAGAATATTTCTGCCGTTTTATATATGATGCTCTCGCACAGTAAAGAATCCCTGCACTTCAATTCACCCGATTCTGTATGGAGTCAAAATAATTTGTAGCCTTGCAGTAGTATTTAAATAAAAGAAAACATCAGTATTAAATATGTTCTTTAATCTATGCAGGATTTATATTAAGCTCTGAGACTCTTTCTCTCATTCCATTATTATTGAAGGCTTAATTAAGACATTATAGTAAAGACTATAATCTGTTTAGTTACAAGACACTTTGGACTAATGAGATACTTGCTCTAAACATTCCAGCCGGGGGAAAGGTAGCAAGGAGCCTGCCATATAGAATAGTTAAAAAAAAGCCTCTTGGTTGATTTTAAGTGGCAAAGGAATGACGACAGGAATAAAGGAAGTAAGAGCGGTCTAACTGGGAATGCAGGTCAGCAATTTGGGGTTTTACAGAGAGGCAACACCTGGAAGAAGAAAGGACTCATTATAAGTCGCCTTTTTGTGCCAAAATGCTTAGCTATCTTTTTGCTGTGGTTAGAGACTTCCAGCTACTGTAACCTAGTTTTTGTTGTGCAGTAAACTGTTCAATATTCCACAATTCGTTTATTTTCAGTGAGAGTGTGTAAAAGTAGCTGTTGAATCACAAACTGTTGTTGATAAGATAGCAACTGGGAAGTGGGAAGCCAGGCAAGAATAACCTTTCTTTTTGTATCCTTTCTTTTTGCTTTCTTAAAAAACCCACAACAAATACAAATATAATTATTCATATTCAAAGCAGCGTTGTCTTGTTTTGACATCCCTTTACTCTTACTCACTTTTAAAATATATTTTTAAAAGGTGACTATGTCAAAAGTTTTGCTTTTATTCCACAACCAGAGAATTAAAAGAAGAAAAGAATTAAAAGAAATGGAAATGCGCTCAAAAAGCCATAAAACACCTCAGGGTATACATTATTAGTAGCCTAATGTGTTGAAAGCACTTTTCCATTTGGTTGTCTTGCTTCATAAAGTGCCACAGACAGCAAGTGCAGTCAAGTAGTGCACAGATTATATTTGCGTGAGGAAGAGAATGGAATCAGAGAAAGAGGCACAGTTGTGTGGGAGAAGAGAGGAATTTCAGTCATTCCAGGACAGGTTTAAGAGGTTAGAACAAACAAGCCCCAACAGGCAAAACAACAAATGACCACTAAACTGCAGAGGAAATGAGCCCCATATACTCTGGATATGCCACTTCTCTGCTAACAAAAGGTATGAAACACTGTGACAATTTTCTTACCTCCTGAAAATAGCTGGGGTAAAGTGGCAGACATCTGGGGGAAAAGTCTGAAGTGTCTGAAATTATAGCTGTGCTGATCACCTGTGTGGGCACCAACAGAATTGCGGGGTTGTTTTGCTGAGGTTTTTTTCACCAGTTTGTTTTTTTCAGAGAATGAGATAATTACATTCAAAACTTGATTAAAAGAGGTAATTTCATTGAGGTCATGAAGTCAAGCTTGAAAAACTGAGAATGAAGCACCTTGTTTCATTCTCATTTCCCAATGCATGGTACTCCTTATTGACTTACTGCACTGAGAAATTATAAATTTCCTATGGAAATCTTACTTTTTTGAACTGGTTATAATGGCTGTTTCTGCTTTTCTCTATTTTCTTTTTTTTTTTTTAATTTTAAAACACTTTTTAACAACTTTACAGGCTATAAAAAGGTATTTTCCTAATTGTACCAGTCAGGAACTTTAGAACAGTAAATCAAAGGAAAACTTTCTTTGGTGAATTTATGGAATCCTTTGATACAACTTTTGGCCTATATCTGTAAAAAATTTTGGCCTAAATCTGTAAAACAATTCTGTGTCGCTCCATCTCTTTGTGAAATCAAACCTGCAATCCTTTACTATATGAAATGATGTCTCAGAAGGTATTAATCACATATATTTGATTGATATTAAAATGACTATACATTTTTATATTTGATGCATATAATCAAGTTTTTATTCCCCAATTTTGCTTTTTTTATGAGCCAGTTGTCAGTTACGCTTGGGTAGTTTGTCAAGAGAGCTCTCTATGTGCTAAACAGTACATATCGGGATCCTGAATTCTATTTTGATACGAGACCTCCTGTGATAGTAAAGGTCGTCGCTAATTTTTAGATACAGAGAATGAAGAAATCATAAAATACCACTGGAAAGGAGGCAACCAGGTAGTTAAAGAATGCCTGTTCATCTCATCTGTGACTACTTAATGGTTCAGTGTCATAAAATACAACATAAAATGCAACCAGGGAAAAATTTAAAGCGTGTTAATTCTTACGCTTACTTTTACCTGTATTAGCAGAAAGATGATGTAATAATGCAAATACAGAATTTAGCTCTTTAACAAAATACATCCCAATTTTATTCTTAACGCTACTTTTTAAATGTCATGAAGCAAACCTTATTTATATTTCCAATTACTGCTGTTCTACTGCTCTTCCAATGCGATGCATTAAACCCACAAAGATCAGTAAAAAGTGGCTTTGTAGCCCATTGTGTCCATTATATACTGACAATTCAAATAACAAGATAAAGTAATTTTTTCTCTAGATCGAATTCTTCGGAGGTAGATTTAAATGTGTGCAACTAACCTACGTAGATGTGATTTATTTGCATATTTCATAGGTTTTCTGTTTGTACAGGTGAGGAATCTTAATAAAAAAGCAGAATAAAATAGTATATGTCCAAATTCCAAAAATATTTATAAGTCTGTTGGTGAATGATCATGCAAACTTGTGGTTTACTCTGGGGAAAAATCTGTTACTTGCTTCTCAGAAAATATTGTTTTCACTGTGTTTATTTCCTAAGGCCATTTTTAAGGTAATAAAAAGGATGAAAAACTTCCTACAGTGTGTCAACATGCTGAGGCTTCTCACATAATTCAGTTGCTTTAACATTGTCAGAGGAGTTTCAGCAGTCCTTTTTTTCTGGTATCTGATTGCCAAGGAACTTGACTTCTCTTTTTATACCTACTTGCTTGTAAATGCATAGGAATTCAATCTAATTTAGCTAAACTAAATTAGCTAACTAACAGCTAAATGTTAGCTGTTTGTCCCTAAAAAGCAAGATCCTCTCCACCCAAACTTGCTATGTAGTAAAGGGATATTAAAAAAATGTCTTTAAAACTTGAAGGAAGTGAACCAGTCCTCCTAATATCGGCAGTTACTTCTACCCCATTAACTATATAAAGAATGCAGATATCTCCAGAGGGTAATTCCATCTCCTGGAATTAAGTACCTACCTCTCTCACTTCTAATAGGAAATGGCAAGAGGGTACTTTAGCATAATAGCCTACAGGTTGGAAGAGTCACCCTGATGTGAGAGACAGGATCTCTCCGTGCTAGTCAGCCTGCAGCCCGGTACCATCTGTCTCACCACTGGCCAAAGGATATCCAGAGGCAGAGCAGGGCTGAGGCTCTGCTCCCCCTTCCAGACTGTTCTCTGTGCTATCTATACAGCTATATGTAATATTCATGCCAATGCTGTTGACAGGAGACAGGGGTCTCAGTCATACTGTCTGGTAGGATTCATCCAGCTGGAGTATTGCTTAAGTGCAGTAGATAAATGCTTATCTCCTGCAGCCTGAGTACTGTATCCCCCACACCATGGTGGGGTACTCTGGTATTACCTACCATGACCAAATTGGACACAGACACTCTACTCCCCATACTACAGTGTAGCTTTTATTTTTTTTACAGAGATTTAACACAATTTATTTCACTAATTTAGTAAACAGTGAAATCCCACAAACAGTTGTTTTAGCATGACTGAAAGGCAGGGAACATAGGGTAGGTATACAAGCAGGAAGAGAAAAGTCAACGTAAATTTCTTCAGCCAAGTTTTCCACAAAAGAGGAAGATCAGCAAAAACAGGCCTCATGTAGATGTCTTCAACTTAGCAGCTGGGGATTTTTCATGTTTGCGAATGTTGTAGTCAGATAAGCCTTCTTTACGCTTTTCCTTTCTTCTATCTTCCTTTGCAATTCCCAAAAGTTTTAAAAACTAATGAGAATGTCTTTCAGGTTTTGAGATCAAATTTAAATCCATGCTTCTTGAGCTGCTCTCACTTCGTAGGAAGTGTTCTGCACCATTTTGGAGTGCTGAGACTTCTTAATTTGTGACATAATTTGTGTGAAAAAATAGCTCACATTGCTTTGGGGAAGCCAGATTGATGCAAAATATTTGAGTTTTTTTCTGGTTTAGTTTTGTGGTTTTTTTTTATTTTTTCTTTATTAGCGATGGACTTAATCATTGCTGAATAAAGAGTGTAAATAAAAATATTTTTTGCTTTTCTCTTCGTGTTTGCTTTCCCATTCATTGTGGCTGCTGTTTTCACTTCCCAGGTGCAGATATACCTGGGGAAAATTATAGCCTTAGTACAGCATTATTATTGTATGGGGAAAATACAAGTTTTACTGGACATTTCTATATATATTTGCTTAATATTTCTTCACTGGAATACCAGCCTGTGGCTGCTGTTTAGATTTAGAAGAACTCCTAGTGTCCATTGCATTGAATGCAGACACCTGTTTTAATGTCTCAGATACCCTTTTTCTTGTGCTAATGTTATTAGTCACTTGCATTAATTATTCTGAGGGGTTGCAAAGATTTTTGTCTTTTCATGAGATACTCCAGATGTCTTCCAAGAAAGTAATGAAGTTTATTATTGTAAGAGGAGCCATGGAAATGCAAATATGAAGTAAATCTCAAAGGGCATTTGCTTTATTAAATTATGTACAAGTGACCAACGACTACACACGCGTCTGTGCTTTCACCTCTACATATTTTTATAAGATGCATTTGTTAGATAGAGTGAATATATTATTTTTGCCACTTGTGTTGTTCTTTGCCAGACAGAAAAACACAGGCATCTACTCATAAACTTATATTTTAATAGTGTGTGCATTCTATTTAAATGTTTATCTCATTTTGTAACAGTAGCAATTTTAATTTTAAAGGATTTCCTTTTTTTACACCATATATAGAGTGGTTTCCAAGAGGATATAAGTCCTTAGGCTGACATAACCCCTATGGAGTTGTGGAGCTAACATTCTTTTTCAGTTCCTCCTTAAATAATTGATAAATCATAGTGTTTATGCATGTTTGATACCAGAAATATTTCCTTGACCAGATTAACATAAACAGGCCTTTATATTGCTGTATAAACTATAAGTTTTAAAATATTATAGCAAGAAAAATCCTGAGAGGCTGTTGACAAGCTGTTTTAAACAGATTATTTTTAAAGTTATTTTCTTAATTAGATAGTCAGTATACCTCTCCAGACTATTTAGCAATGTATGCCTGCACCTTAATTAAGCTAGCTGCTCTTGCTGCAGCACTATGAATATTAGCATATTCATTTACCAAACAGTTACCATAAACAGGATATTCTTCTCAAAAATGTAATAAACAGAATTCAGGAAAATATTGTATGCAATCTGAATAAAAAAAAATAGTCCCTGTTGTTCAAATAGTGACTAGAACTCTCTAGAACATCTAGGCTTGCAGATGGTTCTATCAGTAAATTAATTTTCCTTTTACGTAACTGGATAGGTTGCAGGCCAAGCCTGGCTTAGAGCAATTATAGCTGTCTGACTTCTATTTAATCTTCTGATCCAAACCCCACTTTTTAAATTCATAGAAAAAATCCCAACAAATCACATCTTATGCATTTTATGCTTATATATTTTTAAACCCTATAGACAGCCCCACAGAAACTTCCCACTTGCTCCTGGTTATAATACCATACATTCTTTACAATGGGGTGACATAGAAGGCGGTTTGCATCTTGACTAGGTGATCAGCAAATAATAAAAAATTCAACTGGCCGCATTGCTTGTCTCTGTAGCTCCACTGGCCATGTTGGTTTTATGTTGGCAAGCTACAACTCTAAAGCATGCTTTTTTTTGCTTTAGACTTGAATAGATGAAAAACTTCAGCTCCAGAAACATTATCCTGTCAGCTAAAAAAAATCTTACATTTTTACGGGTTGGTGTCCTCTATCCCAAGCATTAGAAGATAAGAAAGTTAATATTAATAATGGGATTACTTTCAACAGTGCAATCTTTTTATCAGTGTCATCAGCTTCTTAGTAGTTTTTTATATTGTCTCTCTTACTTTGTTTACTACTGTTATTTTAGTAGTATTTCCTGGAGAGCACAAGGGAGTCTACCAATATAGCATCACTGTCACTGAATAGCTTCTTTTACATTTTCATATATGAATACTTTTATAATCAAAAATCAATAGATAGCCATATTTTCCGGAAGATGCATACTCTAGTGGTCCACTGGAAAGAAAATAAAGTGCAAAAAGGGAAATGGCTAAATGATGAACTCTTTATTATCCAAAACCAGAGGAAATAAATAGCAGAGTAGAATTTGTAACTAAGAGTGGGCTTTGGAAGTATCCCTTGACAACGCAGAACCAAAATGTGGTAGGACTAGATGAGATTTCCTCGGTTGGGAAGCTATAAGAGTGAAAATAAATAGTTTTGACATACACCAGTGATAACAGAGAGACCACGAAAAGGATTGGTTCACTGCAAACTGAAAATTATTGGCAGATAATGGCAAGAAAGTCGCGGCCGGCAGTGACCCCCCAGAAACCCCTCGAACTGCGACAGTCAAGGTATTAAATACTCTGTTAGATCAGGGTTTACTCAGAAGGTCATTTGTAGAACAGATGATTGTCACCATTCATAAATGTGACACAATTTTGAATAAAGTCAGAACATGTTAGAGACCAGAGAGGGTACTAGGTATACAGTAATGCGAAGCATTTTAGATTTACACATTCTCTATAATTCTAACTACGTCCTAATTACATTACTTATAACCTAAAAAGGATTGAGCTTCTGTTGTAAATCCATTTGCTGAGTATGGGAAGTTTCTAAATGACATAAATAGTAGTAAAGCAGAAGTTACAAGTTTTTTGTGGCATAGAACAACCAGTGCATAGGGTTTCAGGGTACAAACTGTCTTTATATAGCTTTATTTCATTACTATTTTTTTTCGATCATGACCAGCTCCAAACTAAATCTTTTGCAAATAGTGTGTTAATACCCACCTAATTACTGCTAAGAACAGCCAGTACTCATAGTGAAGGAGTAATTATATATTTGATGTAGGAATTACTGCCTTCATTCATCTTCAGGATTTTCTTCTTCTAGGGCTTTGAGCTTATGCTCTCACGGCAGCCTTCATCGTTATGAATAGGCATATTATTCACATACTTAGTTGCTTTGTTCAGTTTAATTTCTTAATATACTATTTTGATATATATTGCTATTTTAAGTGATATCACAGTGGTGTCAAGTTTATACCATTAATTCCCACATTGTGGCAATATATAATAACGAAACCACATACAATTTTACTTATTATGGAGCATCTGGTTTTGTTACAGCTTGACATATGCATTTCACTTGTTGTAAATTATGGCTTTCCTATTCTACTCATGCCACTGTCTTCATCATTATACCTCTGTTGAATAAGTTATTTCCTGATTTTTCTTTTAACTGTAGTGCTGGAGTAATTTTCTGAGCATGTGTGTGCATGCCTTTTTCTTTCAGGAAAGATAATGTCCCTGAATAATAACTAGAACTTCACTAGAGTAATAAGAGAAAACATTGTGGAAAAAAATTAATATGTTTTTAATTGATTCCAGTAATTTTTGGTGTCATAAGGATTATTCTTCCTTTTTATATTGCTTTTATTGTTGAAACTTACAGAAACTGACACATGTTGGTATCTTGAAAATATGGAATACCATGATTTGCATTTATTAGCTCATAACATCATAGAATCTTGGAATGCCAGGTTGTAAGATCATCAAAGATCATCTGGTCCAGCCTTTCTTGGCAAAGGAATAGTCTGGACAACATGGCCCAGAACCTTGTTCAGCTGAATCTTAAAAGTTTCCGAATTCAGGGAGTTCACCACTTCCCTGGAGAGGTTATTCCAGCGACTGTTTGTTCTCACTGTGAAAAATTTTCCTCGTGTTTTTAATTGGAATCTCCTCAGGAGTATCTTGTACCCATTACCCCTGTCTTTCTCCTGTGACTCCTTGTAAAAAGGGAATCTCCCATCTTCTTTTTAGTCACCCTTTAAACACTGTATCATGGTGATAAGGCCTCCCCTAAGCCTTCTTTTTCGAGACTGAACAAACCCAGTTCTTTCAGCCTTTCCTCATATGGCAGGCTTCCCAGTCTTTTGATCATCTTTGTGACCCTTCTATGGACCCTCCTTGAATTGTTTGAACTACAGCAAAAATCTCTACTTTTGACTAAACAATCTCCTTTACTGCTGAAATTAAATTAGGCAGGGAGTTTTTGCACTTTCAATGAAAGATCTTAAAAATGTTTCTTGAACTTTATATACTATGTGACATCTCTCATACAAAAATATGTTATTTTAAATGGTTTGAAATTTGTTTTTAACTTTTTTTTTTTTGTTGAAAAATTATTTTCAAATGTTATGTTTAGGCTGGTAAAATGCAATGAAATCCATAGTTGTCTCATAGGCAAATCTTAAATGCATACTGAAAGAAAGAGTCATCTTTAAATTTACTTGTAATATCATCAATACCGTCTTAACCATTCTTAATGCAAATAAATTGGCAATTTATGGGAGGTTGGAGAAAATTCTGTTGATTTTTAACTCTTATAACCTCCTCATATTTAAGGATTATGAGGTCATATCCAAAGCAAGAAAAAAATACCATCTATTGCTACTGTGTCCCTTTAACAATATTGTAAAAAATTAAATAGTCCTCAAATGCAGTTCAGTATGTACCACATTTAAAGAAGAGGAAATAGGAAAAAAAAGTCTAAGCTTGAAAATTAATTGGTTTGTGTAAAAAATTGTACCCTACCCTTTTTTATCCCTTTATATCTTCTACTCCTTGGCCTACCTTTCAGCCATGGTCCCACAGCTACACAGCTCTTTACACTTGCATATTGATCAGTATTTGATAATTTCTTTTCAGAAATGCCAGAAGATACTGAGAAAAGCCATATTTACCAGAACTTTTGCATACTATTTTATAATGAATTCTTAGTTATGAGGTAAAACTGGAGATAAATAACTGTATTCTTTAGAAGGGAACGAAATTCAAGACTTTTCAGCAGCATGTTAAGAGAAAAAAGGTTAAGGAGACTCCAATCTTTCCTATTCATGGCAGTGTAGAAGCTTTATTGCAAAAGAATTTCTCATTGAAAACCAGCTCAGAGTATAAATGAATACAGTGCTAGAGTGAGTCTGTGATTAATCTGAATGCAGAGTACACTGAGACCCATTCTGCATAAGGAGGAGGGACCAGATGTATTTTACAAAATATGAGGACATGACCTTTAAACATACAAGCATTACAAAGTAATTTTGTAGTGTTTCAAGTGAAATTTAAAATAATCAGTTATATAGATGAATGGGAAGCTTTCAGCAGAAACAGGTACTGAAAAACTCAGTATCTTTTTTATCCTATCTCACAGTGACATAATATATTTCTCTTTTTGTGAGTGTGTCAGATTTAGCAATTGTGTTAATACCTAGTTCATTGTCATGTGAACCTAGTGTCTCAACAGCTTTTTATATTATGTCAACCAAATTATTTAAGTAATGTAATATCAGTTGATTTTTTTAGCTTACAAGCAGTTTGTTACCTGGTGCTGTCAGCCAAATTGTCTCATAAATATTGCTGTTCTTCCTGAGAGTTCCAAAAGAATAAAAGTGTGTAATTCTTTTAGACAGAATAAGTGAAATGTGACACAATATAATAAAGACTAGGTGTTTCCATAATTTTATTTTTAATCCACTCAGACTAAAGTAAATAAATGGGTTGATGGTGGGGTGGAAGAAGATATAATACCTGCAAAGACTACAAAAAGCCTCTTTAGATTCATTGCTTCAGGTAAAGGTATTGGACGCTTTATTGAACTTTGCCAGCAGGAATTCATTTAGACTGGTATGCTATGGTGTAAGTATTAAATGTATTTTAAAAATCACTGTCTACATTTCTGTGGGGCATTAGGTTCTATCAAGAGGGGTAATTGTCTCATATGTTATATATAATTGTATATAATATAATTGTACGAAATTCCTCATGTCTTCTTCTATTTAGCTACCCCTTTTGTCATATTAAATGCCAGAGTGTGAACTGCAAATGTTATCATGTGTACCAAAGTGAGGAGTGCTGAAATAATGCAAACTTGGCAAACTGTGAACTCTTCATGGGCAAGGTCAGAAGCCTGCTGATAGACTGAGAGCATAGGAACAAAGTAAGTTTAGCTGCACTCTTCAACAACCTGCCTCATTCTGTTTCAGCCCAGAGTGAAAAGACCAGGTTGGAAACAGGGACCTAAAAGGCAAGGAAACATGTGACTGAGTAAAGAAGCAGGTCAAAAGATGTGAATAGTACTTTTAGGAGGAAGGAATACAAGGAGAGTAATGAGCTTCAACAAATAGATCATATACAGAGCAAACCGATGATGAAAATATAAGTTCTGTTATGAGGTCTTTTTCTTCCAACACCTGCTAATGGTTCAAGTAGAAACTTTAGCTGGGAACCACAGCTAGAGGTGTCTCAATTCAAATCTTAAACTGAATTTGTAGGAGTCACGGTTTGCAGTTCACTTCCAAAGAAGGCTGAGGAGGGAGGAAGATATCTCAGCTGGAGCATACCTGCTAGTTAAATCTCTTAAGAAGTTGGTAGAGATATTACGTGAGGTAAGCTTTCAGACACAGTGAAATCTGGAATCAAGGGGTATGGAGAAGATATTTGGCAACAAGCCAGAAAGATCCACAGTAACCCCTACTGTGAATGAGGAAAACCTAGCTAACAGGACATTTCTACTTACAGAAATAGGGAAATGATCCCTTCTCAGGCAGTGATGCATTACAATGCTGCCTGCAGAAGCTGAGGTTTCAAGCCTAATGACAGAGTGGATTAAATATAAAATGAAGGCCTGGCAGGCGGGAAAAGCTGTGAGATTAATGATGATCCTTCCCTTGAGGAAGAGATGTATTGGTCATGAGTGACTCATTCTTGTGTGTGATGAAAACATCAGTCTAGTATTGACCTAATACTGTGGGAAGTCTTCTGTCTCCCAGGAGCTTAAATCTGAGGGATATTGCCAAAGCCATCTAGTCAAATGACAGTTAGCTGGGACTGCTCATTCATGCAGGCATGACTGATTTCAGTGTCACTCTAAGCAGATAAAAAGTGACTATGAGACTCTTAGAGGAAGGCTAAAGGGGTCAGAGCTGTTGTAATGTGCTAGTAAGTCCTCCTGGTCATTCAGGAAAAATGTGTCCTACAGTGCTCATATGCAGAAGTAGTGTCACTAAAGAGGGCTTTGCCTTCTTTGACAATAGCATGAACTTGCAAGTAAATACATGGTGAAATGGAACTGGCTTAGCCTGAAGCAAAGAACAGTGTTTCAACTTTAGAAAAGCTACATGAAGGGCAGGCAGTTTCTTCTTTGTTTCTGTGGTGGATTACATGAGAAGTAATGGGATTAAACTGCAACTGGAAAGAGTCTGGTTTGATGAAAGGAGAACTTCCAATGCTAAGAGCTGTATTTGCTAATAGATTGACTCATAAGGCATTAAGAGTGTCATCATGTCAGGATTGTACAAATGAGTTGGACAACAAGCTTTGTTCTGTTGAGTTACTTTTCAGCCATATGTTTCTGTTCTTTTGTATCATCATAAAATGAACAAATTCATATCAGTGTTTGCAACTCAATTCAGAAATACTACGATAAGACAAACCATGGCTAACATTAGATTAAAGTTTTTACCCTGTTCCTTTGGCATTCTGTGAAAACTTCTGAAAGTAAATACTATATACTAGTTCTTATATTGTCTAAATTTTATGTTGTAATGAAATTGTAAGTGAAAAGTAAAATTGAAATTGGACTTACCTACATTATTTAATTTCCTTGAGAAATCAGACAGTATGAAATCTGAAGTTTTAAACCAGGAGAGACATTTAGATCAATTTTTAACAATTTAATGGTCTTGTTTCTACTGGGATTCCTTATTCTGCAGTAATAACTTGGGAACAGAGGGCCTAGGGGCTGCAGACCTGCTAATCAAATTATAATTTAAAAAATATTATCTAGGAAAATCTGGAAGTTGTATTTCAGATGGAAGTCCTTGCTATCTTGAAAGAAAGACTGGATAGTTAGTTGCTACTTACAGTAGGAGGGAATCCATGGATATGTTTTTTAACAAGAAGCAAAATGGATTTGAATACCTATGTTGTAGTATTCAGACGGATTTCCATTGTAAACTGTTTATCTTTGGTGGATAGTAAAGTTGTTTTAAATTGCAAATGAAAAGATACTCAAGAGGAATATATATCACTATTTTGTGAGCAGATGTTTTACTTATTATTACCTACACCAGCTTTTTTACTCTTAGTGTGACTGATATTTCAGTAATCGTACTTCAGTGAACAACCACGATTATGATATAAACCACAATTATCCAGTTGCATTTCATTATCTGAAGCAATGATTCCAGTATCTCCTTCTGGGTCAGTTTTTTGTTGTTGTTGTTGTTTGGGTGGTTTTTTTTTTGTTTTGGGTTTTTTTTGTGTTTGTTTGTTTGTTTTCATTTTGCTTTGGGGTTTTTTCATATCTTTTAAATTCTTATTGTTCACAGTCCTTCTAACACATCTTCAGTAGAGAGACATATGTTTCTTACTTTCAGATGGGACCATAATAGCTTTTTCAGGTATTGGCTTTAATTCATTTTCATTGTCTCTAATAATATGCATGTTGCTGTTGGTATTTTATTTATCGAGATTCACTGTTTTAAAACTGTGTGGTTTGTAGCACATGTATCTTTTCTAAAGAGCCACAATAGCAATATTGTCATCAAGGTAGCATCCAAATTTAGGAATGGATGTTAAATATTGCAGGATTAAATGAAGTCATTCATCTATTAAGCAAAAAAAAACAATTATTTTTTTTTAATTTGAGTATAATTGATTGCGGTTCTATTATGGGAACATCACAGTTATGTGAAGACTAAGTTTTGTGCTTTTGTCCTGAGGGCTCCCACTATACTTTCATATAATAGTTACAAATCTGGTATTTCTTTCTGATATCCATCCATCACTGCTCTGCTCATAGTGTTCAATGCATCACTGAACCCTTTTTAATAAGAAAGGAAAGTTTTGATAGTCTGCAGGTTTGTGATCACAGTTCAGATTTATGCTTTGATAGTGCTTGTAGGTGCCATAAATTGATAATAACTCTCAATATCCAAATATTTTCTTTCCGTACATCAGTTCAAAACCTCTGTTAGGAATGATTTGTATTCATCTGCTTCCATTTTTGGGGGACCATTCCTGAGTTTTACTTGAAATATTTTGTTGTCTCCAAAAGTATTTATCAAATACTTGTATTGAAACTCAACAAAAAATGGAAGCTCTCTGTGTACTTTGTACAACTGGCTAATAAAAAGTCAGTAGAATTTAAAAGGAAGCTGGTAGAATT
The DNA here is from genome assembly GCF_001604755.1 of Lepidothrix coronata. Lineage (NCBI taxonomy): Eukaryota > Metazoa > Chordata > Aves > Passeriformes > Pipridae > Lepidothrix > Lepidothrix coronata. The sequence goes on along the minus strand of NW_016690186.1, from coordinate 2,317,932 downwards.
ATAGGACTGCTTTCCAGATGAGACCCTAAGACTATCCTAGGCCTCTTTTCCTCTACTTATATGTAGGATTCAAAGGAAACATGTAGATTGAGATGATCCATAAGAATGTTAAGTACTAATACTGAACCAGAATAAAGATCTATCTAGTTATCTGTCTGGTGATAGCAAAAGAATAGTTATATTTCCCTTCGTCTTTCCAGCCATCAGCAGATTAGGGACTTTCTGAATTATGTCTACTGTGTCTTAATTGTCTATAAACTTCAAAAATATTTGATCTCTTTCTGTAATTTTTTGACTCCTAAGAGAGGTTTTATAATGTTAATTATATAAGCTGAAACATATCATCTTGGATCTCACTTTTGTTCCCATCTAGAAACCGTGGTGAGAATGATTCAGCCTGCAGGTATCTACAGGAACAGACTCTAAAGCAGAGGTCAGGCTTGTGCTTATGCATTATTCAGTGTTGAATCAAGCCTCTCCTCTATATAAATGTTCACATATTCTGGTTTTTTCCCCTTTCTTTCTTCAAGGAACTTATTGCTGAATTCCTTCGGCCTGACTTTATTTGCAATACAGTGTGTCTAGTCTTGAGAAAACTCCAAGTTAGATGTGAAAATACTAGAAATTATGAAAGTAAGCCAAACTTTCTATCCTTTGAATGATTTATTTGGTAAAATATGATCAACACACATCACACAATGGCATCATCCCTGATGGGTCAGGAAGCAGACATGAATATTACATTAAATACTTCCTATGCTCCCATATTTTCCAGAACACACTGACTGATCACTTTGCATATGCTAGCTTACATACGTTTTTAGCCTAAACTGTAAAACCTACTACAGCTTGTAAAATCTGCATCAAGAACTCCTATGTTTAGTCTATAGGAAGTTATACATATATTGGAATGCATTCACCAATATATGATGCTTTTTGTGTGAACTGTTGCATGTTTCTTCTCTGATTCCCTGTTTCTTTCAATGCACATATACTGTTGGGTAATAACATTTCAAGACTTTATCATGACTTACCTATTGCACTGAGCAAACACAAGCTTAGCAAGGACAGAAGATAAAACTAGCTAACGAGTAATTTCCAGTGTTAGTTTTGTACTCTTTCTTAGTCATTAACATAAGATTATCACAACCTGGATTTATGTTTTCTTCAAAATTGCTCCAAACTGCAATGATCCTGCTTCCTGTTTGTGATCACTTAACATCCCAATGGCACAAACTCTATTCTTGTTTTAATGCATGAGATGAAGAACTAGCTAATGAATTTACATTCTTGTCAAGCTCTTACATTTTAATTAGCTGTTAATGAATGTAAATCAGCAATTGTGTAATGCAAACAATTCATGAAGAAGGCTGCAGAGTCGAAATTGTTTGGGGAAATCCATCTATATTTGGCTAGCAAAAGTTAATAAAGGGTTCTTTTTTAAGTGAAAAATTTCTGAGACCTGCAAAGTTACATGATATATCCAGACTGCAAGAAAATGACAGATCAAATGATATGTGAAAACGTGGAAGAATCTTGTGTACTGCCTAAGTCAGCAAAATAATGAACAGGAGCTGGTGCCCACTCATTCCATATTTTGCCCTTCAGTCTTGGCTGTTCCTGTAGGTACTCCAAGGCAATGGTCTCTGTCAGGAACTCTGTCCTAACAACTAACACCTACTATATTGTTTCTTGCAGATGACCAGCTGTGATACCTGAGACTCACATGGTCATTAATCATCTTTCCCATTATCATATTAGAACTGTGAGTCTCATTTAACAATACAGTTTATCAGGAAATAGGATTGAAGTCAGCATGGTATACATAGAGTTTTCAAATATCTGCTTGCTTCTATTTAAGTTTTTTAAGATTGGAAAACCCTGGAATAAGTGCTCTTACCCCTTGATCTTACTACTCTTAAGTGTCCGTAGTGCTCATTGAAAGGCACATTTCCTCATCTTCTCATGAGAATCCTATGATTACGTTGGAATAGCAAATTTCATTAATACAAATAGGTAAAAAAGGTCAAACAAACCCCCAATAAATAGTAGTTTTCAAATTACACTTTAAAATCCTCCTATGGAAACTGAAAATAGTTATTGCAGTGCTATTTGCTTAAAGAGGGTCTGATACAGTATCTCTCAGAGGAATGAACAATTCAGTTCTGCTCTAACAAAATGTGGAAGTCTAAAATCCAGCTTTTACGAGCTTAATCAGCTTCATTTCAGCAGAGGACAACAGTAATAGGCTACAATTCACACAGAAAGATAACAGTGTGGAACTCTGTTCTTCTGCATTCCTGCTTCTCTATCATAAAGGCTTTTAAATAATAAAAATTCAAAAACCTAAACATTTGCAATTGCTGTGCTCACAGGAAGCCAAAGCCTGCTCATTTGAATACCTGCTGAGAAGGGATGTTTTCGTTTATTTCTTCTGCAGAACAAGTACAGCCATCACTGTGAAAACTGTCCATCTGTGATTGCAACATCTAGTGCACAAAAATTACTGAATTTGGCCATGGTCCTCTCTATGTTCTACTTCTTGTCATCTCCCTGACCAATATTCTAATTTTTCATGTCTATGATGTCCAAATATATTGTCCAGCTGAATTTTTGAAACATATATAGTCAAATCTCTTTGTACTGCCAACAATCAGTTATGCTTCAAACCAATCCGCTGTGATATCTTTCACTAAAATATATGTTTCCCATCCCTGGAAGTGTTGGATGGAGCTCTGAACAACCTGGTCTAGTGAAAGATGTCCCTGCCCATGGTAGGAGACAGACCTAGATGATCTTTACTGTCTCTTCCAACCTGAACAATTCTATGATTCTATGATTTCATTATTGGTATTGTATCAACACCACTGGCCTATTTATTAGTCAGATTCAAGATACTGCAGAAACCTTATTTTTGACACCTTCTTCCTTTTTCCATGTTGAGGTGATCACCAGTTCCCAAATTACTTTCTGTGTGGTATTTTTAGATTTTTTTTCCCTAATTTGCATTCATGGAAGTTGAACCAGAATAGAATATCACCCCTCAGCACCTGTTTTTTTAGCAGGAAGTAGAAGCAGATAGTTCTTGCAGCTTACATAATGCTTCCTCTATCTTTACTTCAGAACAGAATTTCTTTTCTAGTTTCTTCTTTTGTCTCCTTTTGTACCATTCCTGATTTTTAATTACTCTGGAGAAACACATCTAAACATATATTTCTAAAGAATATTAAGAATATTCTCAGAGTGCCTATTATTTTTTTAAATTATTTTTTTTTAGTATGGTATCTGCCAATGTATTTTAGTTTAAAATATTGCCTGCATATATGTTTGAAGTGTATTCTACTCATGTCCTCTGATGAAAAGCATATTATTCATGCACATGAGTTAACTGAAGAAGCATTTCTCTTTTAGATAATCCATCAAGTAAGAGAAGATTTTTTTTTTTCTCTTTTAATTTATGAAAATTGTTTTCATTTAGGTTTTAATTCTTAAGGATTATAGATCTGGATCACTTGTAGATTAAATTTTACTCAACGTTCATTGTAACATTCTGGGAAGAACACTGTTGGCTAATGTTTTTCTTTCTGTGTGTTGCCTAATTGTAAAGTTTTTTTTCCTGTAATGTCCAATATTTATGCATGTGAATGACAAACATTTAAGTGGTACTAAAACTAATTGCACTTAACAATTCTCAGCTCTGGGTAGACTTGAACAAACTATACTGGAGTTTGCAAACTATAACAGAATGAACAATAATGTGTTTCAGGAAATCGTCACCATATTACCTGAAAGATAAAGGTAGTTATTTGAATTAATCAAAGTAACAACAGTTTAGACAACTATGGTTGGTGCACAACTATGGTTGGTGCCTAGATTGTACTTTAGAAAATTAGCTGGAAATTTTTGAATGAGAAAATGATGTTCCAATTACGCATTTGCAATTCACGGGAACATTCAAAGTACACAAGGCTCCTAATGTACTTTATATCTGTTTAAAAGAATTAGTCTCTATGTGTGAGGTAAACAAAAATACTCTTGAATTATTTAATATGTAACTGTAATTTGCTACTTAATAGATATTTTCAGTATTTTGTTTAGAATAGTAAAATCTCTTGACAGTGTTCTTTCATAACTTAAAATTTTCAGGGTATTTGTCTTTGCTTAAACTAGATGAAAATAAACAGTTTTGACAAGAATTTTAATAGTTTCTACTAACACAAACAGGGATTTATCACGCTGGAGTAGTTAATGTTTGATTTAGGAATAAATCCCAAAAGCCTTCAAATAAGTTTTTTCTATTAAAAAGGGGGTTTCATCTGCCTTTTCTTTTAAAAATTCATGTAAGATAGTTGGTATCTTATAAGTATCTTATAATTTCATACTATTTCTTTGGCCACTGAATGTCGCATCTCCTCTAGTGCTTCCCCTTAACTAACACTGAAGAAAGGAGGAAGCTGACGCTGATGTAAATGCAAGAAGGAAGGATGGAAATGTACTTCTGACACTTTTGATTCAGGATACATTTGAAAAACAACTGCAATTGCTTGCCAGGATGTTCTTGACAGTGAGAATTATCCTTTGATAGCAAAACTATGGGATGTCGGGGGCAGACTCGCTCAGTATTTGCATGAGAAATGCAAAGAACTTACCACTGCAGCAAACATAGAGTGGTTTTGAAGTCTGCAAAACACAGTGCCACTCACATCTCTGCATATAGTTGTTTGGGGATGATATTGTAAACACTGGAGGAAATTCAGTGATGATTTTTCTTTTCTTCTAAAAAGATGTTGCACCTAGGTTGAAGCAGTGTAAATGTTTTACTGTGATTTCAGGGCTTTTTGGATTATTCAGGTATATTCTATATAGATTCCTATTTGGCAATGTCTTTAAATATGTGTTCTAGTCATTTACCCATAACTAAAAAAAAAAAATTGTTAAAAATTACCATAAGAGAGCAGAAAATGAATTCTAGATATTAAGGATCTGTCCCGAATGCACACTTTAGATTTACTAGGTTTGGTCAAAAGCTTTCAGGGTTTATGCATAAATTAAAGAAGAACACATTTGTTTTAGTAATGGTGGAAGTGGGTATGCTCCACACATAATTTTCTTTGTATTGGACACTTTTCTGTCAGAAAGCTGGCAATGTTTATTTAGAGGGAGTCCATGAACTGCAGTGCTAAATACAAACTTCTCATGAATCAGGTATCTCAGAGTGGTTTTCTCTTTACTTTTTACTTGGGGCTGTGGTTGAATGTTGAATGTTTAAGAAAAATTACTTGAACAATTATTGCAACTGTTTCTGCATACTTGATTTTGCACATAGGATAAAACAGTAGAGTAAGGGATGTTTGCAAGGCTGTTCCACCCCAAATTTTCATGATTCTTTAAGGAAAAAAAATTGCTTAAAGCTTGGTGACTTCAGTGGTTGGCAGTAAGTTGCCGTGAATTACTTTTATTTACAGTTAAATATTTCAGTTTATTTTATAGCTTCTAATCTGAGAAAAAAGAAAAAGACATATTGTTATAGAATTCAAATAATTTTGCATGTATTTGCCTCTCTGGTAGAATCCAGCAATTTTTTTTGCACGTAGTGTCCTCTCCTGTGTTCTGAGCATCAGACTGAACCTCAAAATAACCCCAGAAATGTCCCATTATTCACATGAGCTTGTAAAAACTTTCAGTCCCTTTACTGCAGGAGATTTTATTTTCTTTTTTACATGCATAATTTGGAAGGGAGTGTCTGATATATCCAATGTTTTGGTTTTGGCTTTTCTGCTAGTGACTGAGTATTAATCTATTTCTTTATTCATTTTTATAGATTAAAAAAATCAACAGGAATTTTCCCGTAAACCAGCAGGTAAGAAAAAGAAAGGTTGGGGTTGTTTGAGTTATAATTCTATATAACTATATTTAATTGTGTGGTATCTGTGCATTATTCTAAGAGAAGAATTCTCAGTAGATTTTCTTTAAAGAGTTCCTTACTGTTTTTATATTCTAAACTCAAAGGGAACTGGAGTGTTTTGTCAAAGTAAGAACATACCTAATCTTTTCAAAATCTATTTAATGAATATATATATATACACAATTTTCTTCATCTTACCAATTTTACTATAAAAGGAGGAGTGAGATTGTTATGCTTTACAGAATTAGATAGAATCCATCAAGGTTCTAAAATTCTAAAAATGTATGGGTTTTCGGTGGGGTTTTTTTTCCCTTGAATAGGGATCGTTTTTTGTACAATGCCTCATGAACACAATTGCTGCTATTCTCTACAGCTGTGTATCTGGGGATTGGATCTATGGCATGGAGGGATAGATCTTTTTGTTTTGAGAAATCTGTTCTTCCCACAGTTTGTTTTAAGGAAGCAAACCTACAGGCAGCTTGAAGTTCAAGGCTGAAATTGTGAGGTTCTAGTTGCTAGAGACCGTAGTAAGAATGGACAACAGCCACACCTCCTTAAAAGGATCAACATATCATTTAGAAAACTATGTAAATAAAATATGAGTAAAAATATTCAAGCTAAAGTTCAGTACACTGTAAAGTTAATTAAGAATGCATGTGTTGTGTATCACAACTATTATATAATGGTGATTTCATTTTAAGGTAATAAGGAGAAACAGAGAAATCTGATTCATAAGAAGGAAAAAATTACCTCCTTGCAGAAGGAGAGAAATTTACATAGGACTGAGCTGTAAACCTGCCTTCAAGAAGACAGAGGAAGAAAAGTGCTTTCACCTCCCTTACACCATATCTTCAGTTAGTCAACATATTTCTCAGTATCCTGTCTCTGGTCCAACCTTATTACTATGGAATTGTTCTGAGTGTAACTCACAAGGGAGGTAGATAACTACTATTTTGTTTTCTGTTTTCTTAATGAGAAGGTCCACAAATCATAACAGTTAGTCACAATAACAATAATACAAATACTATTAATAATAATAATATGGGTGAATATAAACAAAGCTACAATAATTGAAGATAACACTTGCATTTGGGCATTTTCAGAATAGTTCCTATAACATCAGTTGCTGACAGTGGCAAAGAAATGCTCCTATCTCAAAAAAAGGAAGAAAACAATGGCTAGTTAACAAAAAGCCGTTAACTAGCTCCATTTTCACTCTTACCCTGAACTTACCTCTTTGCTTTTATTACTGTATAAAAAAAAAAGACAACAAAAATATGAACAACAGTTATAATGTCTCAGCAGTCTAACATATAATTCAGGGATCTCTGCTGTTTTGGAACCCTTGGCATGTGGGGTCAGTAAGGCATTGTCCTCTTCATTAGAATTCCAGTGGAAAGCAAAAGTAACTTTTGTAGCTTGAATAGCTTGTTGATCATATTATCTGTTAGGGCAGCCTGCAATATAATTCATTCTTTTCCAATCAGCACCAATGATTATATTCGAAAAGAATTACCATAGAGCATTTCAAGAAGCTCAGCCAAAAGAGCAAACTGAAAAGAGAGAGGCTGATTTTGATGGACAGTGAGACTGGTAAGGTCTTGATGCCCATCAAATACTGGAGAAGAAAAAGGTTTATTGATCTTTAGGGAACATTAAATTCAAAACTAGACTCCGTTTTGGGCATATCTTATGTAAAGAAGGTTGCAGTTTTTATCATAGAAGGAGCTAGGAAATATCACCTAATTTAAGTTAAATAGTGTTTCGGAGTAGAGTCAGAAAAGGCTACACAAATGTAAGGTTAATTTCTGTCTTCTGATGTGCAGCAAACATTAATATGGTATGCAGGGAAGGAACAAGACTTTTTACTTATATCAAGACATCTTTATTTATCTAAAAGTTAAATTATCATATTTGAATACATTTGCCATCTTGATTTTTTTAAATAAAACACATTTTTGTCTAAGAGGTTGAACAGCTAGTTTTAATTTCTTTCTTCAAACATATCAGGAGCTGTTATCATTCTCTTCTGCTTTAAAAAAAAGTGTGCATATTCAATTTCACTTAACAAATACTCATTTTTTTTAATGAGCACTAGCAGGATAATTCAAGATTATTTTCACTTATAATTTTTTTGTATGTAAGGCTTGATATGCACACAGGTAACACCAGACACCAGGCTGTGGCTAAAGTCGAGAACGCTGCAATGTAGCTGGTAGAGAAGGCAAAGGCAGAAACCTGTTTTTCTGCTTTTATAACAACACCTTTCACATGCACAATAAAACTCCAGGCTGAGTTCTCCCCCTGTGCTTTATGGCCTGCCTGGCTGCCCTGAGGGGGCCTCCAGGTGTGAGAAAAAAAATAATTAAATAATTTGCTACTCAAAATATAATGAACACTTTAAATATTCACTAAAAATAATATAGTGTCCTAGACAAAATTTCCATAACTTCAGAGAAAAAATTATACAGACCTCAGAGCAGAGAGGCACAAAGAATGGAATATTTTAAGGCTTCAGCCAGAGGCTTCTCTATTTGATCATCCAAGATGGGAGCGTAAACACAGGCATGTTCCCTTGGAACTCATCAGTTCTGTTCAGCTCTTACACTGATTACTGCAAATGTCAGCTCCTGCGAGAGCCATCATTAGGCAGGTGATTCAGAAAGGTATCATCGACTCCCTGCTAACGCTTTCCAAATGATAGGAAAACGCACCCTACCTCAGTAATGAGGACAAGCACTGTCCATTCCTTTTCAGTTTCCAGTCTTTATATTAGCCACCATGAGTTTCCAAATGTGCTGGTCTTGGCTGAAAGTTGACTTGATACCATGTAGAGAAATCATCATTAGACAGTCCTTGTAAAATCTGATCCTTCTCAGGGTGGGAAACCAAATGTATTGCCTCCAACTACCAGAGATTGTACTACATGTAACTCTCATTTGGGATTCATTGGGATTTGGCTTTTACTGGTTGTCATGCCAGGAGGATGAATTGGTTACCTATTGGATTAGGAATTCACGGTTTAGATCTAAATCTTAGTATGGCTTTCAGTTAATCTCCCACTGCCCCTACATGTACAAGTACAATGTTCATAAGTTGCAGTCAAGGAAGTCGTAACCCTCTGATTTCAGTTTTAGCTTATTTCACAAGAAGCTAGTGGTACAAAGCAGATTCATTACCTGACAAACTCAGAGAGTTGATTTTTCATTTTATTGGATTATGGCTATGTTCACATACATGTTCAGAAATGTAATAAATAGACTTGCTTCTCTACTACATGGACAAAAGTCAAATCTCAAAGTTTCACATGAATATTAGAATATCATGGCAGAGCAGTGCATCTAAAACTTTTATTCCTCATGCTGTATGTCTCATCTCTATTAAGACAAATTCAAAGGCTACAACCCTCCACCTTTCGTCAATGTCAAATTCACAAAAAAATATAATGGGGAAGAATGCTATAATACTTTAAGTTGAACATTATTTCTCTTCTATCTACAGGCAGCATGAGCATTTTTGAAAGATTTGTCTTGTCTTTGCAGAAGATAAGAACTTTTCATTAAATCATTTTAATTTTAAAGAATAATCTTTGCCTCTAAAATTTTTCTACTTTTATGGAAAATAATTGGTAGCTGTCCTATTCAAAGTTAACAGTCTATAACAAGAATTATATGAGAATGAGAAAGAGTTTTTCACCTCCACAACTGTTTGACTCAATTTAAAAACATCATGACATAATGAACTGTCACACTAAGGCCGGAAACTGGGGTATAATTGTGCATGTCATATTCCACAGCACTCAGTTGCCATGAATCCCATTGTTTTGCAGAAATTTTGCATTCTTGATGATGTTTAAAAATATACATGTTTATGCCCATTTATTCTTGCTTTTTATATAATTTAATAAAAAACCTACATGCAGCTGTACCAGATCAGCTATGTAATATCACCTCATATTCTGGTTTGATAGGCTGTCCTTCAGCTTGACTAAAGTTCTACAGTTAGAACAATCTCATTTAAAATCAATTCCAAAAATTTGGCTTAGTGAGTTATTTAATAAAACCTAACTTATATGCGCTGTATAAAGGTGAGCACACACAAATGTCATAGTGACTGGCTTGCCTGTCAATCAAACCAGAGTCCTTTGCTGCAGATGTGTTGCATCTCTATTGCATTTAAAAAGTTGAATTCCATTGCTCAGGTGGACTGATCAGGATAACATCTGTATGAAACACAACATGACTTCCTTTTTTTATTATTAATTGCTAATTAGTAGCCTCCATTGCTATTGTATTGTTGTTTTTAAAGTGCAGTGATTAAACAGAGTGTTCCACTGAAAGATGACATGTCCTCAAAATAAATCGTCTGCTCCAGAAGTACATTAAGAACTGTTTTCATTCCCTCTCTTTAGCAATATTTTGTTTTCTCTTTTTTTTTTTTTCCTGATTTTGCATGACTTGAATTAATTATTTCTCAGTATGCTGTTACTGTTGTTCCCCAGAGTAGCCATTCAGCAGCTTTTGACTGACAGTTACTGAACTTTCAGGTCCAGTTATACATCTGCTCTATCACCATCTGCTGTCACAGTAAGGATTTTATCAGGTCTATTTTGAAGGAAAATCTCTAGAATGAAGCTTCTATTGTTAAATGCTTATAGAAACACACAGGGGAAGCTGAGTTCTTGCTGTTAAATTAGGCAGAAGTGCACAATAGGGTGTAAATTGTGTTGGGCTAATTCCCTGCTTTGTATTGTCAGCCATCTATGGCACTCATCATGGATTATTGCTGCATAACATATACCCTTGAAAGGCTTATGTTGCTTGTTGATACTTTATTGAGCTTTCTGTAAAATAAACTGAATATATATATATATATATGTTTGTATAGTTAACATGAAATGCTTTTCCCTGAGCAGTTTCTTTCATTGTTTTAGATGCTTCCTGTGGCCAATAAAAGATTTTTCTTCCCTTTACGTTTTAGTTCAGAGTAGCTTTTGAACTTCAGGACATAAAAAAGTTTTAGAAGGGCAATAGACACCACAGACTGTTAAAGATTTTAGGCTGAGGAAACCACATTGACTTCTGAGAGGAAGGTCAGAGAACTTCCTAAAGCTAGTTGATTACCTGATGAGCTAGATAACATTCATGTTGTGAGTCACTTGATGCAGCTATTGGATAGCAATGCTTATGTCCTAGGGCAGCATACCCTATAGCTCATGAAAGAATGGAAGTAATTTGGACACCTGCTGGAAATTTAGATGATACAAAAGAATAATTAGATCAAGTTCTTATTTAAATCTCAAACTATAAGTCTCAAGCTGTGTATCAAATAATTTCTGCATGTCCAGATAATTCAATTTTGCCTCAAGTACAGATTTCATCTTCATTTACATACTTTTCTCATTTATTTTCTCTTTTTTTTTTCCTAGTACTAACTCATTAGTATAAGAAGTATTAGCTCCCCCCCCCCCCCCCCCGCAATATTAATATCTCTCCCTGAAAATTGCTTTCAGTAAGGGTAGTTTTGCCTGGACAAATTTAGTGACCACATATGTGTTAGCTCTGTGTTCAGATTTTAATCAATACAAGGGTGAATGTACCGTATTCTGCACTCAAGGTTTAAATAGGACAGATGAATGAGGGGATTCTAACTGCCTTGTTCTATTGTAGACCTTTGAAAGTGAGTGAAATAAGCATATATGTCCCACAAGTAGACATTATGATGCTAAATTGATAAATAGATAAACAAATATTACTTATTTTTGGATTCTTGAAGAAGAGTTTCTAATATTGTATGTTAATGTTCTAAATGAATAAACCAATAGATAAATGCCGCGGTCCGAAAAGGGGGGGATGGGGCTGTGGCACAGCACGGATTCGGGAGTCCGGGTAGGGTGCAGATAGAATGCTTTAATGAAGCCTGCACGGGGTTCTTTATCAGCTCAGGCGGGGAAAGGGCCAGAACAAAGGATGAGGCATGAGACAGACAAACGGGGGAGCAAATCAGGATAGGGCCACAGGCGAAAAGGGAGAGGATCCGGGGAAGGAAAGGGCAAATGGTAACTGTCTCCTCTCTGCACCTTCTTCAGCCTATCAGAGAGGGGAGCGGGGAAGCAGGGAGCAGGAAAACTCGTGGCAAGCCCGGGCATGTCCAGGCTGTGCACTGTGTAGTGTGAATACAATGAAACCACATAATAACAGTAAACTCCATATAATAACTGTAAGGTCCATATAATAAAGTCCTGCCAATTGCTGTATGTTTTTCTCCATGTCTGGAACTGTTCCCATCCTGAATCTTGCTCCTTCACAGATAAATAAATAATAAATGTATATTAAAAATTAATATTTTATGTCTATAAATATTGGGTGACGGTCATGGCTTACATATATTCAACTGGTAAGTGATAGATTGATCTACTGCTTTTGAGATGAAAGTGCTCTTACCAGATCCTTCATCTTATTTGTACATTCCTCTTGGGTGTGAAATCAGGCTCTTTTTCATTCCACAGGTCTTGTGTGTCTTTCTGTACAGTATCATAGCTGCAACAAGAGTGGTATACCTCAGCTTTTAGCTTGGTGGTTAGGTTAGATGAAAGATACAGGTTTGACACACTGACTTTGTGGGTGCTGTAATTGCTATGTTGCCATAATAAGGGCTTTCCCTTCAGCTGCTACTTTTTGCAATAATATGATCTTAACCTGAATAAACCTGATCCTGCCTGTGTACATCTGGAGTTGTTCTGAATCAGAACCTCACAGTAGATTTAATCAGAGGAATAATTGCGTCCTGATTTGTCATAACAGTATGATACGTATGCAGTTCTTCCCAGAAGCATAATTCTGTATCTATGATGAGGTCAGAAAGTGAGAAACCATTGAATTTGAATAGCAATCTGAGGCATTGCTTTTATCATATCTCTTTATCCCTGTGTTATATTTATATTTATTTGGATCTAATATTTTGCCATTTACCCAGGAAATGGGATATGTAACATAAATAGGACAGTGAAAGGGATGCCAGCAATATAAAAACAGATTTTCTGCAGGAGTTGGATATTTCTGATTTCTGAGACTGGAAACACAAATAGCAAACATTAAACCAAGAAAGGGCCATTTTTTAAAATTCTTATAGAATGCTTTCCTCTTTTTCATGTATTTTATTTTTGGACAGAATTTTTAGCTGCTATCCAAACAGGCCAACAAAGCATGAGGACAGAAGGCAAATTTCAGCATTCTTGTTTAGAAATAGATGCCTTGAATGATGCATATGTCCTGTACTTCTTTGTTCTCTGGCAAGTTCCTGGAAAGCCCTAACAGAGAAAATAAGAAAAGGTGAGAAACAGAGTCACCATATCCACAAAATATATAGGTCATCTTTTTTATTTTTTTACAGTTTTAATTAGAAAAATTAAGTATGGAGGAAACTTTTCTTTTTCTCTAACTTTACCTTAAATAAGGACTTGTTAATATCCACAGCTTACGAAATATGAATTTGTTCTGTCTGGCCTCTTTGGGATTTTCATTGGAGGCTGAGGCTAGAAATAAAAACGTTGCAATGCTTTATTGTAATGTCTTTTTTATTCTATCAAATAAGTGTAAAACTTCCCAAGAATAACATTAATTTTAGTATATTATGATGAAAGTATTCGGTAAGTCTATGCACATGTTATTCCTTTGGGAATTATGTCATCTAAATAAATTAATTGGAATCAATGAAGCATATACTTTAACTGTATATTTGCTACTGAAAGAGCACATGGGACTCAAAGGCTTAAGTAAAATATTTTTAATTACAGTTTACTTCAAGAGAAGAGGTCAATAATCATTCAATTTTTCTCATTCACTTATTTTACATCTGTGCAGATGACTGGTGCTTCATATCACACTCTGTGAAAAGGGAAAATATTTAGTCTCTTGAATTTCTAAGAAAAGTGATTAAACAGAATTCTGTGGACCAGAGACAGTCTTTGATCTCTTCTCTTTCATCACAGTAGCAGTACATGGTACCAGTGATAGAGTAGCTACCTGAATTTCATAATATAGTTGATGTGCAAAATAGTACAAAGTAATTGACAAATTATGGTTACCTACAAATGAAGGATAAAACCACAAAGAAGTATCAATCAATGAAAACGTGTGAAAGAAAACTGACAATAAAACTGATGAAAAATGTTAAAAAATGTACGTAATTGCAAATGGAGAAACATCCCCAAGAAATAAATATTATTACGACACATTTTTGTCTTTTCAAAGAGTTGTATTTCCTGGGAAGAAGACACTGTTTAGTAAGAAATATCTCTTATATGTTAAGTATATTAGAGAATATTTGTTTTCAATCTTACTATTTTGGAAAGCAAAACTTATTAAGTCCATGATATGACACAGCAAATAGAGATTTAGCAGCGTCAAGTAGAAAAACTGTTCTCAGGAGCTGACAACTTAAAAAAAAATATATTTATTTATTTAATAAGAAACATTTTCCATTTTGAAATACCTCTCAGTGATGCTGGGTTTAAAACAAAATAAAAAGTTTACCTTTGCTTATGAAGAATGATTCTGGATAATGGTGCAGGTCTGAAAAGGTGAAAGTGCCTGAAGCAGTGCTGTGGCAATGCTGTGTCTGGGAACTTCTGACCAGGGTCCAGAGAGACATGTGGCTTCTTTCTCTAAAAAAGGTCTCTATCTGATGGCTCTGGTAGCATGAGAGTGCTCAGTGACCAGAGTTTCTTGAACCAACTGGCACACTCAGAATACCCCCAAAGACCAACAGGATCAAGATATAATAGCATGCAGTTTCTAGCTGCTTTCTTCAAATATACATCCAGAAGTCCTGCTGATTCCCTATATTTGTTTAACAGTCTACTGTTTACAGTGCTTGCTTAGTAAAAGCAATAGTCATTCATCACTCAGACCTATTGCTCCCACAAGTCCGCCCTGATGGCAGTAGGTGGGATAATACAGCAGCCTCTCCTTCCCCTCCTGCTGAAGTAGGCTGCTGCTCAAAACCAAACCCAGACAGTGGGAAAGAAGATCTATTATGCAAATAGCATGCAGACCTTTGAGACTAGGCAAAAAAGGCTTTAAAGAAAAAATGCTCTCTTTGAGAGGAGTTACTTCTGACTAAATATTAATTCTGAGTTTACATCCATCAATTGTTTAATAGTTGGTACTATAGGTTACGGTCTGCTCTTCACAGGGCCTTGAATTGTTGCATCAGGATCTCTTCTTCAGTCAGACAGATGTCACCCACAGAGGATTTTTTATGTTATCTTCTCTGTGATTGAAGGAGCCTACCTGTCCCTCTGTAGAACCCTGTGGATATAGAGACTCAACATTTTACACTGAAATTTGAGCTTCAATTCAGGACCCAATATTAATTTTATGGGTTGCATCCCTCCATTGTTCATAATGGTAGGACACTTTGCATTAAAAAAAAGTACCAGAGTGGAAGAAAGTTCTGAATCTGAAAAATAAGTATTATTTGGTACTTTTTAGAAACTGAACTTCTCCAATGAAACTGCAAAATCCATGGAAATATCAAGATGCCCGAGACAAGTCAACTATTGACATGCATCACTCCACTGTCAAAAAATAATTAAATGCAACATGAGTTCGATAAATGTTGTGAACTCTACTACTAACTCCCTGCTACAGGCTATTGGCATATGACTACCAATAGGACCTCCAGGATAGCCTAGGTTCAATCTAAACACCAGGGAAATTAAAACAGGCTTTATTCAAACAAAGCAAAAAGAAATCATCTTGTTAAAAAGTAAGTTATGAAGAGAAGCATGAAAATAATATTATGTAGAACATACTGAATATCATGATCTTCATCTAATCATCCCCTAAAGTTTTTCTTAGCTTCCAAAGGAGGTATTTTGGACGTTGTTTTCCTCTATCTTGTTGTCTTTCAAAATGGGACTGCATTCTGGCTCTTTTTCTCAAAACAGTTGTGTTTGGATACCCCGTTTTGAAAACTGATGTTTAAAGTGGTTCCAAAGTAATCCCACTTCTTCTTTCTTAGTAATTATGAAGATTTTTATATACTTTTAGAATGTATAAGATTGCAAGTTAAATATCATTACTTTAGGCCTTTACTAGCAACTTTATTCTAATCTCATCTGAATTCTCACCTTCTCTTTCCTTTTCAATCTCTATAGAATATCAGGGTCCTTCAAATTTTCCCCCCCATTAACAACTGAGAAGGGGTGAGAGGATACATCTGTCATTTCTTAATAGCTACTTATGAGCAATGTCTTCAGTCTCAAGGGTACCTTACCTGCAAGCAATCTGTACTAAAAGTTCTTTTCCAGAGTGTATTTTAAGGATGAAATCTGCAGGGAGAAACTTGATATACTACCCCTCTGAAAATTAGGGTAGATAAAAAATGGGTGCATTTAGAAAATCCTGGACAGCTACAAATGGATTATGAAATGTGAACTACTACATTTGGTATGTAATACTGTGTGTGCCACCAAAAATAATAAAACCAATGCTGAAGCTGTTTTGCTAAGATCAATAACTCAGGACTACTTTAAAACAGATTCCAAGACTTTGAGATCAAAAACTTGCAGAATAATTTATACTGGATGAGCTTTTGTAGGTCATCTGGTCAAAATCCTGCTCAGAGAATGGCCTACATAAATCAGGTTACTCAGGACTTTACCATGTCAACTTCTGACTATCTTTCAGAATGGAGATTTCATAACATCTCTCACCAAGAGAAATAATTGAATAATTGTTTTAAAAATACTAGAAGACATCAGTGGTCTTTGCTACATGATTTCTTTACCATAATGCTACAAGACAGACATCTCTAGATCTAGCAAAGCATGTCTTCTGGATTTCAATTGCAGAATATTTATTTGTTTTTATAAAAATAGTTAACTTATTTTTCAGACTATTTCGATTGAAAGTTCAAATTCAGAAGGCAAGTGAATGAGAAAAGCAGTGACCCATAATGTTATCTCTATTCAGCTACAGTGGAAGATCTCTGAGACCAGTCTGTTTAAATACAGCATTAAGTATTTAAACAATATCCATTCAACTGTTATTTTTGCAAAAGTGATCTTCATTTCTTTATACATAGATTTGAAATACATTTTGACTTACAGAAAGAATAATGTGTTTTCCAATTATTGTAATAGAAAAAGGAATCCTAAAGCTATCCATATATATTAAATTTTTGGATTAATTTACAATTTCTTATTACATGATATGATTTGAATTGAAATATAAACTGAAGTTTTACTTCACTGTTCATTTTTTATAGATCAATAAGAATATTTATTGGGGTTTTTTTAGAAATTAAGCTCAATTATATCTATTGCTTAATGATCTAAAAAACTGTTAAATCATTAGCCAAATGATTATTTGCTATAGCTAATAAATTGTAAAATTACCTTAGGGAATAATCTTTATTGATTTGATTAAAATTTTATACCACCTATTGATTTTTTTCCCTGTTAGTAACTGGCAATGGTAATGTTGATTCTCCAAAGACATTATGCGGATGCATCAAAATTTCTCAGGGTTTCCATGTTCTGTTGGAGAGCTCTCTGGACTTCAGTTACTTCTGACTAGTTCATCTGTAGATAGACTCCTTTGTTATTTCTTTTCTCTTACTGAATTTTGTTTTTTATACACTGATTGTCAGTTGCTGGAGATACTGATGACCAGAAATTTAAATAAGAAAATTCAATAACTAACTTTGCATAGAAGAGACATCTGTCCCCATTAACAATTGTAAATACTGACTGCACCATACCCAACAGTGTCATATATCACTTGCCATCATGTTTCTGATTGCAGCAGTCATTAATCATTGAAGGATTCTATGATATTATTAGTTTTGAATTGACTCTAATCACTGCTTCATTAGGTGCATTTCTGTTAATGTGAACTTGGGGTTCAAATGGTGGGTTAGCTTGTTGTAAAAAGGCAATTCTTCCCTTGGTGCTATGAATTCTGAGCAATTAGCGACTTTCCTTGAACCTGTATAATGTTTTTATAAAAATTATAAATTATAAATATAATTTATTTTTATAAAAAAAGGTTACCTAACCACCAGGTGACCTTTCCTAGACCTTCTTTCTCACAGCAAAATCATGTTGCTGGTAAAGAAGAAAATAAAACCCATTTCATTACTCTGGCTTTTTTGGTCACACTCTCTTTGTTCAAAATAATTCATTAACTGAACATGGATTATGAAAACAGAAAACTGGTGGATTTATGCAGAAAAATGATTGTACTTTGGAAAATAAAATTTCACCTCTTGATGACTTTTTCTTCTTTCAGTTTCATGCATAGAGTGCTTAAAAAAATTATTGAATTCATGAAAGGCAATGCAATGCTAGTCTAAATTTATTTAAATATTTTGAAGATTTTGTTTATGTTTATTATTCCATGAGCATATTAGTAGTATTGTGTTCTCTGAGAGCCCTGGGAAAATCTTAAGAACATTTGAGGCTTGCAGAAGTCTTTTTGTTTTGATAGTCAGATAGGACTGAAAATAATTGTTCCTCAGTAGAAATAGTAAAAGAAATTTTTCAAGCATTAATAGCTATTTTTATCAGTTTTTAAGTATTGTCCTTTAAATGAATGAGAATGTAAAGTAAAACAAGTAGCCATGAATAGCATTATTACATTGAATTTTGATGATGTTTTCATACAGTATTTAAAGATAATATTTTATGTCTAAACGGGCTTTTGTATACACACATATATGTCTCCAAACTCTTAATTCTGTGAAAATTTTGAGCTTCAAACTCACAAAGGTATAAAAATATTTCAAAGTCAGATCTCGTGAAGTCGTTGGTACCAAAAAAGGGATTTCTCTCGGGTATGTTTATTTTGCTGTGCAAGCAGCAACACCAGAGGCTTTAAAGACAACTTTAAGTATACACTGAATATTTGCATTGTTATCCTGGCTTTGTGAGCACTTTGAACTGTAAACATCTAATTCTATAAAAATGTAATAATGTTATGAAATCTCAAAATATTTATTAATGAAATTCATTTTAGTATTCAAACAAGTCAAACAAGTCTAACCTATTACCCATCATCTATGTTTTCCATATACTCAGTCATTTGGGGTTCTTTCATGCTTATTGTTGCCATCTCCTTTGAACTGAGTTCTGTAAGCTCAGGATGTGAGTAAAGCAGCTACATGAGCAGTATGATCTCAGAGAGACAGCCAGATAGTCTAAATTGCACTAGTCCTGTCCAAGTTCTGTGTACTAATCCTTTTCAGAGAAATAGAAAATGAAAATCAAAAAATATCTGGAACCAGTAATTGAAAACTAATTGAAAAGTTCTCCCAGGAGGAGAAGAATGGTAATAAATGTGTCTGTAAATATTTCACTTGCCCTGGTACTTAAGAAATATAAATATGTCACTCAAAAGTCTGAAAGACACTGTCTAGTGACTTATAATATTCTGATCTTTTTCTTCATTCAACATGTTTTAGTAGGCTAACCTGTGGTGACAAATGCGAATGTGACATGTTGTTCATCAAAAAGAAGAGGTCATGCCCTCCAGCTTGATTATCTGGAATATTTTTTGTTTGACCCATTTATATTTTAGAGACTGAAAAATGTATACTATGTACATTTAGAAGGGGGGAAAAAAAGGCATTAATCAAAAGATAAGTCCTAAACCCAGTCAAGTTACTAGGCTTTAGAATAAATGATATTTACTTTCTTGTCACCTGAGTGCTGAGCTTTCTGTATTGCACTGTTATCTATTTTAAACCCTCAAAACCCCCCAGAAATTTCATCCTGGATTAAAATTTACAGCCTTCCTTTTGCCTATTCCTAAACTCAGGAGATGAAAAATTAACAGGCAGGAATTCCAATATGATCATGTATCAAAGATTTTTTTCCAGGAAAAAGAGCAGAATCCTACTAGTTGCAGTTGCACAATATTAAAAGGAGGGAGAAGGATGACAGTGTGATATATAGTAAATTTTTTAGTCAGGAAATGTGTGAGAACTGCTCATTTTCAAAGAGTTGCTGAGAGCTACTCTGTTGAGAGAAAATCTGGAGCCTCTCAGGTCTGCTCTAAAATGACTCTGATGTCAGTAGGACTGAGCCTCCTCATTGATAAACCTAGCAACCAAATGAACCTGCTCAGGGATATGCTAGATTGCTCTGAAGGTGAGTTATGTGGCGGGCAAACAAGACAAGGCTACAAGAAGGAGGAAGGCTCAGTCAAGCACAGAGATTGCTCTAGATAACACAAGGTATTTTTTTTCATCATTAGCTACCATACCTCTTTAGCAAAAAAATGCTTAACTCAATGCTGTGTAAAATGCACACATCCCTTATGCATTTCAGGGAGTTACCACATGCTGGCTAGCTATTCTAGTTATTTTTTTCTTTTTTTTTTTTTTTTTTTAATTACCCAGTCAATATCCTGAAAGACAGGACTAGTGTGAGCTATTTTTGGACTGATTCCTACTCATAATTTCACCCTCCCCCCCAAATTAATATAGATTCGTACCTAACACTGCAATTTGCATCCAAATCCATCTTTGTAATTACAGCTGCATAAAGTCTTTTTTGAAAAAAGTCTGTACCTTCTAAATGCTAATCACCTCTATTAAAATGAACAAATTCAAATTATAATGAATTTTAAATACATGTAATCATTCATTGACTTGAATAATTTAAGGCGGAAAGAAACCCCTAACTTCTAAAGTTGACATTTTGACAAAGGCACATAGTTGCCCAATTAATGTTCAAATTGACTTTGTCATTAGAGGAATTTATTTCAATTATCTAAGCAGATACTTAGAAGTCTTAAATAAGCAAAATGAGTGCTTTGAAGTATGACTATTAGCATGTAACACTGGATGAAACTAAATGGATGAGAAAAAATGTTGCTCTGGATTAGTGGATTATAGCAAGAAGATTGTTAGAAACCTGGAAAAACAAGGTACAGATCTTTACCTGTTCAGAAAGCTATCCTGTATCCACGTGTACTATATTTTTTCAAATCTGTGAAGGGAGTGAAGGCATGTCAATATAGTCCTTATTTCTAGCAAGATCTGGTAGATCTCATTGGGAACATGCTAAGTTTTCTCATGGGATCATGCTGTATGTAATGTAAACTGTCATGAAGGTTTTTCAAACAGCACTGTTAATGCTGGACAGATCTTTGCAGAGATCCAGGCAAGTTTTGTTGCCCTATACATCTGTCTTTGCCCTGGTTATGATGTTGTTTGCTAAGAAAGCAAATATACTCTGTTTGCAGTCTTTGGTACCAGTTTTCAGTTATCCAGAGTGTAAGGGAAAAATCGTATTCCATAAATTAAAAGTATTTTCTGCTTTCTCTGGTACTATTTACTCAGAGTCAGAATATTTCCTTAATTTTTGTGTCATCATTTAAAAAATAAAACAGGACAAAGTCAAATGGAAAACCTATACTCAGCCTTGTTCTGGTATCAAGATGATAATGTGAGTTCTTACCCAGAAGGAAATTAATCTGTGTGAGAAAAAATACATGTACTGTCTTAGATTGAATAATCTGTTAGTAGCTAGGTAGTTCAAAAATATGAAGGGGATCTTTGTAGGTGATAGCTCTAAAGCATTTAGAATAGAAAGGAGGTGATATAATAGAGGACAACTGAAAGGGAAAACTACCTGGCTTAAAAAGTTTTCTGTTTTTATACATCCATAATTTGTTTTCTTTCCCAGAACCACAGAATGTTTCAGGTCATAAGAAACCTCTTGAGGTCATCTTGCCTAATTCCCGCTGTTCAGGCACAATCACCTAGAGCAGGTTGCAAGGGCCACATCCATCTACAATTCAAATCAAAAATAGTTCATTTCTGATTTTTGAAGTTTAGAAATAAAAGTCATAGAGAATGTTTGTCAAAGCCATCCCTTTGCTATTAATTATATGGCATAATTTTCTAGAAAATTATTTTCTAGAAAATTGACCATTACTGATATTTATTTCTCACAAATCATACTGAGAGAAATGTCATTTTAAATGACTTTAAATCTAATCTGAAACCTATGTAAAATAGCCTTTCACTGCCAACTATCTTCTATTTCTTTCAGATTGTTTTTCATATGTAGACTATCTTGTTTTAGTGGACTTTTTTTGGTGAAGAAGATAAAAAATAATTCACAGGAATTAAAATATTTATGGAAAGATAACAAGGCTTTTCACAAACCTGAAAAAATAGGATAGGAGACCTTTTGACTGCATTTACAATTAAGCAAAATTTTTCTAGTATTCATTCAATATTTTATGTGATTAGTTTTTCTGTTGACTTATAAAAAAAGTTTCTCAGCATAAAAATCCCAAGCCTTTTATATACACAACTGGTTTTATAAATGATTACATCATGATCACACGTTTTGTTCAATTTTTTTTCACACATTTGCAGTGTGGTTTTTGTTGTTTTTTTGCTAACAATTGACTATACTGAATTTTTAGACTCTAAGGATTTTAAAATGTACAGAGAAAATTATATTAAAAGCAGGGTAGAGAGAGTTATCTGAGTTTCTCATTCCTCATAATTTTCCCCCTGTGTTGTCTGATGTAGTCATTTGTCTTCTGACTCCATCCTGTTGCCCTACAGCATGTTTTCAGTGTATCAGACTTCCAAGATAAAAAGCTGTCAGTGCATCTGTTCTGATCTTTGAATCACCTCACTTTTATAATGTCACATACATTTTACATTTCATTTTGGAGAAATTTTCTCGTATTTTTATCTCACTATTCTTCCTGAAAAATAATAAAAACTATGTAAGAACTCTGAAAAAGTCTCTCTGAAATTCAAGGCTATTTAAGTCATTTTTAGCAAGATATTGGACTGATATAAAATATGGCAATTTATCTTGCTTGATTAGGATGCCTATGTGATTTAAGTACATATTAAATTACAAGATTATGGATTTTTGACTGAAGAAATTGCCCTGTTTCATTTATCATTTCAATATAGAATTTTTTTAAACTGCACATGATTTAAGTCATAAACCATTATGACTTATTGAATCTTTGTTAGTGAACCAGTAGCCACTAAGTTAACTAATTTGCGCCACCATTTGATTTTGAAGAATGAGCTGCTTCAGGTAAGTCAGAAACCAGGACTGCAAAAATTATCTTTCAAGTGGAATGTTATCATAAATAAAATCTTTTTTCACCACCACTGCCACCTTTGGTGATAACAGTTTATAGAGACTCAAAAAAACTTACTAAGGTTAAAAAAGCTAACCAAATTTTTGAATTTATAAAGGAGCATGCTATGCACCATCTATTTGTGATTAACATTTATTTCCATTCATTATGTGTCTGTGGTTCTAAGCATTTATTTTCAGAAATGAAATTTCTGAAATTTCATAATCTCATGAAATTCCATATGTACCAAATCCACATGTGCAGCAAAACTGAGAGAGGGTCCAAAACTCATATAATATTCATCACTATCATATTCAAATATCATATTCATCACTATTTCAGTTCATGTATACACATCAGCTACTTATTTGGAAAGTTAAGATCCCTTTCCAATAAATAATTGTCTTTATTTTTTTCATAAAGATTTTTTTTTAGAAGTAAGAATGTTTACCAGTAACATAAATGTCCCAAAGAGGTCATCTATTTTATCTTAGAAGTGAAAATTTTCAACAGTTTCTGACCTTTATTATGTAAAAATTACAATATTTTATTTAACTTCACATGTTTGGTATGTTTAGATAAAACTGAGATCACTGTAGGAACATATCAGTTATCATAGTTATCTATTAAAACAGTTAGCAACTATTTGTTCAGTTTTACCTTGTTTTCCAGAATCTAACTCAGGCTATTTTAATCCACACATGTGTATATACATGCACATGCATTCAAACAATTTTGTAAGTATTCCTAATTATAATCATACAGCCTTTGCTTCACAGTTCTTCTTTAGGTTGAATAGTAGGTATTGAGTCTGAAAGAAAAATGCTTTTATGTTGATAAAACTTTGGTACAGCAGATTTTCTGGAAAATCAATCTAAATTTTCCTCATGATCTACAGAGGCCTTAAATTTCATGGCTGCTTTAGTGCTGGGTCAATCAAATGTGAAATATCAATACATTTGCACAGCATGAGTGACTGTATCCTGTTATTTTGATGAATAGTAGAAGTAGAAATGAGGAATATGAAAGAGAAAAACACTCACTAAGTAGAGATTACATACAGTGTTACAATGTTATTAAATGTCATCAGGCAAGATGATATCTTACTGTGTGTCCAATTTTAATGAAAAAAATCAAGATGAAACCAAATGAATCCTGTTTAATTAATTTAAAAGCATAGATGTCTCAGTTCCCAGAAACTAGAGATCATTCATTCTCTTTCAGTTACTGATAGGAAAATATGTCAAAGTACTGCATATAGTAGTACAATTTTGTTATACTAATTTAACTCTTCTGTGTAACCCGTCTCAGTCACTGAGGTCTAGAGATTCCAGGGATGGGGATCCATACTTATGGATAACATATGAAACAGCAGAAATGAGAGAAATTTGAATAAACATTAAATTGAAATAATTAAAAACTTCTCCTACTGTACCTCTCAGTTGTTTCTTAGAGTTTTTTCCTTCTGAATATTTCCTCATTCAGGAATAAATGAGATTTCAGAGAACATGTCTTTTTAGGTATTGCATGACAGTACAATGTTTAGCACTCTTCTTGTACTTGAATATTATGGTGCATATCTGTCTTCTTTTCGACTTTTATAAGCTTGTTTAGTTACCAAACCAGCAGATACTTCAACACACGTTCTTCGTTGAACCTGAGACTACGTGGCAGTTTTAGTGTTTGCTATTGGCAAAATAATTAAACGTTGAGGTTTCATTGTAGTGTTAGAGGAATGGACCTTCTCCCTGTCTCTATTTATAGTCCATGAAATATCCAATAAACTGTGAGAGGGAGTAGTAGTGTTGATTTCACACAATGGGATTTGAAAAAGTCATTAATTTCCAGTGTGTTACAATAAAATCCACCAGAAAAAAAAAAGGAGAGAAAAAAGAAAAACTACAGACCCACCATTTACTTTAATGTGTATTCCATGGAAAACTATCAATGAAAATCCTCTTTCCAAAAGTAATGAAATAAAATGGTGTACATTACTTTTTTAAAAGGCGTGACATAGAAAATCTGAATGGATAAAACATGCAGTACAAACCTTTCTTTACCATTGGTAAACTTACTAACTTGTTGACTATTTATATAATTGTCTTTATTTTACCTAAACTTTTTTCCTTACATGATCATTACTGACATGTAAGACAGAGATTGCCCCATACTTTCTTAATTAATGTAGAAATCAGTTTCACAAAGATACTTAAAAATAAATGCATCCCATTAGCAGCATTCTATGAAATATGGGTTGATCTATTTTCCATAGCAGTGCACACAGGAAATTGTATTTTATTACGAATGGTATGGTTATAAATCAAAGGTATCATGATGGGTCTGCTCACTGTTCAGTGGTTCTCCAGAAGTTAACATAGTGGCGACTCATGCTCTGCCGCTCTTTAAGGATTTGATATTAAATTACTCAAACTTAATAGGTGGATATACGTAGAGAATTGCATCCTAAAATGAGCTGAAATAAGTTCCAGTTCAAACATCTGTGTCAGAATATCTACAAGTAGTGGTAAGTGTCTGCAGCATTCTGCTTAATTCTTAGCTGTAGATGAAGTCTGTTCAAGATAGTGGCTGAAAACAGTCAGTAAATTTGCTGTTTATAAACAAGAAGGTTCAAAACTTCTCACAGGTATTTTCAGACAGTTAAAAAAAAAAAGACAGATTGTCATTAGTTGGAAATAAAATTTGTAAGATCATATTGTTTAATGCCTAACTGTGAAACTGTATGTGGAGACAGTATCTATATTGCTGTGTAATAGGAGTTGCTTGATTTGATATTCCTGACTAGTGGTTCCTTACACTTCACTTACATTAAATTTTGCTGATGTGATCTGTCAGCAAATATGTAGAATAGACCTTTAACATCCATGGAGTATGTGGTTTAGGTTTTTTTCTTGTTACCAGCACAGCAAGGGTTGGTTCTCATGTTTTTGGGTTGTCCTAACAGGTGTTCTTTGTACAAACTGCCAATGCACCCTATTATGTCAGGAGTTCAAGGTATGCAGCTACGTAAAATTTTACAGACATCAGCTTACTCATATGAAATATTTGCAAGACAAGAAAATGTCTGAGGAATTTGTCAACACTATTGATTTTTCTGTCAGATAGTCTACATGGGCTGGACAGAAGAACGGGAACAGGACTCTCTTCAGGATCGAATGTACACACCAAAGTTTCTAGCACTGAGAGGATCTTCCCTCTATAAATTTATAGCACCTCCAGTAAGTATTTTTCTCATACTTAGTGGGAATAAATGTTATTAAGGAAAATAATTTCGTGTGATATGTACAAGGCTTTTGCAATGAGATATCACTCACTAACAGGATTGCAAATAGCAGCACTGAAAAGTTCCAGGATATGTGGTATAGAAATGACAGAAAGCATCTGTTCATCAGATGATTGAGCATTTTACAAGAATTTCTTTCCTGACACTAAACTGAGCACTTAGAAAAATAAAAGAAAAATCTACTTATGTTAAAAGGCAGCTTTTGATTTTCCTTTTACAGACAGAAAAGACCTGAAGTAAGATGGTTAAATTTGAACTGAACAATTATTCTAGTGAAACTGCTGGGATTTGGGGAAATAGCAAAGCTTTTTGCATGCTGTGGAAATTGTAATATGTCTGTATTTAGATTTCATCTCGAATGTAAGTTTTTGCTGCTAGAGAGCTCCAAAGGAAGGTAGGGAAGCAAATTAAATTGTTTAAGTTAAATATATTAATTGGAATCTGACTGGGAACACTGGGCAAAATTTTAGCTCTCGTCTTATACTCAGTTTGATGGTACATCTAGGCTGCAGTAAAGATCCCCTAGCTAACTTTTAAGCTATTTGCTAAGGATCCAGTAGCAATCCTATTCCCTCAGCAGGGACAGTCATGTTCATTCATTTTTCCTGTTTATTGAGTGACCTTGCTGACTGCTGCTAAACCCTGTGTTGCCAGATCCAGGCTGTAGCTCCTTGCTGCCTGAATCACAGAATTACAGAATAGTTCAGGTTGGAAGGGAGCTTTAAAGGTCATCTACTGCAAGCCCCCTACAGTAAGCAGGGACACCTTCAACTGGAACAGGTTGCTCAGAGCCTAGTCCTGCCTGATGTTTCCAGGGATGGAGCATATACCACCTCTCTGGGCAATTTGTTCCTCATGTGGTTCAAAACCACCTTGCAAATCTTTACATTGTTCATCAATATCTATTCCCGTTTGTTTAGCAAAAGGCTTAAAAACGTATGAAAGACATGAGGAGTGGAAGTAAGTATGAACTGAAAACTCTGTGTTCAGTGTTTGTACACTAGTTCACTGGTATGGGTTTGACTCTCCCATGGTTGGTAATGGGAGTTTGGCTTTTGTTGGTGGATATTTTTCAGGATCAGATTAAAATATCAGATTAAGCTACTAAGCACCTTAATTCAAAAACCGTTCTGTGTTTGCTAGACCTACTTGAGCAATTGCTGCCTGTCAAATAAAGCCACCTACATTCTAGGCACTAGATAGAAGCAGAATTCTATCTATTCTATTCCTGTTCAATATAAAATAGGAAGGTTATTCTTTTGTAAGTACTATCAAAGGGGCTACAAGCCTCTTTACTGAAGAATCATAAGTTTTCAGGAGTAATATGTTTCTAGGAGGTAAATGGTTAATAGGGGGTGATTAATGGTTGTGGAAGGAACATGTTCATAGGAAGACTCTGAACCATGGTGATGTTAATAAGGGAAATTTTGGCAAGCTGCTGTTGTATGAGACAAGCAACTCATCCTTGAGTTTTTATAGGTCTTGTTTCAGCTGAGCTGCAAACACAAAATGATTTTGTTTTGCCAGATTCTGGCTCCTTTTCTAAAAGAGAAAAACAGTTCAAACATAGAGAAAGATATTTTCTCTCCATGGAGTAGGAGGGAAACAGAATGATAAACATGCTTTTTATAGGACAAACAGAGGAAGAGTTCCTGTAGAGTTGCCTTAAAGACATATTATCGTAGTATGGTTTGGGTTGGAAGGGACCTTAAAGATCATCTAGTTCCAACTCCAACATGTAATGTATTAATTGCATGCTTATATGCCCAGAAAAATTTTCTTCTTATCAAAGGCTGCAGAAAGCCTTCTAAAGGACTTCTAACACCCTATTTTCTGCATGCAAATGCATACGGTTATGTTTGCTATTCTGCAGGTATATATGTTTGTTTCTTCCAGGCATCACAAAAGATTACGGGGAAAGTTTCAGCAACACAGTTTCAGAGCTTCTATTTATGAGATGCATAAAGTGTAGTCAAAAGAAAAACAGTTTTAATTATATTTGCAGTGTAAACTCCTTGGATAAAGTTTTTTTCTGAACAGAGATGTCTTGCCAAATTTTTAACCAGAAAATCAAATGAAAGTATTTCCCCAGTCTTTGCCAAATCTAACACATTAGGGAAGTATGTGTTAAACAATGTCTATCAGCAGCCTCCTCCTCCCTCTTTTTTTAGCTGTTTGATCAATAGTACTTCTGCTTTGCATGCTCAGATAAAGGAGCACTCCTAATGTTACTTGTTTACACTTTAAAAGCTTTACAAAAAATTACTCTTTTTTTTTCTTTCTGTTATATTCTGGTACATTTCCTCCTTTAGAATTATTAATTGTGTCAATTAAAATAACAAATAACAAGTCTGTGTCAGTTTATAATTGGAAATCTCAGAGAGGATGGATGTGAGAAAGAGCCGCTAACACCTTTTCTTTTGATATTCAATCTTTTAAATTAAAATATTAAAAGTGAATAGGTGAAGCAATTTCTGTGACTGTCTTAATTTGACAATTGCTCTTGCTTTGCACATAGCATTATGTAGAAAGAGTTTTGGTTTGACCTGAAAATACGTCCCTTTATAGGTACAAACAAAAGCGAGGAGAACAGGGAGGTCTTATATTTTCCACCAAAGTTTTTAAACATAGTTGCAAATGAGTCTGTGCTTCAGCAGCCATAGTAACTACTTTTCCTTGATGGAGGAATATGACTTCAGCTGGTGTGGCTGGAGTTTTGGTCTCAGCGGGGCTGTAGCAAGATTCCTCTCCCCATTTCTTTGTTCTTGGTGAGAAATTCATCCTTTTGTCCATAGCATAAAGAGTAGCTTTATGGTTTAGTCGTCATACTTCAATAATATGGTGAAAACTGCATTTGAGGATGACTGCAAATAAATAAAATTCTAATAGAGGAACTATAACACTGTATTTTTTAACTTTTCACTCCTGCCTATGATTTCCTGAAAGGTGTTTGTATTACAGTAATGTTTATAACTAAAACTTAAGTTAGGA
Organism: Lepidothrix coronata; assembly: GCF_001604755.1. Classification (NCBI taxonomy): domain Eukaryota; kingdom Metazoa; phylum Chordata; class Aves; order Passeriformes; family Pipridae; genus Lepidothrix; species Lepidothrix coronata. The sequence continues at coordinate 2,288,600 of NW_016690186.1, read as the reverse complement.
ATAGAATTTTCTCATACAACTGCAAAAAAATTTTGATCAAGAAAATTTTATCCCCTAGCATCCGAACCCACAGATGCTTCTCAGATGTGTTGTATCTATTATTGATTATTTTCTCTTTAGATAAGAGAGAAATTGTTCTCATACAATATTTTTCTTCCTGGCCTGTGAACAGTATCTTATCATAAATTCTTCAAAGAATTTTATCTTGAATCTTGTAGAACTAATAATTTGTGGTTTCATCAACCTCTTCATCATGCCTAATAAATTTAATGATAAAACCATCTTCCTTTGGAGCTGTGCCAATATCTTACTATTAAGATTATTTTTCTTTCATATATAACCTCAGTTTCATTCTTTTTTGTACCTTCTTCTGTGAAGAAGACTGTGAATATTCTCCTGTTTCCATTTTGCAGTTTCTTTGAAAAGTTATTTATAGATTGTTGTGATATTGCCTTGACTCTTACCTTACTGAATATATTCATCTATCTTTTTCTGTCCTATTTAAGTCTTACCACTTACCCTTTTATTTAATTTTATTTAATTCTTTTATCTATGCATTTTTGTGTAAAATAATTGCTTAAAATTAATACAGTTAAACACAATTGTCAAATCCCAAGACAAAGAGGAATAATAGACTATTCTTCAAATGTTCGTTGTTAGAATTTAGGAGTAGATCTTGATAAGAAAAAAAAAAGAAAATGTATATTTGCCTCTTGTTTCATGGTTTTCTTTCTTCCCTCTGGATTTCAAGGCATGTGAGGTAAGTGTCTGGGACATTGCAAGGTTGGAGACTCATTTTATGGATTTGCAAATACTGTAGGCGACTGGGAGCAAATAGTGGCATGCAGTTACAAGGAGGAAAGCAAAGAGAAACATACCTTCTTGTAGTCAGGGCACTGGCTCTCTGAGATGAATTCAAGGGCTGTATCCTCTCAGGATCTCAGTGCGACCCCTACCAGTTCCCTGGGGAAGCATCATCATTCAGCACAGAGCAGCCAGCATGCAAGGACACTGCACTGTAAATACAGGGAGAACTTCTTCCAAGCAATGCCTGGATGGAATAGTCTGGCCCCTGCTAGTTATTGCTCTGAGGCAGTGGATGGTCTTTCTGTATACATTATACTGGATGTAAAGAGCTTATACTGGATGTAAAGAGCTTTATTTTTGTTAATAAACTTACTTCCTGAAATAAATGAAAATAGCTTAATTTCTTTTTCTGTTTATTTTTTTGTTTTGTTTTGTCTTTTGTTTTTGTTTTTGTTTTTTTCCCCAAAGGTCACAACCTGGGATTGGACACGAGCTGAGAAAACATTTTCAGTTTATGAGATAATGTGCAAAATTCTCAAGGTATGATGAGAAAGTATAAAATAAATTACCACTTTGACAGACCAGTTGTCAAACCAGAGAGTAACGCTGACCACCTTGCAGAAAGAAATCTCATTTTTTCCCTTTGAATTCAAATATCAGAAGTCCTGGTGTCAGTAGATACAGAACCAAAGTAGAAGGCATGGTAAAATTGAAAATAAATTGATTTTGACTAGGAAACTACTTTGTATCTGCATAATGCTGTATGGGGCTTACAACTTTACTTTAATGTCACATTTAACAAGCATGACATTTCATTTTCTGACTGAGGACCTAAAGATACAGTGATCAATTTGATTGTTTTCAAATATGTTGATGAAACTAGTAGTGGCTGCAATGTAAGATTTCACTAGGCCTGAGAGCAGTCTTTAAAATATACAATACCATTCTGAAAACTTTTTTCTTATTTTTTCTAATTTCTTCAGTTTACCCTAACTGTAACAAATGGGAAGAGATGATAATGAAAATTTTTTAGAAAGTTAAATTTATGAGTACAAAATTGAATAAGACCATTATTGTACATTGATTTTAATTTTTAGTTCTCAACTCAATCAGAATTAATTTATCTTGTCTTCTCTCTATTTTAAAAACAGTGAAAAACAAGTGCCCAAAATTTTCTATGAGAAATAAAGGGATGAAAAAAATTGTCTCTTTCCATTAAACTGAAGTGCCTTCTGGTGTATGTTGGTTTTGGGTTTTTTTAGGTCAAAATTGTGTAAAATGTAATTTGGACTTTTCTGGACTTTTATCTAGTTCGATGCAGACTAGTATCAAAAGGAAGTATGAAAAAATAATATTTTTTTTAAAAGTGTTTCCCACTGGGAAGACCTTTTACTGACATAAATAGTACATTTCCTAGGTATTGTAGTTCTCATAGGTGCACTATATTTTCCTTAGGGAGGCAAATTACAGATGTAATGGCTTAATAAAATTCAGAAACTTCTTACATCTGAGACTTCAAAAAAAAAGAAAAGAAACCAAGTTTATAGTCTGAAAAAAAACCTCCTTTGCTAGCAATCTGAACAGAAAAGTGAAAGATTTTCTGTTACTGCTGTGGTGGCTGTGAGGCCTGGAGACTTCATCAGGGAGTAAAACATCCCAAATGCAAAATGTCGCATCACTGTGGCATGTCCTTTAACTACCAAGTCTGTGCAAATATTGACTCCTTAGAAGTGGTCATGTAGGGAGAGAAGTTATAGGAAAAGTTTTTCACTCTTTGAAGACATTGCACTAAGGGTGTATACAAACAATGCTCTTAGAGCACAGTCAGGCTTTAAGAGAGTTGAAAAATCTCAAACACTTTTCCCCCACCCGTGCCACCCCTCCGCCACCCCCAGTAGTCTGTAATTGCTTCAGGCCTTGGGCTTATTGCGATAAGCATCAAGGCAGCTCTTCTTTGTCAGAGAAGTGTGTTGGAGCCAGGAAGATGACTCCTTATGACTTCTCCAAGGATTTTATTATAGTCCCTGTATAGAAATTTACAGAATGTATGCCATATAGTTTTCTGTAACTTAAAGATCCTTCTTTTCCTTTCTTCTAGCCTTTTGCCTTTGTTGATGCTCTTCTCATTCGCTCTCAGTTTTAGCCATTTTTCTTTTTTCCCCCTTCTCCTGTGTCCCCTGTTCTTGCATATCAATACATGGATTTTTTTTCAATACATGGATTTTTTTTCTCTTCTCAGCAATTTAGCAGCAGTTATTACAGCCAAAGAGTCAGTCCACAAAGCAGCAAAACCTGAACCAATACCTTCCTGCCACTTTTGTGTGGAAGCACAGAAAAGAGTACAAAGATGACGTTTTTCTTATCATCAGCTCTCCAAATTGTCTGGGAAGAGGTGTAGATCTTCCAGTCTCAGACTGTATTAACAGATAGGCAGAGAGGAAATTCCAGTTTAAGTGATATAAGAATATCATTTATGTGTTCCTTTATCACTTTATTCATACTCAGATATTCCTTTATTTTCTGTAAATATGGTCAAGCTTTTAAAGTCTTGAAATGTTTCAAACAGGTTCTTTGGCTGACTAAAACCCGTAAATAATAAAAAATGGAAGTAGAAAAATCATTGCAATAAAATGGCAGCTTATGACACTGGAGTATTAATCTTCACTGTTTTCTAGTTTTCTACAGCAGGTACTGTAAGACTTAACTATGGTTTCACTAAATATAAAAGCAAATAAAACCAGGAAAAACAGCTTCCCATTACTGCTACTACATTGAACATCTGTAGAGACTCAAGGTTTTGTTCAACTTTTATGCCAGAACCATAAAAGTCTTCATTTTAGCAATAAGTGTTTCAGGACACATTTGTGCAAGCCCCAAGGGTATTACTGAAGCAGAGGCATCGTAAAAAAAGTTACTCTCGTGTTTTGTGATCACCTTCAAACTTCTTCCTCTCTATGCTACCTCACTTGCTACTTTTGTTATAAATCTGTTTGCCTTGGAGAATGAGTTGGATGGCAAAAGGACAAAGTAACGGGGTTTGAAGTAATTATATTCTCAGGGATTGATAGATAGCATGATAGCTCAGGAAACCTAATGAGAAAATGAAAAGAAGCCAGGTTTATTCCAGTACAGAATGTTCCCACTCCTGCACTTCCTGTTCTTCCATGGTAAAGACTGAATTCATGTAATTCTTTTCAGGTAAATTGAGACAATAGAATTATTCTTTGTTTCTACTTCAGAAGAGACAGTAGCTGTCATTGTGCAGAAGTAAACCCCAGAAGACAGTAATGCCATTTGCAGGAAAATATCATCCATCAGTGTCTCTGAAGAGGGTTTAGTTCCATATTCTTGGCTAAACTCAAATTTTTCTGTGTACATAATCACTAGGAGTAATAGTGAATCATAGAATTATAGAGTAGTTTGGGTTGGAAGAGACCTTTAAAGGCCATCTAGTCCAAGTCCCCCTGCAATGAGCAGGGATGGCTGCAACTAGATCAGATTGCTCAGAGCCCTGTCCAACCTGACCTTGAATGTTTCCAGGGATGGGGCATATACCACCTGTGTAGGCAACCTGTTCCGGTGTTTTACCACCCTTATTATAAAAAAATTCTTCCTTATATCCAATCTATATCTACCCTCTTTTATTTAAAAAACACTATCATAGATCATTCCCAGATGGTGAAACACAATCATCTATATTCTTTATTTATTTTAGAATGATCACTACCATGGATTTTGGGCCAAATGGACCATCTAGCACTCTCCAAAACATTCCTGTCATGGCTTGAGAGCTATCATGGGTGAAGGAGCATTTGTAATGAGCTGTTGCATGAATTTCACAGGAATAAAAAGTTTCCTGCTATGGATGTGATCTGGTCCTTACCAGCTAGCTATAGTGTCAACAAGCAGTCCCATACATGCTTAATTTGTTAGTATAAACATAGCTTTTTTGACTAATATTTACTTTAAGTAGAAAGACTTTCAGGTGGTCTGTGCTAACCTTTGTACAAGTTAGCACAGGAGTGAGAAGTAGTGCTTAGAGGACTAAAAAATTCCAAAACGTGTTTCCTTCTGTGTTGATCAGGCTATTGGGCATCCTGAGAATGCAGGACTGAGTGTGTTGGTTGGGAATGCTGCCACACCTCTGTAGAGCCAGAAAGAGCATGCATCTTGGCTCATGTCTTCTTTGTAAAAGTGAATTATTAAATGTTATCACAACATTTAGTAATCAAAATGTGGTAATCAAAATGTAAGCTTTACATGGGTTGCTTACAATGGACTGAGATATTTCAAGAAATTTGTCCATATTTAGACATATTCATTAGATGTGAGGATGCACTGTCACCCAAGCTAGCTGGTATTATCTCCTCCTATATACTGGCAATTTCAATAACTATTCCTCATGGCACAAGGACAGGACTTTAGTAAGTCTATCTGAAAGCATTTTTTCCCCTTTTTCCACTCCTTAACTTTGACTTAAGTTCTGATGAGCTTCACAAGAACAGTTTTGATTAGAGAGACTTATTACTGTTTGTCTTTTTAAATAGAATTGTAATTTTTCTCAGTTTAAGAGATTTTCTAAGTTTCTATTCATGACAGAAGCGCTATGGTGGAGAATATGAACAGGCAGATCCTACTGAATACACATTAATATTTCAATGTTTTAGTGTGCAAGAATAATTCCACTTCTGGTAGCAGTAAATAAATATTACATCCAGCAAAGGACTTTAGTGATTTAATTGTCAGGAAGGGTATGTAGTCCAAAGTTGTTAAATAAAACTCAGAAGGCATCTATCACTATGGCCAATGTTTTCTTCACTGTTGCTTGCATGTGTTAGCAAGCATCCATTCCAAAGGCTCTACTCTTCTCATGAACAATGTAGGACACTGGTATGCCACTTTCAATTTTTACAGTTCTCTCAGCCTCAAGCAGTTAAAAGGCAGGATGTTCTGCACCTTAATCAGAGATGTCAGAGATTATTGTGTGATTTATAATTAGTGGATCCGTATTTATAATAGCAATTTAATAAATCACTATTTCGTTGTTATTATATTTTTTTCTTTTTTCTCCATCAGATTTAAAGGAAAAGAAAGAGGAAGCAAGGAAATAAGTCACTATTCTTAATGTGATTAGGACCTTTTAAGTAATCACAAAGACCATTAAAATTTGAAACAGAAAAGTAGATTTTAAAAAGATGTCTTTTGACTGTATGAAAAACAGTTTTATTGAGACAAATTCAGCAAAGGATCATTGATCCCCTAATTAATTATTTACAGCTTTATATAGTAAAAAAGTATAAAAAACAAAATCTCAAACCCTGATAATCACTTTCATACACTACCATAACAATAGTGGATTATAAGAAAAGGTTCTGTATAAAGTTTTCAAAATACCATATAAAAATACATATCTCATAAATATAAACCTCTTCATTCTCAAGATTTTGGGGTTGAAATAATAATTTTTGACATGAAGCATAGGTAAAACAGGCTAAATACAAAAATCATATTTTAATTAAATTAGCTTAAATTATTCATTGTGAAATAATGGCAAACAGCAGTGGGATATATTTGATGTAAAAGGAACATTATGGACATGCAAATAACTTAAGATCTGGGGGGGGTAAATGCATAAATTGATAAACATATGAAGTAATTTATTAAAAATTTAGTAGGTCTGTTGATTAAGCAGTGGAAGCAGAGAGAGAATATAAGGTGCTGAAGAACTCTTTAACCCTAAAAGTAAACAGATAAAAAGAAAGTGAGTAGAAATCAAACTCAGGCAATTTAAAATGGGGAAGAAGTTAGGAACTGTAAAACTTCTGATGATTAGTAAGTGAAAGGTACCATTAAGAGAAGTTCATGATGTTCAAACCACTTTTTTTTTTACCACGATTTTTTGTCAGATTGATGCTAGGGGAACAGTGACACTAGCATGTGGAAGAAAATCTGTAATCCATGTTACACAATTTGTTAGGCAGGATAATCTAATGATACCATTTCTGTCACCAGGACCTGAAGGGCCTGAAGTTGTGTCAGGGGAGGTTTAGGTTGGATATTAGAAAAAGGTTCTTCACCCAGAGGGTGGTTGGGCACTGGAACAGACTCCCCAGGGAAGTGGTCACAGCACTAAGCCTGACAGAGTTCAAGAAGCATTTGGACAATGCTCTCAGGCACATGGTGTGACTCTTGGGAATGGTCCTGTGTAGGGCTAAGAGTTGGACTTGGTGAGCCTTATGGGTCCCTTCCAACTCAACATATTCTGTAAATCTGTGATTAAAATTTATCTATGAGTAATTTTCAACAGAATCGCTGTTAGAATTTACTATGAATAAATATTTCTAATTTTTTGTGCAAGAAGCTTTTTTCACCCAATCCTTTATTTTGAGGAGTAAAGCCCTGTTAATAGTCAACTAATTTTAGTGTTACAATTGAACAAATATTCAATACTCCAGAAAAGCAGGTACTTCTCTCCCTTCTAGCTTCAGAAATAGACAGATGGCCTTTTCCTCTTTGGTACTTCAAAGCTGGTTTAACTGGTTTTTTGTATCTGGTTTTTTGTTACCTCTTATATTTTTGATATGCAGTTTTAACATGTGTATTTTGAGTGTGTGTGCATGTGCATGCATGCGCAAATGTGTATAATTTAAAAACATTTAAGTATCTTAGATAAATTGGTAAACAGTTTAAATATTTAAACAATTTTTCTATATGGGGTTTAGAAAAAGGTTTATTACATTTTTCAGGTAAATTTTGGACAATAACATAAAAGGTTGCAGTTCTCTGCCCCTTTTGCTTGAGTTACTTCTTTAGTTCATTCAAGCATCTGCTTTTAGTTGTGAGAAAATGCTTTCTATGGTTCAGTCACCTGTCTTCTATCTTCAGTGTGTCATGCAAAAATATTTGGAAATTCACCATAAAAACATGCTTTATTCAGCAGGAAACAGAAAACATATTCAAGTGTCAGACCCGCTCTGAAATGAAATGTGAGGATAATTGTGGAAGACAGTCTATGCTGGCAATATGTCAGGGTAGTGAATCATTGATGTTTATAGCTAGTATAATTCATATCAGTGCAGCTATAATTTTCTTGCTATATTAATCAGGACCAACTTAGTGTCTCAGAAGACTTGTGATTTCATTCTTTATTTAGCTGTTAGTATATGTAAAACCTCAAATGTAGTTATGTTAATTTTTCCCGCTTAAATTGCCTGTAATTATGCTGTCCATTTCCAGTAAGTCAAGTAAAGTAAAAAGGTGATATAAAAAGCATGGGAAACTACTGGAAACGTTTATATATTCAGATAAATTTTTAAAATAATGCAAATAGACACATATACATATAAAATGAAAATCCAGAACATATTTTGAGGTCTGTCATTAATATAGTTAGCTCAATGGCTGAGGCTTTCATCCTAAATTGATTCCTCTAAAGTACTTCACACATACTCAAAACGGCAGAAGTAATGGATAGGTTAATGCTACATCCATGGAACATCAGACTTTCAGCCATGGTTTAGCCAGGTGCCAATTCCTGGAAAAATTGCTAAACTGATGAACGTTTCAGTTGTAAACAGTTTGAGTAATTTTCAGTCTTTGGTTTGTCTTCTGTTCTACATTTAAGAGTATTTAATGTTGCCAAAGAAAAGAGGTTTGGTTTCCCCTCTAACTAGAATTATGATTGTTTTCTACAATAAGAAAAATAGTAAAAGTCTTAAATATCTCCATGTCCGCTTGCATTAAGACAATCATTAAGCTGGCTTCAGTTATACGATAAAGAAAAACTTCCCCTGTACTGAAATCGAGCTCCTGACAAGGCCATTGGATTTCCACCACTGGATCCATGTAAGAGTAAGCTAGTGTGTAGCTGCTACTACAGTGCATGGAGAGAGCCACTAGATGATCACATCTCTGGTCAGATTGCACATATTTCCTGTGATTCTGTATGCGATTTCAGTTCATTTCTCCTCAACATATACATAGTTATAGAAGACCTAATCCGTGGTGTGTTAATTTGGACAAATTTAATGGGCTCTCTGTGTTAAAGGTGCTGATCTTGCTCTAACTCTACAGCACCATGTAAAAAACCTTTTTGAAAGCAAAGAGGCAGTGTTATTACATGCATGACAACTACCATTGTATAAAGGCTCATTAACTTTTCGTTTTGTTCAGCAAGGAAGAACAAACAATATTTGAAACATAAAGTTACCAAGGAAGGCTTTTCATATTTCCCAATAACTTTAGATAGGTTTATTTTGAGTGAAAAATGAGTCAGTTTTGTTGGGCTGGGGCTGCCAATCTCACGGTCTGATCCTTCTTCCTGAAAGAAGAAATAACAAGACAAACACACACAGAGGAAAAAGAAAATAATATTAGATACAGAATATAAATGTTTAAATGACTTCTGCAACCTCTTTGTTGCAGAAATTTCTTTTACTGTCTGTCTAGTTATGAGACCAACAGTGCTGTTGCAACATCCTTGAAAGGCAAAGCTAATTTAACTTTTAACATAAGGTAAAATTAATGTTGAAAAAGAAGAGAAATAAGGTGTGAAATATAAATACTGTGTAAGGATACTCGGGAAAGACTAGCATATGTCTTATATCCTAGATATTTGAGATCTAACTGAAGCTTGAGAAGTTTCCTTTAATTGAATTAGTCTAATCAGGGAATTTCTAAAGCTTGGAGTGATTCAGTATTTCAGTATTTTATTCACTAGTATATTCTGATACATCCATTTTAGTAGGTTTTTGTGTAGCATTTTTGTCTAATTTATCAATTTTCTCTTATTTTCTGGTCACAGATTTTAATCCTTTGAGGCTTTTTAACTGTCTTTCTTTCTGGCTATTGCAATACTTAAATTTAGCTTGAGATGTTGCAGTTTTATTGCACAAAGAATTTGGGACTACAGGCATTCATGCAACAGTGATAATTCTGTATTTTTTTTCACTGAAACTGTGTCCCATTTCTTATATGAAATAAATTGTTCCTGTCTCAGGGACAACTATTCAAAACTTCTATTGGTGCATTCTCTTCACGGTGGAGGTCTACATATTAATCACTCTCAACAGCCAGAGCCAGCAGTGAAAACAGAAATATTAACTTCCTAACAAATTTTTTGTCTTGTTTGGTTTGATCTTTGGTTTGATAGGATCTTCTTCTCCATAACTTCTTTTGATTTTTTTTTTTGAGCACTATTAACAAGTAATGTAAAATATAATTTTTTATCTTTTTACTCATACAAATTTGCTGATGTACTGATATTAACACAAATGCTTTCCCTATGCTACCCTAATGTATTCTCATCCTGACATAATGTATTGGCAGGCTATTTGAGTAAATAAGGAATTTTGTCCAAAAAAAAGGAAGATAAATAAAAAAGAATGTGCAGTCATGTAGGCAATGCTATTAATATAATGTATAATCAATTTGGTGAGTAATTTTCCAACTTTTTGTTTGATGAGGTTTAATTCTTATCCTTCCAATATTTGTGTCCTTCATGAGGAAGACCTTTAAAAGATCTTTTCCTACCTTTAAAACAAATACATCTAAAGTTGAAAAAAACTCACAAAAACCTATAAAATGAGACTTATATGGACTTTTCTTCCACATAATTGTCCAATTCTGGTTTTAAGTCATGTTTTTTTTCTTTTCTAGAAGAGGCGTATTGCTTCTTTAAGGAGAAATAGCGTATCATGTTCTCACCATGGCTAGTAGCATAACAATCCCTAATATTCAGGAAAATAGGGATTTTCTCTTCCTATACAACATGGTGATGAAGCACGTTCAGAATAAAATCTTCAGATGGTAACAGCCAAATTTTGCCAAGAACAACTGCCTTTTTTGGTAGATGTTAAGTCATTTTTTTTCCAAGGGCAGCAAAGGTGTTCACCTCTCCCTTAATAGCTGTTTCTATTTCAAAGAATGGAGGTTCCAGAGCAGCCTAAAAAGCAGTTTCAGGGGGTAATGCTTATCTGTTTGTTTCTTTGGTTTTAACAGGGACAAAGCAATTTCATTCCTTTTCCTATTCCATTTTACAGAACTGATTCACTGTTTTAACTATAATGTAAAAATACTAAAATATCCTTCGGCAGGCAACTAGGGCAGGGAAAAAAATTTATTAAAATTTGAGGAAGTAATAATCAAGGGGGCAGAATGAAAAGATAGACTCACTCTTTAGCATTGCAATTTATTATCATTACATATACTCTTATGGGATCTGTTCTTAAACTTAATTTCCAGCAAATAATGCCTCAAACTTTGAAGAGGTACAAAACCTCAATAACTTTCCAAAGTGATGATAAGCACATTTTTTAATATGTGTTTGTAGTTATATTAGTCTCTGTAGCATAAAATAACTGCTAATGCTTCTCTGAAAAGTATTAGAATAATTTATTTCCTCAGAAGATTAGTCTATGGACATTTTGATAGTTTTCCTCATATAGCATAAAAATAAACAAGTTTCTCAGTAGAGTTCATTAAGAAACAGGCACAATTTTGGCGCTGTTTCAGAGGAAACCTGTGTTCAGTCTTGTTCTGATTCAGGTGTGAGTCTTTGAGACTGCATCATCTTTTAATCAGGCAGAATAGGAAATTAATTTTCCTACTCAGGCAGAGTAGAGAAATGATTCAAGCTTACCGCTGTACCTAATAACTTACAGGGAATGAACCTTTGTATTTCTCTTAAGCAATCAGACACATCCTTCTAATGGAAATTTAATTGAAACTAAAATTTATCCTGCAATTATAAATATTTTTCCCCTTGAGAAAAAATATTTTTTATAAAATCTGGACATCAAAAATATTCTGTTCAGTTTCAGTTTAGCTGCAATTCTGAGTTTATTTAAATGCATATATATATGCAATTTCAACATTTTCTTTTCACTTTTTAAGACTAAAACTCAGAGAGTCCAAATAAGATGAGCTACGTACAAACACATGCATACCTGCATGGGTAATTCTTATTTTGTCACTTGATTAATGAGGATATGTTGGGGAAACAGTGTCTTTTTTTCACTCTGGAGCGAATCTATTCCCTGATGCCTGTAAATGCTATTAGAACCATCACTATAGCAACTAATGGTGATGCTCAAGCAAAGTGTTCCCAAAATTCCAGATAAAGACATAGATCATTAGAAGCCCTTAGAAAAAAGGATGTATGTTTATGTAGACAGAACTGATAAGTGAAAGGAGACAGAAACAGTAAAATAATCAGGGCACTGATAGCAGCAAGTGCAAAATGATTAGGTTTTACAGCCTTGGAGTTATTGCACTTTTGAATTGATGAGAAAATTCTTTTTATTTTCTGAGAATTTAGGTTTGAATCTTGGTTATGATAGGACAGATTTCTCTCTGCAGAACTGTCTAAATTAGTCAAAAAACAAAACAGGATTTACTTGTTTTCTCACCTGTGTGTTATTAAGAATTACTATAATTAATATAAAAATCATGAATATTTACTTCATTTTAATAGCTGAAATAAAATTATCTTGAAAGGCAAGGTCTATTTTGTCTGTTTAGGTATACAACTCTGATTAGGGTAGTCTTGAACATTTTACATGAATGTAAAAAAAGCTGCTTGCAGTTGCACTGCCACATTACGCTATATATAACTTCACAGGTAAACCAGAATCCATACTTGAGCACCTCATGGGTAAAAGTCATGCCATGAGCATGAAAATGGTAGACCTAGCTTTGTTTTCTATTGCACAGAGCTTTGTAGACTAGAACAACTCAGCTCTTACTGACTGTCTCAAGAGGGTCTCATGCATCTTAGCAGATTTAAATAGTAGCCAAAATATGAGTATTTAATGTAATCATCATACTTAAAAAGAAAATATACAAGTAATAAAAAGAGGAGCAGTGCTGCTTCTGGAGAGAGCAGTCTTTCAAAAGAGAAAAAGCTGCAGAAGAGAGGGCAATGTCACTACTTAGTCATAAAGAAGCATTCTACCTTAATTTGAAAGGACCTGCCTAATGGGCCATGCTTGGTTCCCTTAGACAAATTTATTACTCTCACTTAACATGGATATCATTATTAATTAGACAAGCAGGAGTCATACTGTCCTGCCAGCAGAGATGCTGGATTACCCTGAAGCTGGGTGTAAGCCAGTGACTTTCCTCACAGCCCATCCTTCAGCGGGACTACATTCTCTCTCTCTACATTCTAGCATACTGCTAGAAGTTTTGTGCCTGTTCCTCTTTGGAGAGTTTTATTAATTCACATTGCGAATATTGGGGCAAATGGTACAGCTAATCATTAACAATATGAAAGGGTCCTCAAAAAACCAACACAAAACTGGCTCATGTCACTGACTAGTAAGTGCATATAAAAATGCAGGGTCATAGCAGATTCTTAAATGGGTAGAATGACATTTTATATTTTAGCTGAAATAAGAGTTTGATAAAAGTTAATTAATGAAGATTCCTGCTTAATCCAGACCTGTTTTTGAGACTCCTGACAAAGTTTATCTTAAAGCAGATGCTTTTTTAAATTCTCACTTGGATATCTAAAAAAAAATATTTTTGCTTTAAATTCCTCTCTTTATAAGGACGTTTAGATACCTGTCTTTTAGCTCTTGCTACATATTGTTTCCTGAAGTTATCAATTGTAAAGATGGAAACATGATTAGATCTATAAATTTAAAATACATATTGCAAATGCTTGAAAACCAATGCAAAACTGAAGGAAGATCTTGCAGAAAAAGAAGCAGAAGCAGTACTAATGGGAACCTTGCCCAAAAAATATTTTTACAAGTAGGATGGAATACCACTAACAAGTTAAGAAATACCTCATATGTATATCAGCAATTTTAGAAAAATTGAAGCAAGTTATTTAAATGTATTTGATCTAAACTTGTATTACCATGGACTTAACCATAGCTATTGATATCAAAATCACAAGTACATACATTAGAGCTAATCACAAATTGAAATTATTATTCTGTCAAAATGTTTTTTCTGTGGAAATGTTGAATTTTGTTTTCATTCCAAATAAGAATGAAATAGAATATAAATGCCAAAAATAAATTAGTACATTATGTGTGTTGTTTGTCACAATACGATGTAATATTTGACATACTCTAAAATATTTATATGTAAAACACTGAGGGGAAATGCTACCTAGGACTGATGAGATCTTTTCTAAATCAAAGCATGCTCTCATTTTCATATACAAATAGCAAAAACTTGCATAAATATTGTAGACCCCATTTAGCTCTTCTTTCTCATTTCATCAGCTAGATTTGATGTAATGCTTAGTAAATCTAGTATCAATACTGCTATCAATGTTGATAATAAAATACACGGGCTTTTTTTAATCACTTTGAAGACTCTTCTGAGATTTTTGCATTTTTCAAACACTTTTTGAGTTACATCTCAGTAAAACTTTTAACATTTTGTTTTTCTCAGTCTACACAATGACTCTTCCCTTTTTTGTAGACGGCATATTCTTCTCAATAGGTAAAAAAATGCCTGTAAGAATTGAAGAGTCTAACAATGTAATTCAAAAGCACAAAACCTTAACTGTGCCCAGATAAATAGAGATATGCATTCTGGAACAGAGCACTGCACTAAGCTCTCTCCCATTTAAAAGCAGGGGTTGTTACTTCAGTTGTTTTAATGACAGTGATTCCTGTGATCCCACCTAGTGCCATAGTCATGTTTAAAAAAAGGTTTAAGAGTTTGTATTAGCAATAATTACTTGTTCTTTACAGATTATTCTCAGGAATAAGTAGAGTTCAAAATATTTTTAGTTTCTTCTGAGGTTACGTCTATGAAGAACTAAAGCCTTCTCCAGGAAATACATGTATCTTACACATGAGTCTTGTCGGACTCCATACTGAATAGGTCCCTTTGGTTATGGACCAACAGGCCCATTCAATCAGGTGTAGCTCTGGAAACACAGTGAATTAAAGAGCCTGCTTAAGACCTGTTAGACAAGAAGTGCTTCCAGAGTTCTTATACTTCTTACAGTATAAGCAGCAGTTTTCTTCCCTGGAGGAGTGAGAGTCCATCAGTCATCCAGAACTGGGATTGTTCAGCCTGGAAAAGAGAAGGCTTCAGGGTGAACTAATTGCAGCCTTTCAGTACCTGAAGGGAGCCTGTAAGAAAGATGAAGAGGTACTATTTGCAAGAGCATGTAGTGACAGGACAAGGGGGAATGTCTTTAAACTCAAAGACAGTAGGTTTAGATCGGAAAATCCTTTACTGTGAGGGTGGTAAGGCAACAGGTTTCCCAGAGAAGTTGTGGATTCCCCATCTCTGGAAGTGTTCAAAGTCAGATTGGATGAGGTTTTGATCAACCTGGTCTAGTGAAAGGTGTCACTGCCTATGGCAGAGGGTTGGAACTAGATGGTTTTAAGTTCCCTTCTGTGATTCTAAGTTTTATGTTGTTAGACATATCTGCAAGGTTAAACATTTGTCACCCTGCTGCTGCTCTGTGCACTTTGGTGTATGTGTGCAACGGAGCATAGGTGTCATTAACAATAATCTAGACATTATAACCTCTTTTTGAGTGTTGGTCAGAACATACTGTGAGCAGAATTAACAGTTTAATTTTAGCAGAAGGGCCTGAGTGGAAGGGGAAAAAAATGGAGAAAAAAGATAGAAAAAAAGAGACATAAGTATTTGTCATACGACATAGGCTATTGTTCAGCTACATCTAAGTGGTTCAATTACACAGTCCTCTGAACATTGGAAGAAAAATCTGTGAGAATAATATATTTTTTTTTAAATGCTGTTTGTAAGATCGAACAGCCTGTGTTCATGCTGATTTTTCCACACGACTTAATGCTATTGAGCTACTAAGCTTAGGACTTGATGGAAGTAAGTAAGGAGATTATTCCACAGCGACTGGTCATTTTAAAATCCTAGCAACTTGTTTTTGTCATGGTGATTGCAAAGAGAGGGTATGTTGCCTCCATAGCTGATTCTTCTAGAAATTGTAAAGCAGTCTTGAACCAGAAGCATTTATGAATGCATGCTGTACTGGCTTTCTTGAAGAGGTCTGTCACACGTCTACTGAATGAATAGAAAGGGGAAAGTAGTGTGTGATCTACCATTGCCTACTTGTATGCCTGAGAGTAATAGTTTCAGACAGTTTCCTGGTTTTTGTATTTCCTTTCTCAGTTAGCTTTAGGCTCCTAGTTCTCTGCCCCAGGGAGAGATGACTTGAAAAATGTAAGGTACTCTTCCAGCTTGTATCATCTGATTATGCTCCCCTTGGTCTATTCAAG
>NW_016690186.1:2201113-2272547 GCF_001604755.1 Lepidothrix coronata | reverse complement strand
GTAGAAAGCAATACTGTCCTGTAAGTCTCCTTTACTGGTCTTAACTGTGTCTTTTGCTGTGGGGTAGCATTGTAGAAGTTGCACACAGGCTACTTATAACCAAATTTCCAGATGTATTGGCAAGGACAGCTGATGAAACTGTGACTTGTGGCAACTTCTTTGGCATGGCAGGGACAAAAATTAATTAAACTTGTTTCTGCAAGTGTATTATTCACAAGGACAAATTGTGTGGCAGAATTTTAACATAAAGCATCCCATACTAAATAAATTAATAAATAAATATTTGAAAACATTTTAGTGAATGGATTTCCTGATTAATTTGTTTATTCCTTTGTTTAGTACCAATTACAAATTCTAGCAATCATTCTTAAATATTTATAACCTGATATTCATTGTGTGGTGTTATGTTGAAAGTAAAGCCAAAAGTAACTTTCTCCTCCAGGTCCAAAGCCAGCAACCTAACCACTGGCAGCCACTGTAGTCTCTACTGGCAGTATCCATTTAAAGACAAATTCTAAGTTGAATTTTGTAAGCTATGAGAAATATGAATTTATCTATAGGGAAAATAGGGCAGATGGACTTTTCACACTGCTTAAACTAAGTCTCTTTCTTCCTTGGACCAAAGTTCCAGAGCAGAGTGTGTGAGTCAAATAGGTCAGAGAAGCTGATATTTGTGTTCTTCGTGTGAATAGAAAGTGGACACCTTTTATAGAATTTATCTAATCTAAAAGTGTATAGCTGATAACATTATGAGAAGTGATTTGTTAAAATATTCAAAGTTATGCCAGAGATATACTGTGTGCTTCTGTACCATTCTGCATATAGATGTCCTGTTTTAAATTCATTGAAATGTCAATGTTTAGACCAAAACCCTAGTTTTCAGTTCCTCAGCTCTCAGTAGTTACTACTAGCATTAAAAATGCCATTTAAAAATGCTGGGTTTGAGGCATAGATGTTTGCAATTAAAAATATTAATTGATGTATGCCAGATTATATAACTTCAGGTTTTCATCAGGACAGTGATCTACTGGACCGGCGGAAACATTGCTTCAGTGTCCAGTCTGAATCTGGAGAAGATCTTTACTTTTCTGTGGAGCTAGAGTCTGACCTAACACTATGGGAAAAAGCCTTCCAAACAGCGACTTTTTTAGAAGTTGAACGGATACAGGTGAGAACAACTGCCTGATCACCTTTCGGTACATTAACAAATTAGGTGCATATGAAATAATGATGCAATTTAAGAAATTTTCTGACCTTCTGCAGTTGTCAAATTATTATTGTTTATCTAAGTAATTGCATAAGAAGCCTGTTGGTGTTCCCAAACAGCTTGTGATCTAACGTTCAGAAGAGATCACCTCAGATACAATCTTTGAGTTATTATGACTTGGTGATACGTATTTTTTAACTGAAGTTCATGGACAAATGCAGAAAAGCAATCCATAGATCAGGGACAAAAAGCAGCTGTTTAGATATCCTTACTGTCTTGCATGCTACTCTATTTGCTACTGGATTTCACAAGAGAACTTTGCAGGAATTAAGTTGTCCTTGTAATACTGGGAATGAGAGTACACTGAATGAAGTACTCACTGGATACAAGCAAGAACAAAATTGTACCTCAGATACACTATTCTTTCTTCAAACATTTCTTGTTTCTTATGTATTTACTCAATTGTCAGATGACAGCAGAGATGGATGACATTCAAGTGCCAATTACTAGTGAATTTTTATAATTTTAAATAACCTATGAGAGTATTTAAAGATAACTTTGTTTCCCTCGTATGACCAAAAAGTCATGACTTTTTTACTTTAAATAGGAGAAAAAACCACACACCACAATTATAACTTACCCAATCCTAGTTGTTATATTGATGTTCTAGTCATAAAATATACAAGTGGTTAGAACATGTTACCATGAGTTATACACACCTACCGGAGTTACATTAGCATATTAACCTGTGCAAGTATTGGCTCGTGCATTTTCTGCGTCATCCTGGGAATGCAAGCACTGACACGGTTTTATTCAGACAAATTGTTAGTTATATATTAGTCCTGTTCCAACTTACGAAGCACCACATGCAGACAGACCAAATTAGTATATGCTAATAATGATCCATTTTGGAAAGACTACAGTGCTGTCAGCTTTAATGTGTATTACCTTTGCTGGAGGAGCTGGAGAAGATTCAACTTTCCTCTTTATTTCATACAGTGTTACCTTCTACCAAAACTTTTCTTACCTTATATAAATGACTGCAACACAGTTTATAGAAGCATTACTGTGCCATCAATAGAAGAATATATGACATTTTTCTTGAATAATTTTTTGCCCAGAAGCCACTTCTTGTTTGTTCTATTCTAATATTGATTTATACTATAGCACTCCTAGTTTTTCTTTTTTCAAAATTGCTCTCATGCTTCCCCCAAATAATTTCCCTAATAATCTTAACCCCAGATTAGTCTTAACCATTGCACCTTTCTTTTCTCTCTCCTGAAGTTCAGAGTAGCAACTAAAAGCACAAAGTAATGATTTCCTGAGGCTGATTGATTTATTGATTAAAGCAAATCTGTAAAGGTGGATGATCGGATTTCTCATGATAGATTGTTATTGTGGAAATCATTATTTCAACTTTTTTTCTATATTTTCTCTATCTTAATTAAAAAAATATATTTTTAGTACAACTGAGTTTGGCCTCCTCATTTTCCTTTCAACAACCATTTCTGCTTTCATCCAGCAATTTGAAGATGCAGATAAAACCTGGTGGTCTAATTTGTCTCTAAGTTCTTTCACTGTGAGAAAAAAAAAAGGTGACAGGTTCAAAATTAAGGTATCACCTGTACAGTTTTACTAAAATTATGGCTTATTAAATCATATTCATATGATTGTTTATATTTAATATGAATGATAATCTATCTGTGTGCAGGTTTTCCTTACAATAAAGTCTTATGATTTTCAAAATATAACTGCAGTTTAAAACTGCCTTTTAAAATTATTCAACTATTCCATAATCATACCAATAATAACAGCTACTCAGTGACTATAATTTGGCATTAACCTCCACAAGAGGTTAATAAGGGCCCTATTCTGATCTAATTAAAAAGAACATATAACGAATTAAAGTATTTTTAAATGCTGCATTATAAATATATAATTTGAGGTTTTTTAGAAAAGAAATGTATTACAGGAGGCATCATCAAGCTGATAATAATTTAAGAACATGATACCATAATTTAGTCGTATTTTGATGTGTTAGTTTCTTTTTTGTTAGTTTTGTTTAGTGTAGTAAGTGATGTTAATCCATTTTCCTTATTAACTATTAAAAGAAAAAAAAATAGTTGAAGATCCTTTTTCCTTACTATCTCACAGCATTGTTGTATGAAGAATCTAAGAATGCTCTGGCTTGCACAACGATGTGCAATTATATATGACTGTCACGTTTCCTTTGTGTTCCTGCTACTTTTCACCTCTTCTGTTGTGACTTTTTTTATTGCTGTCGTTGTTTGTATTGTAGCTGTTTGTTCTCTAATATAAGGTTTATTATGTAAACAGTTTTGTGTTGCAGTACTTTAACATTTGCCTTCATTGAAGTTGAACCGGAGTTTGAAAGTCTGAATTAAGTCTTAGGTTTATAGTATGGTTTCCTTCAGTTTCAGAGATAGCTTAAACTAAGCTCTCAATGTATTGTTTTTTCCATAATTTAAACTGTATGTATTGAGGAAATAAAATCTAAGGAACAGCTTCGGTTTGTCTCCTTCAGCCCCTGCCTGATCCATTGAATTATTCATAAACCCAATTTAAGATTCTGTATTCTGTGAGAGAACAAAAAAAATGTATGCTGGTAAATTTTACTTCTTTTGGGAGGGGGATGCTTCAGTTCTGATAAAGTTTTCATGAGCTCTATGTGAGAAATCAGCAACCAAAGCCAAACATTCACAGTATATATAAATAAAAGTCACTTTTAAGGTTTTAAAATATTTGTTAAAATAAAAGAAATATGAAATTTTCCTGTATCTGGGGAACAATTTCTGCATTTTTTGCTTTCTCAAAGAAAATAAAGATGAGAAAAATCTTAACAAAGTTAATTAGTGTCTAAAAGTTCACACTCCTGCTCTGAGCTGTGAACCAGAACTATGTGCAAGTGCATACAACACATGCATAAACCAAGGGACATTTTTCCCCAAAGAAACTGAAATCTCACTGTCCCAAGATCTTTTTGTTATTCTCACATTTTTGCTTCTCTGAATTATTTTGAACATCATGGAGTACATGATCCAAGGGTATAAAGTGGTCTTATATATAAGTAAAGCATCAGCTGCTACTGGTGGTCTGCAGTTTCTTCCTACAAATAAATACACTGAGCTGAACTACATGATACTTCATCAACTGCACACTGCCTTTTGTATAAAGAACCTTCAATCTGGGAAGCAGGTTGGTTTTTCAGTGCAACCCTGAACCAAGACTGTGTCCTGTTTCTCATAAATCTTAACTTCCCAATGAGGCTAATTAGACCAGGCACAGTGCCGTGCTTAAGCAAAGGTAGCTGTGCCAGCTCAGCACGGTGCTGCAGTGCACACTGTAGGTTCACCTCTGGTGTTGAGGTGTGCAGTTAGATGACTTTAGATGACTATATATATTTTAAATCTGATATACTGTCTCCTTGCCAAAAATTAATTTCTGGTAGAGGCTTTAAGTCTGTTCCAGATCTTGGAGGTTTACAAATTAAAATGTAGTTTGTATCTCGTTAGAAGTTTGCAATATAATTCTACAAAACTGTAAATTTTTTACTTTGCATGTAAAACCTGAACATTCTTGCATATATGAATTCATTAACTATAAGTAACTGAAATATATTACTTTACATATATAGTTTATATATGTATTTTACATATATACTTTATATATGCGCTGTAAACTTAACTCCAACCTTAAGTTCAAACCTAAAAGGGGCGGTATTCCAAGGAGGACTCTCCAAATTAAAAGTCTTCAAACAGTCACAGTGAGAGACAGATTCCAAGCAAATCTTCCAACTAGGCTCGAAAATCATTCTATAGATCCCTCTCCTGAAACACTGACAACATATTAAAAACAGCATCCTGCAGTCCTCTGAAGAATCCTTAGGGTTCTCCTTCAAGAAGAACAAGGAATGGTTTGATGAAAACAATCAAGAGATCCAGGAATTGTTGAGGAAGAAGAGAACTGCTCACCAAGCACACCTTGCACTGCCATCTTGTCATGTAAGAAAAGCAGCCTTTCATCTTGCATGCAGCAAGCTCCAACAGAAACTTCGTGTCATCCAGAACAAGTGGTGGATCGATCTAGCTGAAAAAACTCAATTATGTGCAGATACGGGTGATCACAGAGGATTCTATGAGGCCCTGAAAACAGCATACGGGTCTACAAACCAGGTCAAAAGCCCTCTACTCAGCGCAGATGGGCAAATGCTTCTGACAGATAAAACCTCAATTCTGAATCGTTGGTCTGAACACTTTCAGACTCTCTTCAGTACCAGCCATGTAGTTCAAGACTCTGCAATTCAGCACATTACACAATAAGCGGTGAAGAATGAATTGGATACTGCCCCCACTATGGAAGAAACTCTTAAGGCCATACAGCAGGTGAAAACTGGCAAGGCACCTGGGGTTGATGGAATTCCACCTGAAATCTGGAAGCATGGGGGCCTTGCACTCCATGCTAAATTTCACGAGTTTGTGGTGTGCTGTTGGGAATGAGGCGAACTACCATCAGAGCTTCGTGATGCAGTCATCATCACTTTGTATAAGAAGAAAGGAGATAAATCAGACTGTTCAAATTACCGAGGTATTACTCTGCTCTCCATTGCTGGCAAAATCCTGGCAAGAATACTTTTGAACAGACTAATACCCACTATAGCAGAAGAACTTTGTGGTTTCAGAGCCAACAGGAGTACCACAGACATGGTATTTGTTCTCAGACGACTGCAAGAGAAGTGTAGGGAACAGAACAAACGACTCAACCGTTGTTAATCTCACCAAGGCTTTCAACACTGTGAGCAGAAAAGGTCTGTGGCAGATTTTGGAACGTTTAGGATGTCCCCCCAAGTTTCTTAAAATGATCATCTCACTTCGTGAGGATCAGCATGGCCAAGTCAGATATGGTGATGTACTTTCTGATCCCTTTCTAATAACCTTCAGCTGCTTCCTTTGAGAATGCACGTAGGATCACTCTCTAGGAGAAAAGACAATACAGAAAGAATCATGTCTTGCCAATATCACCTAAGGAGTCTTTCTGCTGTGTCTTTTGCAACCGGTCTTGTCTATCTCATATTGGCTTTTTTAGCCACCAGCGCACTTGTAGCAAATATGGGTAGCGCCCTTCCCAGATCTTCGTTCGCGAAGCCTAGCCATGATACTTTTTTGTACTAATGAGATGGTGCCACAGACAATATCCTCTTCTTCAATAACATTGATTTACAATCAAAGTTTACATATTCATAGCAGATTTATGGTGTAGCTGATCTAAGAAAAAAAAATCCAGTTTTATTTGCTTATATGAAAACTAGCTGTGACGTTTTCAATTTTCCTTCATTGCAATGTGTATTTCAACTGTTAGAAGCTGTTAATGCACCTTTCAGCTTTTTATGTTCTGGGGAAGACCATTTAGAATCCAAAGAGCCCACTCAAAGAATATATAAGTAAAGGCATTTGATTTATCCTTGATAATCAAAATGCCAAAAATAGTCATAGGTACTTTTGTAATACTAGCAGTTTAGTAACTCACATTGTTACTATATTTACAATTTATATTTTGATACTCTGACACATTATAGATCATGGAAGTCTTTGTTATCATTTCATATTTTTAGTGGCTACATCAATTTCTGAAGAATATACCTGTATTTAATTAAATCTGGAGGGTAAAATGTCTATAAAATAAGAATGGCTTCTTTAAAGAACTTGCAACAGATCTGGAAATGTTTTAATTTTTTCTTACATATTTTGTGATGAAAAATACAAGTCCGTCATTTTGTACCTGAAGTCAGCCTCCAAGCACAGCTATAGTTTTGATCCTGAAAATTATTTTAATAGATGTCTCATGGCATGTGTTGAAGTGTGATGTTACGGAAATAAATAGATGCATATATATAAAAATTTTGGAATGAGAAAGTCTTTCAGGACTTCAAGGTTTATCATAGAAATATTTGAGATATATTGGTCCACTAGCTGAAGCAAAAAAGGTATTTCATATGATTATACGAGTTGCTAAATTGTATGAAATGCTACCTTTTCACTGAGATTTAGGACAACACAGAACCACAGGAAACAGCATACCAAAGAGATATTTTACATATGATTTATTTTTTCCTAAAAAGCTAAAGAGAATATGTTAATGTTAAAATTTACTGAGTATGAAAAATAAAGAAGAGGGTTTGAGAATAATAAAACTTTGCTTTTAGTAATTTGCACTGATAAGTCACTGAGGCAATTCTGATGCAGTTTAATTTTTTCCCTAATAGCAGGAAATCCTCTTTTCACATTACTTAGATAAATTCATCACTCATCAAAATTCTTTGATTTGAAATACACTGACAATAAACGGATGTATTTACAGACAAATTACTCTTTTCTGATAATAATATTGAGAAATATAAACATTAGAATAAAGACATAGAAATAATGGTTCTAGAAAGTTTTTTAAGAAATGTGTTCTGTGGTGACAACCTTCTCTGGTTTTTCTTTTACAGTGCAAGACATATGCATGTGTTTTGGAGAGTCATCTTATGGGACTTACCATTGACTTTAACACGGGCTTTGTTTGTTTTGATGCTGCCACAAAGGTAAAGTTCTAAGACTTTTTTCTATAACACTATTATTATTCCTTGTTTTTTCTAACATTTTGAGATAAGTAGTATCCTTAAAATGTCCTTCTCTTTGTTATAGAAATAGATCATCTCTTGTCAAATCTCTCATGCTTTAGTTTAAATTCAGGACTGATTTCTGATTATGTGAGAAGTTGTCTTCTTTATGTGCTTGTTATTGAAAAATCAATACCAATATCAATCTGAAACAACCATCAGATCTTGATTCTTTAATTTCACATGAAAGCCCACACTGATTGAGTTTGATGTTTCTTTTGCTGATGTGTCTTTGGTTTTGAGAAGAAATAATCTTGGTTTCAAGCTGGTCTATGAGTTTTGAAAATAACCTTCCATTCTCTTCTCTTGTTTCATGAGTGAGAGTGTGTGCTATTATAGCAATTCCCAGTTTCTGTTTTAGATGTATTTTGTTCAGGTGTCTGTAAAAGTATAAATCAACCATAGTCTGTACGTCTCACCCATCAGCTTTTCCCATCAGCCTCAAAAAAAGCTCAGTACAAGTGAGGAAAGAGTTTACTTTATTCAGTAAATAGTATGGCATCAATTTCCAGATTACATTATTGCAAGTCCAAATCTCAGTAAAATCGTTGAGAGCCTGAGTATGTTGACAATTGTACTAATTGTTGGCAAGTACTAAAATGTAAGCAGGCTTTAGTGTTACTACTTGACATTGCTGTTATGTGAGAATGTGAAATCTTTCTTCTAAGTTCTGCTTCTCTTCAGTACCTGTTTTATTTTGAGATGCTGCAATATTGCCACCAGCAATTGCTGGAAATGCCCTTTTGACTACAGAATATGCTCTTATATTCTATCTTAAGTCAACCCTTCCCACCACATTACTCTGCTCATCCGAACCCTTTTATTCTTCCCACTCCATTCTGCTGTTTGTTTGCACAAAGAGTGGTAAATTTGGAATTCAAATACTTATGTATGTATGTTTCTTTTTGTTATGCAAAAGACCTTGAGTGATTCATCAGTGAAATGGGACTATCAGTTTAGAGGGTATTACACAAAAAATCAGTGCAACAGAATTAAAATGCAGTGGCTCAGTAAAAAAAAGTGAACTTTTCCTCACCCTTCAATAATATTTTTATATATAATACCTATATAAAATATGTATATAATATATAATGTGTGTTTGTATATATATATGTATGTATAATATTATAGAATCATAGAATGGTTTGGGTTGGAAGGGATCTTAAAATTATCTAGTTTCAACCGCCCTGCCGTAGGCAAGGACACCTTCCACTAGACCAGGTTGCTCAAAGCCCCATCCAACCTGGCCTTGGACACTGCCAGGGATGAGACATCCACAACTTCTCTGGTCAATCTGTTCCAGTGCCTCATCACCTTTAGAATAAATTTCTTCTGCATATCTAACCTAAATTTCCACTCTTTCAGTTTGAACTCATCACTCATTGTATTGTATGTATTGCATTGTATGTTAGAATAAAATATAAATAGCACCATGAATTAAAAAAAAAAGATGTTGTTTTGTTAGGCATTAGGCAGTGTGAGGTAAGGATGGCAATTGCATTAGAAGAGAAACAATACAGTAGAAAGAAATATAATCTTTTGCCAAGTGACTGATAGAATTAAAATTGCCAAACAAGCCATAGGAAGAAAACTTGTCTAAAACCTGTTCTAAGTGTGTCAACCACATTTTAATGAGTGCCTAAAAAGGAAAAATATTACCTAGTCTCCATCATTTTATGGAAAGATGAAACCTGCAATTCTCTTAGCCAAAAATTTATTCAGGTATCTTCATTATGATGACGACAGGTGTAAGTTGTGTCTATGCTGGAATGTTCTTCAACAATATTGCTAATCTGACATAAACTGAGACATAAAGTAGACATGTATAGTCACAAGGGCTAAAAGTAATATTTCTTCACATAATGGAGTTCATATGAAGCAGGAAATCAAAATCTATTTTCCAAGAAAATTCAGAGAAAACAATGAAGAATGGAAAGCAGTTTGCAGGACAAGAAAAACATGAATAAAATTTAAATTACATTTTCTATATCTTATTAATATTTACATCTACATTTATGGATTAAGACTGTACACAAATCCTAAGAAATGTCCCATGAATTAAGATACTCAGTATTAAAGACAAATTCATTATTTAAAATTTCATACTTTTAATGAAAAAGATACTTACATATAATTCTTTATAAGTCCTATGATTTTTTACAATTTGTATTTGAGAAATCAGTACAAACTATCATCTTTTCACTTTCAGCACTGGGGTATCCACAGCTTTTTGGAGCAACCTCTTCCACTGACTCACCACTCTCATAATAAAAAATGTCTTATATCTAATCTAAACTCTACCTTCTTCTAGTTTAAAAGCATTGTCCCTTGTCCTGTCACTGTAGGCCTTGGTAAAAGCTCTTTCTCCATCTTTCATATAAGCCCCCTTTAACTGTTGAAAGGCAGCAACAGGATCTCCCTGCAGCCGTCTCTTCTCCATCCTGGATAGCCTCAGGTCTCCCAGACTGCCTTCATGGGAGGGGTGCTTCAGCTCTCTGATCATCTTAGTACTCCTCCTCTTGTACATGTTCACTTCTGCTATTTTGGCACTGCTCATACCAATTTCAACCACTCTTTTTTGGGTAGAGCTTAACTCAAAGCCATATTCTATTGACTTCAGTGTCAAACTGAACTGTTCATTCGGTGTGTTTCTCACTTCTCACAGAACAACATAGCAAATTCAAAATGTTTTAATGAATTCAGAGAAGATCTTGAACAGGTACTTGGAGAACAGATCTAATGGATATCATTAAATGCTTTATTATTATTATTTATTTATGACACTTACAGATTTTCCAGAACACAAAGATCTTCATAAAACAAACTAGTTTCTGAAACAAAGTAGTTTCTGGGGACACCTGAGAAGCCCTGTCTTATATTTTGTTGCAGTGGTGCCTTCAGTAAATCTTGAGGCAATTTAAATTTTATCCTTAGCATTGTGCATATGGTATTTTAAGTTTTCTTTCTTAATCACTAATCAGTTGACTGTGAACTGTCTTTAAAAGTTCATAATCACTAATAAGCTAAGTAAAGGAAGCCAAGTTCTTTAACTCATGATTAACCGTTATTCAGCTATTCAATTATTCCAGTTATGTAAGCAATGCAACAATATTTAAATTGTTTCTTTCTCTTACGTTTTAAGTAGATTAATAAGTTTTGTCCAACGTGACTGAAAAACTGCATTCAAAATTTCACAAACGTTCTAAACCCCAAACTCACTTCCAATTTTCATGAACAAGTTTATAGAGGGTAATGGCTCTCATTATTCTTATGGTTTCCAGACAAAAGCCGTGCAACCCTGTGTGGCTTGTTTCCTTGCTTATTATCATTTAATCTTTATATAATACTTAACTATGTAAGTTAAAATAAGTGGTTAAAAACTGTCATCTGTGCTAAATGTATTTCAAGTTAAACACATCATAATTTGATAAAAACATTGTTTCTGTCTGTACAGATGGATGATAAATATGAGTACACAAAGTATTAAACTGAGTTATTCAGAACAAATCTGTACTGTGATGTGATTATAACAGCACTGACATAAATCATGGCTGTTTCTGCTGCATATTCCCTTCTTCCTCTTATTTATTTTCTGACTGATAGCTCTTAAAGTCAACAGTACTTCATCATTTAGAGCATTTGGTATGTTGCTCTATTGCTATTGTTGTTTATAACAAACCATTGTAATTTCCTGAAAGGAGAACAAACAGTTTTTAAAACTGCTTAGTTAAATCAGATTCTTCCAACATTTCAGAAAATAATTTCTTAATTCAGTTAAGCAGTTTATAAAATACCAAATATAATTTTGGACACAAAATAGTTCTTCTCCCTGAACCTTAACAAGTAGCAACAAGTATATTTGTGTCCTTGTTCTTCTGTAGCACTTTCCAGAGCTAAGGCTTCTGTGCAAGATGTCATCTCTTTTTATTACTAACAAGGTATGGTATGAAAGCAAACTGTGACATAGAGGCCAAGCAGACATTGGCAAATGTCTGATTATATTTATTTGTGTGATGTAGTCCTTCATTTGCAGTAAGTATATACCTGGAGTCAAAAGGCCTCCTGCTTCCTTTGTTGGTATACATGGAAGTTTAAATCCGATCAATAGGGAATTTCCCCACAGCATCTCTTCCACTAGGGATTTCTTCATAAAAATGTCCACCAGTTTTAATGCAATGTCATTTGCTTTATTTGTAATACAGGAAATTTATCTTGTTTATTTGTTTTTAAACTATGAAAATTCTAAAAATAAGCAAAACGTTAGTTTGATCTAACTTGATCTTAGAAGTTATAAACCGAATTTTACCCTAGGTAATTTTTGCAGCATTGTGTATCAATCTCTACTGGAGAAAATATTTTTCCCAAGTCCTGCACAATTACAGCACAGCAATTCAGGTCCTAAATTTGTCTAACATTAGCTAGCAAATAGACATCAATGTTTTAATGAACAAATATAACTCTTGTGGATAATTTATGTTAGGTATGGACATGCACATATATTATGATAAGCATTTATAAATAAGGTTTTGCAGCCAACCTTAAGAATTAATATGGAAACTGCTAGATTACACAGATTAACAGAATGTGTACAAAAATTTATCTAAATACTATTCTGAAAATGATCCAATATGTGAAACTACTTACTTGAGTGGCATTCAATAACTTACTTTTAACATGCTCCTAACAAAAAAAAAATTGACTATACTTAAAGTGTATGGGTGAATATATGTAGACATGTATGTTATGCATATTTCTGTTTATACTGGCATATTCATTAGATTTTTTTTCTAAAATGTGCATATTTGCATCATAACTTCTACGAATAATATATATGTTTGTGTAAATATACATTGCAATATACCTACCTGTGCAAAGTGCTATGACTGTACTCCATCACATTTACTGCTCATTAAACCAGCAGTCAAAAATATATATTTGTCAGAAGAGAAAAAAATCATTCCTTGTAGGACTGAAAATAGATTAAGGTGCTGCTGAATTATATGGTGGTGCTAGAACAAAGTAACAAAAAGCTCTATTATGGCCCACAGGGCTCATATCAACAAAGCTCAGTGTACCTGTCCTCTGTTCTCTTGCAGAAACCTTGTGCACTTCATCAAAAAAGAGAATACACTGTAAACAATAAGCAGCATTGCAAATATATTTAATTTGTTTTTCATGCTGAAAGACTACTAAATCACACAGAGCAGTAGTTCCCTGAATTTCTTTAGGAAAAAACTCCATGTTTTCTCGGGATACATACCTTAAGGTCTGTTCCTTCATTCAACTAATACATATACAGCATATTGAAATAAAACAGCATGCAAAACCCCCTTGATACCCAAAGTTTAGTAATAGAGAAGGCAAGAGGAAACTGGACTTACTTCAAGATGGAGATTTAATGATGTAACTCTTGTGAAAAAAATACTTTTTCTGTGCTCAGAAGTTGAAACGCTGAACAAACAGCTATAACTTTAATATAAGCCATCAAGCATGATTCATACAGTTTTATGTTCCGTGGCTAGAAACAAAAGTTGGTAGGTCGTCTGTCAGTACCAAGCAAATAAACCATAGTCTTTTAACATTTTATGTAATTTCAGTAATGGACAAGAACCCTTATTTTATAAGGGCTGACTTTCTTGCTTTTTTTCTTTGTCTCATTTTTGTTCTTTATTCTCTGTGTCCTCCCCTGTCTTTCCCTTTACAGTTATAAAGCTGCAGCAGTTGACAAAGGAAATTGCCTTGGACCATAATTCTTTTGTAGTAAGGCACTCTCTAGGGATTGGTAACACGGTAGAATTGAGCAAGAACAAGATCTTAATCCTACTCAGTTCCCTTCTGCTGCTATAAGTCTGGCCAAAGTGCCACTTTGCAAGAATGCAATCCTTCTCAATTAGCTATGAGACAGACAAATTAAGGTGTATCCCAGGTGCCTGAAGACCCAATTACTTTTATTCTTGAAAACAAGGACATGCAAGGCATCTGCTCTTGATGCAGTTTGACTTGTAGGAGTTTTGCTTATTTTAGTCAGAAGACAAACAGCATTAGCTTGAAAGGTGCCCATTGAAGCTTAGCATAAATCTGTAATATATCAGATAAAAATTGCCTTAAAAACCTAAAAGGAAGAATAATTCAATCAGTCAGAGTATCAAGAAAAAGGAAGCAGTGTTGGAAAAATACAGCTACAGCTTTTTGAAGATGCAAAGGAAAAGAGAGCAAAGGGATTTGCTGAAACTAGAATTGGAAAGAGACCTCTGACATCCTTTTCCTTGTTTACTCCATCATTTACATGTGGCCTGAGATGTAGCTGTCTAATCATTATAAAACACTGTCAGATTCTTTCATTTTTTTTTCCACGCATCCTACCAAAAGCCAAATTTCTTTAGCTATTACATAATAAAATCTGTATGATTCATGTCAATGGAAAGTATAAATAAAACCTGTATTTCATAGAGTCATAGAGTATCCTGAATTGGAAAGGATCCACAAAAATCATCAAAGTCTGACTGCTGACCCTGCACAGGACAGTCCCAAGAGTCACATCATGTGCCTGAGAGCATTGTCTAAACGCTTCTTGAACTCTGTCAGACTTGGTGCTGTGACCACTTGCTTGGGGAGCCTGTTCCAGTAATGAGCCAGCCTCTGGCTCAGCCTCTGGGTGAAGAACTTTTTCCTAATATCCAAGCTAAACCTCCCTGATACAGCTTCATGCTGTTCCTTTGGGTCCTGCCACTGGGCACTAAAGAGATTGGTGCCTTCCTCTCCTCTTCCCCTTGTGAAGGAACTGTAAACTGCTGTGAGGTTTCCCCTCAGTCTCCTCATCTCCACCTGAACAAGCCAAGTGACCTCAGACATTCCTCATGCAGGTTCACTGGCAGGTGAAATGATGCCATTGCAGTATGTGGTGCAAACACTATTGCACAAGTTTGTTAGGTGTAGTCTTTCTGCAAGAAGAAGTATGGTCCACAGTGCATAACCCAACACAGAAGAGGCCAGACTGTTAAATAATATATTGAAGGTAGTTCATCACTGAAACCATAGGACAGAAGTTAAATCTATTCTTGTTGGAGATTCCTATGTTGACATAATACAACTTTTCTTTCCTATTGCCAATGCAAAATGTCCACTATATCCTTCCTAGATCATATAGCTATCGCAGAGCCATGGACTAGTCAGACACTCACATTTCTGTGCATATTCCTTGGTAGGTAAAAATATAGTCGCCTTTTTATTCTGTTTAGAGTAAAACAACTCCTTGACCCAAAACAAAAACCCTAACTAACATTCCCAGTCATAGCCTAAACTGATTATGTGTATTCCCACATTTCTGATGCCATTATCTAGATGGCAAGTGATTTTACCTGATGTCATCTCATCAAATTCGTATGTGGTTTAGTCCAGAATTCTGGGAATGAGTAGCAAACTGACATAATATGAATGGGAAAGTGTTTTCTAAGGTCCCTTGCAGAATATGTGTTCTAGATTTAGCACTAGTGCTAAGAATAGAAGCAACATAATTTTCTTCATTTGTAGCAGGAGATGGTGACGCCCTGCCCTTCCTGCCCCCCCTTCCTGGGGGGGGAGTGGAAACAGATCCCTGACCGGAGAGGTAAAAGAATCCCCTCCCGACCCCCATCACCTCCCATGGTGCCCTTGAAGAACAGGTATGAGGCCCTGGACCCAGAGAATCAGGTAGAGGACAGTCAAGAGGAAGATCTGTCTGGAGGGTCTCCTGGTTGCACCCTGTCTGCCAGAAGGATCATAACTACAGCTATAAAGAAAAAAAGACACGTAGTTGTAGTTCGTGACTCCCTTCTGAGGGGGACTGAATGCCCTATATGTCGACCAGACCCAACCCACAGGGAGCTCTGCTGCCTTCCCGGTGCCCGTGTGAGGAGTAGGAGACTCCCTGAGCTAATTCGGTCCTCAGATTATTATACACTGTTGGTAGTCCAGGCTGGCAGTCATGACATTAATGACATTAATGATATTAATAGAAGAAGTACCAGGGCGATTAAAAAGGACTTCAAGACACTGGGTCAATTAGTTAATGGTGGTGTTTTAAACAGGTGGTGTTTTCCTCAGTTCCTGCAGTAGCAGGGATGAATGAGGAGAAGAGTCGGAAAACTCATCTTATCAATAGGTGGCTAAAGGATTCATGCCACCGGCAGAATTTTGGTTTTTTTGACCATGGGGCAAATTCCATGGTACCTAATCTCTTCAAATCAGATGGGCTTCATCTATCTAGGAAGGGCAAAAGGACTGTAGCCCATAAGTTGGCAGGGCTGATCAGGAGGGCTTTAAACTAGATTTGAAGGGGAAAGGGATTGAAATCAGGCCCTCCAGAGAGGACCATAAGGGTGGAAAGCCCGAGTTAAGAGTGAAATCAGCAGCCCAGCTGAAGTGCATGTACACCAATGCACGCAGTGTGGGTAACAAGAGGAGCTGGAAGCCATCGTGCAGCAGGAAAGCTATGATATAGTCGCCATCACAGAAACTTGGTGGGATGACTTGCATGACTGGAGTGCTACCATGGGTGGCTACAAGCTCTTCAGAAGGGACAGACAAGGTAGGAGAGGTGGAGGGGTGGCTCTATATGTTAGAGAGTCTCTTGACTCTGTAGAACTTGAAGTCAGTAACAATACAGTTGAGTGCCTGTGGATCAGAATCAAGGAGAAGGCCAACAAGGCTGACATCCTGGTGGGAGTCTGTTACAGACCACCCAACCAGGGTGATGAGAGTGATGAATTATTCTACAAGCAGATGGCAGATGTCTCAAAATCTCCAGCCTTTGTTCTTGAGTGACTTTAACCTACCAGATGTCTGCTGGGAACTCCACACAGCGGAGAAGATTCCTAGTGTATAGAGGATAATTTCCTGCTCCAGCTGGTAAATGAGCCTACCAGGGATGGGGCCCCACTAGACATTCTGTTCACAAACAGAAAGGGGCTGGTGGGAGATGTGGTGGTCGGAGGCTGTCTGGGGCACAGTGACCATGAAATAATAGAGTTTTCAATACTCAGGGATGCAAGGAGGACCATTAATTAAACCTCTATGCTGGACTTCCAGAGGGCAGATTTCAGCCTATTCAGAAGACCAGTTCAGAGTGTATCCTGGGACACAACCCTTGAAAACAAAGAGGTCCAGGAGGGATGGACATACTTCAAGAAGGAAGTCTTGAAAGGAGAGGAGCTGGCTGTCCCAGTGTGTCAAAAGGCAAGGCAGCGGGAAAGACAATGGGTCTGGTTGAACAGGGAGATTTTGAAGGAAATTAGGGTAAAGAAGAGAGCCTACTGATTATGGAAAAAAGGGCTAGCTACTCAGGAAGAGTTTAGGAATATAGTTAGGTCATGTAGAAAGAAAATTAGAGAGACAAAGGCACAACTTGAACTTAATCTCACCACTTCTGTGAAGGATAACTAAAAGTCCTTCTACAGATACATCAATAGCAAAAGGAGGGGCAAGGAAAACCTCCATTCTTTAATGGACATGGGTGGGAATATGGTTATCAAAGATGAGGAAAAGGCTGAGGTATTTAACACCTTCTTTACCTCAGTTTTCAACAGTAAGACAGGTTGCCCTGAGGACACCTGGCTTCTGGAGCTTGTAGAAAGAGATTAGAATCTGAATAGCCCCCCTGTAATCCAGGAGGAAACAGTTAGTGACCTGCTGAGCCACTTGGATCCCTAGAAGTCTATGGGACCAGATGGGATCCCCCCGAAGGTGATGAGGGAGCTGGCGGAAGAGATCACCAAGCCCCTCTCCATCATCTACCAACAGTCCTGGCTCACTGGGGAGGTCCCAGATGATTGGAAGTTGGTGAATGTCACGCCAAACCACAAAAAGGGCCAGAAGGAGGACTCAGAAAATTACAAGCCTGTCAGCCTGACCACAGTGCCTGGCAAGGTTGTGGAGCAGATCATCCTAAGGGCAATCACACAGCCCCTACAGGATGGACAAGGGATCAGACCCAGCTAGCACGGGTTTAGGAAGGGCAGGTCCTGTCTGACCAACCTGATCTCCTTTTAGCATCAGGTGACCCGCCTGGTGGATGAGGGGAAGGCTGTGGATATGGTCTGTCTGGACTTCAGCAAAGCCTTTGACAATGTCTCCCACAGCATACTCCTGGAATAGCTGGCAGCCCACGGCTTGGACAGGAGCACTCTGTGCTGGGTTAGGAACTGGTTGGAGGGCCGGGCCCAGAGAGTGGTGGTGAACGGTGCTGCATCCAGTTGGTGGCCGGTCACTAATGGTGTTCCCCAGGGATCAGTGTTGGGCCTGGTTCTGTTTAATATCTTTATTGATGATCAGGATGAGGGCATTGAGTGTATCATTAGCAAATTTCCAGATGACACTAAGTTGGGGGGCAGTGTCGATCAGCTGGAGGGCAGGAGGGCTCTGCAGAGGGACCTGAACAGGCTGGAGGGTTGGGTTAATTCCGACAGGATGAGGTTCAACAAGGCCAAGTGCCGGGTCCTGCACTTTGGCCACAACAACCCCCTGCAGCGCTACAGGCTGGGCACAAAGTGGCTGGAGAGCAGCCAGGCAGAGAGGGACCTGGGAGTTTGGATTGACAGGAAGCTGAACATGAGCCAACGGTGTGCCCAGGTGGCCAAGAAGGCCAATGGCATCCTGGCCCATATCAGGAACAGTGTGGCCAGCAGGTCCAAGGAAGTGATTCTTCCCCTGGACTCAGTGCTGGTGAGACCACACCTCGAGTGCTGTGTCCAGTTTTGGGCCCCTCAGTTCAGGAAGGATATTGAGGTGCTGGAGGAGGTCCAGAGAAGAACAACAAGGCTGGTGAAGGGACTCGAGCACAAGTCCTATGAGGAGAGGCTGAGGGAGCTGGGGTTGTTGAGCCTGGAGAAGAGGAGGCTCAGGGGAGACCTCATCACTCTCTACAACTACCTGAAAGGAGGTTGCAGCCAGGTGGGGGTTGGTCTCTTCTCCCAGGCAACTATCAATAAGACAAGAGGACATGGTCTTAAACTGCACCAGGGGAGGTTTAGGTTTGATACTAGGAAGAAATTCTTTACAGAAAGGGTAATTAGGCATTGGAATGGGCTGCCCAGGGAAGTGGTGGCTTCTACATCCCTGGAGGTTTTTAAGATGAGACTGGATGTGGCACTTAGTGCCTTGGTCTAGTAACCACGGCAGTAGTGGATGAAGGGTTGGACTTGATGATGTCCGAGGTCCCTTCCATCCCAGATGATTCGATGATTCTATGACTGTAGGAAGCATCAGCAATGTATTACAGGCATAGAAGTCAAGAGCTTTTCTTCCATGTGTCATTTATGTATTGCATTTATGTCCCAACTTTAAAATAAAAATATGCAAGCAGAGAACATCCTTGGGTAATTATAGCAAAATAACACTAGCAGAAGATAATAGACAGTAATTTTGTTGCAAAGACTAGAACAAATCAGTCCTAGATGATTACTTATAAATAAAATATTTCTCATTAAAAGGTATTGGTGGAGAATCTTGGTCTCAGATATGTCACAGGAAAAAAAATCTTGTAATTTCAGTAAATACAGGATTTTTTTTTTGATGATTTCTTATTACAATAATTTAATAGCATCTCAAGAGATGTCAAGTCTTAAACCTAATTTGTCATCTTGTCTGCAGTGTTTATTTGTTTGCACTGCATTCTGGTATTCTTTGAAGTTAATTTTATTAAATGATATAAAATGCAAAAAACAGCCAAAGCAATCTATGAATAATAATTGGGTAAAGGATTTATATCTTATTGGTTGTTTTCAATTTTATGCATGTTACATACCACATTTGTTCAGAGATTGTCTTCTTACAGTGCATTTCCCAAAACATGGATTAATTATGTCAGATTTTCTGCAACCACACTGGGAGTATGGAAATTGTGATGATGGTATTTTCAGTATATGTACTACCTTGGTCCCCACTTTCTGGATTGGACTGTTTGCTGTTTTCACAAGTCCTACTTTTACTCGTTGAATGAGAATTCACTTTTCAAGGCAATAAATAGTGCATATTGAGTTCTCATTTTGGTCTTACATCAAGGCATCATAAGGTTGTGTGCCTCAACTTGAAGGGTGTCTCAGAGTCCTCATGAGTAGCTGATGCCACTACCTACAAAAGAAACTTTTTTAATTTGGTTGCATTTTGTGCTTTAAAAGGATTTGGCACCTGGTCCCCCTGTCAATTCTATTTTAGGGTATACCAAAATTTATTGCTTCCTAAAAATGCTATATATAGTCCTATAAAATTTTCTCAGTGATGCGTTATGCACAGTTACTGAGGATTATACAACGAAAGTACTTGAAGAAAATCGGCTGCTTTTACCAGCTAAAAGAAGCCCTATCAGAATGTATTATAGAGTGTTGAGCTCAGTAACACTGTACCTTCAAACCAGTAAGTAAGTACTTCTGCTTATATTTTATAATTCATGAAAACTGATTTAGGAATAATTTATATGACACATATTTAGGTGTTTGGCAATTTATGAAAAGGCCGGCATGTTTTACAAATGTACTTAATGCTTAGAAGTCAATATATATACATAAATATATTTGTACAAAATTATAACAACCTATCCTATCTCACTGAGGCAAGCATTCAACAAATGGTTCTAAGGAGCTGTGATATTCAAAAACATGAAGACAACACTACAGTGATAGTGGAGTAGATCAGTGTTCCCAAGGGTACCTATTCCTATTTAAAATTAGGATTCAGAACAATCACCATAGTGAGCACTGTGACACTGAAGTCAGCCCACAGGTATATGAAAGATAACAACATGTGAAACTCTCTGTCTCATGTGTTTTTGTCACTGCTGCAGTTGCACATCTGTGTGAAACTGTGTGCTTAGGTGATTGTGTCTGGTCTTTCCTTTCTTGCCTTGGCACTATGAAGCAAACATTGAAAAAGTATAGGTTTGGTCCCCGTTCACTGCTTATGCATTTTGCAGTAATGAAAATGAAAAGAAGAAAAGAACCATGCTTAGAACATATGAAACCACAAGTGGAAGTAATCCAGCATCTCCAAGACACTGTACTTTGAGGACAATGTGACTGCAGTCACAGCATTCTGCATCACCTTGTACGTCTACTTTATCTGTGAAATGTGCAGCTCTGGCTACACAGAGCAGCACTTCAGCTTCTTTGATAGGAGACAAGAATTAAATGGGTCTTAATGGGCATATGCTTAACTAATTTACCCAGTTTTTGCCATCTAGAATTTGAACATCTAGTTTAAGTAGTTTAAGATAGTAGCTACACTTTCAATATAGTATGATATACTGGAGTAGAGACACATCCATAGACTATTAGGGACACATTCAGAGTCTATTAGAGAGAATCAGTTTTTCCCAGTTTAAACAAGGATATAGGAACTGTTATTCAGAGATTGTCTAAAAGAAAGAAATAGCCAGGGTGACTAGCTTGAAATACTTTGCATTCCGGACTTGATAACTTAAAACTCACAACATTTCCCTACTCTTATTTTTGCAAAAAGAACTCTCCATCATGTGGACATCTTTGGGGGAAATTTGTTGAAGATCATTCAAAAGGAACAGATAATTCTTTCATGTGGGAATAATTTCATGCCTTGTCAATAACATTTTTACTCCTTACACTTTAGATGAAGAGTGTTTAATCATCTCTGCAAAGAAACTGTCAGTTCTAGGAGCTTGTTTTGCTATCTTGATGGTTGAAGTGAAGTTTTGTTGGGATTAGTCCTCTCCATGCTATAGACCTGATTTTGCAGAGAAGTTAAGTAAGAGACATTGCTAAGTAGGAGTCTCCAAAACCAATGTTATGCATAAATTGAAGTGCGTTCCTGAGTCATGCCTGTGGTTTGGTGGGACTGTCATTCTCTTTCCTCTGAGTGGGAATGACGTGCATGGTAAAACTGTATGGAAATGTCAAAGTACCGCAGTTCT
The DNA here is from genome assembly GCF_001604755.1 of Lepidothrix coronata. Classification (NCBI taxonomy): domain Eukaryota; kingdom Metazoa; phylum Chordata; class Aves; order Passeriformes; family Pipridae; genus Lepidothrix; species Lepidothrix coronata. The sequence goes on along the minus strand of NW_016690186.1, from coordinate 2,250,746 downwards.
ATAGGTCCTTCATCTTCATTCAAACTTAATCTGACTCGGAATAAGGCCAGGTACCCTGGGATTTTGCCTGCCCATCTAAGGGTCCTTGTTAATGCTGCATCTCTCTCCTGGCTTCTCCATATATCATCGGAGAAGAGAAAGATGATAGCTCATTTCTTCAATTGTTTTCTCCTGAGATAAAGAGACAATCAGTGCCCTTTACATTTCTCATAGCTTAAATAGATTTGCTGTTCCTGAAGAAAGACAATGGTCTTGATCTTCTGACAAGATTTGTTGATTTACATAGATCTGTAAAAAAAAGAAGTTTACAAAGTAGGTAGGAATATAACCACTTGAATGATTTATTGGATTGCTTTGTTTTATCTTGAACTCACAATATAAGTAAACGTCATTTATCAAACAAGGTCAAAGGAATTGCACACACCTAGAGATGAGGGAAGCTATTCTACTTTCTGTAACACAGATTGGTGGACTCAGGAGAACAGCATTTGAAATAAATATATTTTCTCCTAAATTGTCAAATCCCTTTAGTTTGTCTGAAACACGATGTCCTTAACTCTGTTTATGGCAGATGGGAGCTCACCTGTCACATACACACAGAGAATGAAAGTGGTGCTGAGACTAGGTGTTTATTTTTATGTGGAAGGGGCAACTACATAGAGAGAATTTTGGCAAAAAATTCTAGCATTTGCTTTGTGTATTGTGCACAGTTAAGATGCTGTCCTTTTAGTCTTTTTAGTCCTTTTCAGGTTACTAAGACAAACATAGCAAACTTTATTTAGCTTGGTGCAGGTGAGAGATTTTTGCCAGTCATTAACATGAAAAGATGAACACACACTGAAGCAAAGAGGCTTGCATAGATTTAGGACAGTTAAAAATCTGACCTCCCTCAAATTCTTTTAATTCTCAGTAGATACTAAATCTTTCATAGGTATAGACAAAGGGCACGGATGGAAGTGTCATCCTATGCCCCTGAGAGGAAATAATTTATGAACCTTTAGACAAAAGGGTTGCCTTAAGTTTCTGTGTTGTCCGGTGCCCGTGAAATTAGTGTTTCCTCAAAGTAACCGCACAATGTGATATTTTATTCTAATTATGTGAAATATTACCGGAATCACAAAGAAAAATTTTAATGCCCAAAATACCTGAAGGGTGAGGGGATATCTTTAAATGAGTCTGAGAAGACTTATAACGAAAAGTAGCACTTGTCCAATTTTAAGCAAAGTAATGGTTTTTTTCCTACATAAATCCACATTAAATATATTTTAAAAAGATGTTTTTCTAGACAGCTGTAAATTTTATTAACTGATTGTTTTTTTTGTAGAGCAATCTGTCTTTTTTTTCAACAAGACACAATGTAATTCATAATATAATTACTTGAAAGACCACTGATATGGTTAGAATTAATGACCTGCTCAAATTCCTCATTAAAGTTTCATAAGTAAACTCTAAATATGTTCTCATTACAGAGTTTGTTTCTAATTTGAGTTGCCCTTTATGTTAATACTAGATTTTTCAATGTGGAAAGAAAAAGAGGGGATTTGTATGTAAGGTCATCACTTCCGATGGAGATAGGGAACCCGTGAATTGTCAGTGGAAAAAAATCTTTGGTTTTTGGCATGACAATGAATTTATAATCCTTCTCCTTTTTGATTAATCAGCATTAAATATAGATAAAGGAATTTCAGAGTAAATTTCACAAACTTAGTCTGACAGATGTGAATCAAATGCTGTCAAAGTATGATACATCTATATGATCAAAGGGATATCTGATCACAGAATACCACAATCATTTAATTATATATCATAGAGAGGTTAAAATTCTCTTGGAATGAGATCAGCTATTTCTAATACAATTTGAAATGATAACTACATTGACTTGCTTGTGTATGATTTTTATGTTTTGGGTTTTTTTGCCTTTAGGCTGTGCTTTGGAGATACAAGTTTTCCCAGCTCAAAGGTTCTTCAGATGATGGGAAGAGCAAAATCAAGTTTTTGTTCCAAAACCAAGATACTAAACAAATTGAAGCAAAGGTAAAAACAATACTTTGTTTATATAAAGGCAATGTACAATTTTCAAAGCAACCAGGGAAGAAAAGCAGTATAATAAAACTAAGTTACTCCAAAATATTAAATTAATGCTCAAAGGATGCAAACAAAACCAAAGAAATTGAAGAAAAGTGAATCAATTACTCGGACATTTTTCTAGTTTAAAGTCTTTTGAAAGGTGTAATTAGATTAAAAATTAATAAAATACAGGGCTCGTTATTTATGGTTTTAGGCATGATTGCAAAATCTCCTCTTTGTCATTTTGATAAAGCTAGCTGAGAGATTGAGTACCTTATTCCCTTACAAGGCTGAAGCTTTGTCTGTGTCCAATGCAAAATCAGAAAAGCTGTGTTTTCAGTTGTGCTTTTGATTCAAGAGTTAGTTCATGGAAACAGTAGCTGTGAGAGATTTAGCCTTACTTCAATTTATGTCTTTTGAGAATAGGGCATTTACTGTCCCAGTGTGTGTGAGAAGTGATCTCCCTGGGTCTCTGATAATTGAAATTGCCTTGCAGTCTGGATCAATGTTCTCTTTGACTAGAACCCTAATTTTAGTGTAAACCTAAAGACTATTTTCTTGTCCATCTTTAGCCTTGCTTCTGAAGCATTTTCTACATCATTTTTCATGACCACATCAGACAGAAAATTGCTGACTGAATGTGATAATAATACAGTTCCATGAGCAAATAGGAAATAGTTAAATAAATTGTACAAAGGTGCTAAATATGTACAGTATAATAAACTGTGTAAAGAAAAAATATATTGCTTTATGACGATAGACACCTCTAACTTTAAATGCCAATAGCTACCTTAAGCAGCTATTTTTCCTTCCTCTATGTCTCTTTATGTTTGGTGTAAATTATTTTCTACCCAGCAGCTATTTACTTCATTTTGAATGTTTTACTCAATACAATGAAGGTATATAAAACCTCTCATTAAATCAACAACAATGAAATGTGGTGACCATGTCTTTCAATACATCCACATTCTGCTGCATCTCAAAGATAAATACTTTCTTCTGATTCCTTCAGAAATTGTTTTAATAATATAGAACTTTTTTTCACCTATAAGAAGAAAATGCAAACTAATTTAATGTCATGAGGATGATTTTCTCTTAAGGAAACAATTGTACACTATTATCCTGCTGAAGGATGAAAGTCAAGTTATTCTTCTTCTAATATCTGTCTGCTATTGCTGTCATATTAACACAGGATTTTAGGATTGAAGAAACTTCATAGGAGTCTAAGAGTGGGACAGTGGTAGGTTTTTTGTTTGGTTTTCTTTGTTTGGTTTGGTTTTATCGTTGGTTTTCTTAAATTGGTAAAACTAGAATATATTTTTAATGCTGATTTAAATTTTTTAAAAGATTTCTAAAAATTATGAAATCTAGATTTTGAAGAGGAAAACAGTTTTCATGAAAATATTTTCCTGTTTTAAATTATATCTGTCATGTAACTCACTTTATAAGCCTTAGAGATATCCTGGTCTGGTACCTTTATTGTACCTATTGTTGTTCCCACTCAAGTTGAATAGAGCTTTATTTCTAGAAAATTTTGCCTACCTTTTATTAAGGTTGAAATTCTACCTTCAACCTTACGAAGGCAGAATATTACACAGACTTACTAGCATGCTTATGAATATTATCATGTTCCCTGGTTGTTTCTCTTTACTATAAATATAAACTTTCACCTTAATCAATTTGGAAATAAAATTTGTTACTTTAATTTTCTTGGTGATGAAAGAATATCATCTATATTATGATCAAAGATGTCAGATTATAGTCTCTTTGGAAGGTGCTATGGCATTTATAATGAGCACATCTATCAATTCCAATTTGTTTGCTTGTTAAATGTATTGCTTAGTCTAAAAAATGTAAATAAATGTGGCTGCAAAATGAATGCAAAGGTTTTGGGTCATATATTTTGAACATTCACTGGTTAGCTTAAAATTCTTCAGTAGCATTTAAACCTTTCATGGATTTCAAGCCCTATGCAGCATGAGGAGAGGTGGAACAGTCTAGCCTCAATTTTTTTGACTTTACATTACTAAGTTAGAGGTAGAGCTATTTGTGGAACTGTTGAGCCATTAGAAAATGTTAATCAGATTTTCAGAAATGCTTGTAATGCCAGATTTCATGCATACTGTATGCAGGCTTCATTTGGAATAAGACGATGGAAATTTTGTAAAACATCTGTTAAAGGTTGTGGTGAATATTCATGGCAACAGCTTTCATCACCTGTTAAATGCAGCTCTGTTTTTCAGATGGCCTGGAGACTCACTGTCATGAGGGAAAATACAGTGCAACATTTTCCTTATGATTTTGGTTTTTTTCCAGTTATGTTATATTGGGAATAATCAGAATGTAGTGAAATGAGACCTCACAGTGGAGAACAAAATCAAAAATTTAAGGGGCTATTGCACCAGTTCATTAGGGCTCTTCACTTCTGCATTTCCAAGCAGGAGTCTGGAAGCAGGGTACCTTTCAAGGCACCTCAAATCCTGTGTACAGTTTTGGGCCCCCCCTTGCAGGAAGGTTCTGAGGTGCTGGAGCAAGTTCAGAGAAGAGCAACAAAGCAGGTAAAGGGGCTGGAACACAAGTGTTATCAGGGCCACCAAAGGGAGCTGGGATTGTTTAGCCTGGAGGAAAGGAGGCTCAGGAGGGATCATATGGTACTCTACAACCTGAAATGAGGTTATAGCCAGGTAAGGGTCAGTCTGTTTACATGAGTAAAAAGCAATAGGTCAAGAATGGCCTCAGTTTACACCAGGGGAGTTTCAGGTTGGATATCTGGTGGAATATACAGAGATATCACTGCCAGTGTTAGAAGAATCTAGGAAAAATACATTTTGGGAAAAAGTTCAGCACCACATCCATTCATCAGGTAGGTTTTTTATTTTGTTGAGAAACACACTTGCCACCAGAGTTTATATTCCTAAGTGAAAGTGACTTCACTGACACTGAATTACTAATACTTTTATAATACCGTCAACATTTTTTGCAGTGTGCTTCATGCTGACTTAAAGAAATTCAAAATGGCTTGCTTTGAGACATACATGTGCTACGGATTTAGTTACAATTTAACTTATTACCCGGTATACTTCTTGTCAGTTTTAAAATAATTTTAGATATTTAAACATTACAAATACTGCCTTTTATTTTCTGTAGAGACTTTGTACTGATGCTTTTGTTTGGCTTCTCTCTAAGTTAAATCATGTTACTACAAAGATATATAATGTAGAATAAAAGAAGTGTTTCCTCATAGATTTAAGCAGTTCCAGACTGAAAAATCTGAACAATAATTACCATAGGTCACACCAGTGGATCCGTGGCAGGGTGCCTGGAAACAAACACCTGAGTTTGATGGTCTCTAAGGCAAAGTCTAAGTGGTTTCTGACAGGAAAACCACTTAAGGGCAACATTAATCACCAGTACCCCTTAGACATTCCAATCTGTAGGTTATTTCCCGGCTGTCACTCAGCAGGAGATATTGCAGGAGTTTGCACAGTCAGACAGAATTTTTCTGAGTGAGAACTACAAAATAGAGCTGTCGGCTTGGCAGAACATGGAGCCAATGTGTCCCTGTATTTCTTCTTACTGAAATGTTGGGATGGGTTAAAAAAACCCAAGCACAGAAGGGCAAAGCTTTCTCTGCATCTATAAGGATTTCACTTAGGCACCTTCCTATCTAGTTATCTATCTGTTAATCTGGGGGTTTAGGTGTAGTTTAATGATCCATTTTTTCTCCATATAATCACAGAAGCCTCCAGAGACTAACACAACCTCAGGACTGTAATAAACTCAGTGTTGTAATCTTCAGTTTTACCTGACTAAATATTAGACCACAGCAGTGAAACTGCTTTATATTTCTCTGACAAAAAGGAAGAGTGCCTTAAATCAATGAGATACTATTTCAAGATAAAATGCTTCCAAACATAGAAGTATGTAATGTGTAGAAAAATCAACATTAGTGCTTTTTCTTATATAATTTCTCCTTTGAAATTTCTAAATAAGCACACCAAACTGTGAATTGAGAGTCTCTGTGCCTTGCAAAACGTATGTATAACTCAAAAACTACACTTCAGTCAGTGCTTTCACCTCTCTCAAATCACAGCACAACAGTTCTGTCAGAACTCAGTCAAGGTCACACAGCTGTGCTGCGTCAGGTGAGATTTTGTTCACAGACTACCTGAACTCCTAAGCTGAACAGTACAAAACTGAACTGAATATAAAAATAAGCTTATAAAGATGAAGGTCCAGTCAATTGTCTTTGTCTATTTTAATATGGAGAACTGAAGAGGGCAGAAATATGGTATCAGCAAAAGAAGAATTGTAACTTCGAGGATTAAGCATTAATCTTATTATTAATTAATACTACCTTAATAGTAATTAATGTTAATTAATTTGTATTTTAATTTGTCTAGTATAGAACTCTAATGTAAAATAGGACAAATAACCTGAGTCACTGCTGCTCACATTACTGAGAACAAAATACTCACTTTGAACTTTTGCAAGGTGACTTGATGGGTGCTTGTACGATTTTCCAGACTGACATTTCTGTTTAAGTGTATTCTCCAAATTGCAATTTTAAATTAATCTTTGCTCTTAGCCTTGAGGGTTTTTCTGTGAGCATCACAGTGCTCTTCACATTTAGAATATCATCTTAAAAGGTACATCTTTTAAATGTACATCCTTAAGATTTTTACAGAATGATTGCTCAGTTGCAGTGACTGCATTTCTGAGCTCAGATTTCTGACCTTTGTTTGTTTGTGTGTTTTTTATTTTCCCCATGTCTTGCACATTAATTATTTGTTTAATATCTCTTTTTAGATCAGATTCTATGCTAATATAGAGAGACTATGTAACACCAAATTTGATGAAAGAACAAATATTTTCTCATATCAGCAGTTTACATATGGATGAAAGAGAAGATTTTTTTCTAACCACATCATGGATATTTAGAAACAAAATTGCTTGATTTTGTAGATATGTCATTTATGTAGTTGCATCATTAATATAATGCAATAAGTGATTGTTGTGTTTTGTTGGTTTTTTTCTTTCGTTTGGGTAAACTCTTTTCTTGTTTCCTCTTTCCATCTCTTTCTTTCAGTCCAGACTTTCTTTGTGAAAGGCTACTAGAATTTCCATACAATTCTGACCTTTCTCAATGACTGCATCTTTCTCATACACCTTTCAGCCCATTTACATTGTCCCCAGCAGGAACTGTGAATGTTCAGGTTAATAATCTGTGAGTGTCTGCCATAATGACAGTAATATAGGGTGAGATTAGTTTAATCAACAGATAGCTTATAAAGATAGTTTCAAGACCAAAGTGTACACTGATATTCCTAGGAGAGTAGGGTCTTAGGTGAGGCATACAGACAACATTCTGGAAATTGGAATAATACTAAATTGTGTACTTTTGCGTGGACAAGTAGATGCGGCTCAAGTTAAGATTTCTTGCTTTTTGGGGGTTCAGAGAATTTTCTTTTCCCTACTGGTATCAATTTTAATGGCTTCACTGCATATTTTTTCAGGTTTCTTAGGGTTTGCCTATTTGTTTACTTGAAACATCATCTAAAGTAGGTGTGTAATATGCAATACCCTGCCTGAATGAAAGTGTATTCAAATGACAGGATGACTGAGGATGAAATATATACAAAAACAACCAGGGGTGGCTGGATATGCACAAAAGCCTCTGAGTTCCCCTCCATCTGCTGGCAGTAGTGCTGACCTGTGGCCATCATAAAGTGCAAGTTCTCAGTGGAAGTGAGGGCATGTTTTGTCTGTCAGCAGCTCTACATGAAATCTTAGCTGTTCATTAAGGTTTCTTGTGATTAGGCTAATCTGCCAAAAAAGTGTTGTTCCTGATAGACTCTGTTCCCATCAATCAGGCTCCTGGGAACTGAGCTGCAGCCATTAATCAGACCTATATGTAGTCATCGCATACCAGCCAGTCTACTGTGCTTCACATTGCTTTAATTTCCAGTCAAATATGCATGTCTTTATTGAAATAGGAATAATGTTTCATGGCAAATAATAATCAAGCATTTGCTGAATTCTTAGTGCTGTTCTTTGCAATCAAGGTAATTTCCACGTTGTGTCATTTCTATCAATAATAGTAATCCAGTGGGACCTTCAGAGGTTGTTCTGTTGCTTCACCCAGTTGCCTTGATGGTCCATTGAGCAATGAATATTCCTGACGTGTTGCTGTTGCAGAAGCCCCTGTGATAACTATTGGCAATTATTATGGTCATGCACTGTGAAAATTCATTGTCCAGTAGCTGTAATTATGATAGTAAGAACTTTCAGCTAGTAGGGTTACCTAGTTAACTCAAACAATTCTCAAACTATAATATTTATTTTAATAGGCTTATTCTGTTGAGACATGGGAGTAAATGTAGTCTTTCTACATATAACACGTGCAATTGATATTACAAATATTTTGCACTTCCACTAAATATTTATTGTCTCGTTTTAAGCTTCAGTTTTATTTTTATAATACTGATTAGATAAATTAATATATTAATAAAACTGAGTTAACTGAAAAGTAACTTAATGAAGGATAGTTGTTATTCTGAAATAGCTTCCATAATTCCTTGTTTCCTCATCTTTCAATGTCTGTTGTTTTCTTATCTATGATAAATTTTCTTGTTTTGAAATTTGAAGCAGAAAAGGCACCACTTTGACATAGTGATAAAATTGTCTTTCTCCCAAGGTTTAAAATTGAAAATGTCTCTAAACAGATTTTTTTTTTTGTATGGACACAGATGGCAGGTTTGTGAAATTCAGCATAAACGTTATCTTCTTTATTGATAATTGATTGTCAGGGGAGTTTAAAGAAGCTCATGGGATGTTACAAATTTATTTCTGAGCATGTCTGAAGGACATCTGCCAGAGTTGTAAGAGAGTTGAACAAAGCTTCACCTATTCAGCACATAACTAGACACTCTGCACATGCAGCTTTCTGCTTTCACACTGTTTCCCCTCACACATGTGGGGGGTTTGTGAATGTCTCCATGCATTCCGTGAAGAAATATCTTTCAGGAAATATCAAGGGGAAGAAAATTGCAGGTTGATGTAGTTTTGAGGGATTTAGCAATTTTTTGTTGAATTTACATCATCAATATTCTGCTAAGCAAAAGAGAAATATCCTCGGCACTACATAACCTGGAAATACTAGTGCTAGACAGAAACAGAAATAGAATATGCCACAGATATCTATTATTGGCTTCTTATTGCAGTGAGGAAATCTGTATAGGCAGTGAATCAAAGCAGAAAGATAGCAACTGTGCACCACTATCCTTATACCTACATGTATTGAAGTATCTGTGTTCGCTTTCAAATGCAACAGGTATTTATTGATTAAATACCAACTCCAAGAACACATACTGAAGATAACCTTAAAAAAATTGATCAAAGTTAATTAGACACAAAGGAGCAAATTTATGTAAGTAAAAAAATGTAGGTTTTTTTTCCTCTGTGGTGGTGTCTAAAAGAGTCCCAGCTAGTCTAATTGTATGCTGATGGGCTGTAAAGAAATGTAAATTAAGGTAGAAAAATAAGGACTTTGTATAATATTACTAATGAAGTTAAAACATAGAGTATGTTCCTTGTTTGGTCCAATAACACATCCAAAATTGATCCAAAAAATCACTCTATGATAGTAGCACTCTTTGAAATGTCTTTTTTTTTTTTATTTTTTTTTTTATTTATAGAATCAGGTAAGATAATAGCTAACACTGTGAGGTGACATGATGAAGAAATATGTGGAACTCAAAGTTATTGATTTTTTGTGCGTACATTGGTTATCCAGTAGTAGTCCAAAGATGTGTAGACTGTTATGGTGCAGCCATTAAATTTCTATCTAAATTAACCTGCAAAAGTATCAGATTTGCATTAACCTGGAGCAAGATTACATAGTATCACTTTCCTTTTCCTTCAGCCAGCAGGATCTTGTATTTGTATGGAGGCACTTAACTCATAAATTTGTCCATCTTAGCCTCCAAACAATTATTTACTGATTGTTACATGTTCAAGTCCCTATAATGGAGAATTGTAGGGCACATTAGCAGGATGGCAATAAGTTATTAAAATTATTGCTATTTGAGTAGCAGTTCATTCCTGGCTATGTGTTTGTGAAGTGTTCTTCTGTTTCATGTTTAATCTTTTTTGTTTTCACTTCCAGGAGCTGGAGTTTTCCAACCTGTTTGCAGTCCTTCACTGTATCCACTCATTCTTTGCAGCCAAAGTGGCTTGTTTGGACCCTTTGTATGTAGGCAGCCAAGCCACAGCTTCTGCTCTTCCCACAACTTCTGGTACTGGCAAATTAAAGTATACTACTTGACATCTCATATGACAGCACTGCCACTTAACAAGGACACATAACAATGTATAAATATTCATAAGATTTAGACCTTTGGTGAACCATGTACGTGGAAACCAATCCTGGAGGCAAGACATACTGCAGCATCAGCAGATAAATGGTCACATGGGATCATAATTTCATCTCAGTTCTGCAAGACGTCAGTAAATAATACTAGTCGAAACCCCAGAATAGGATGGATATGCTTTTAGTATTATCTATTTGTACTTACATAGTGCTTTAAACAACACTGGAAGCAAAGGAATAAATGATGAAATGAAGCACTTGAGTATTTAATAAAAATTTCAAATTGCTGTAATAATACGCAAAAAGAATTGTCATTTTCCTGTTTTCAGATTTTTTTATGACAATATACTAAACTCTGAGTATGAATATAATGCCCTATCATTATATTATAAATGAGAGCAAGCAGCAAGCATATAATACATGATGAAAAGGAGATAAGCATGAAAAGTCATTTGTGTAAGTATCTCCTCAAGTAAGAAAGCACTTTAAACACTGCTGTAAATCCATACTTGTGTCCATACATGGAATCATGCTACTTTTTCCATTTTGTTTTCTTAGTCTAACAGTAACAACAACAAAGATATAGCCATACTGGACTGATAAATTAAAACCAAACCAAAAAAAAACAAGCCACAAAAAGCAAAACACCTTTTCATTGGTAAGACCCTCTTCTTCAAGTAAAAATAATGGCATATGAATTTAATTTTAATAACAAATTAAGTGCAAGTACAAAAAATATTGTCAGCTATTTACTTCCTCTTTTTTTTGTCAAGAATACTGTAAATCTAACAGTCTTTGTTCACAAGATTATGAATTTGTTTCAGAGACAACCCACTTAATATGTTTCTTCCATGGTTTAACTTTGATTTCACGTCATAAGTAGGATGTCTGCTCCACTCAAGCTCTCAAGAAATAGACATTTTACGTTATGCTTGGAAAATTAGTTCACTCTTTGAATTCTTAATAATTTATATTTTATAGATCTACATCGTTAGTAAAAAACAGGAATAATTTAAATAAGCTGTAATGAATAGATTACAAAATGGATAATTTCTTTGTCTGTTAAGACCATTACATCAGTCTGGACCACGTACTAATTCGAGAGTATCATTTAAAGTTGAAATATGAGGGACTTGTAAATTTAAAATTAATAACTTTATTTAATTACAATTTTGCAAAATAATTTGATGCTGTGCTATGACACACATCAGTGAACATGGGAAAAAGGTGTGAGGATGTGTGTGATATAGTTGAAACAACAGAAAAGGTGAGGGATTTTTTCTTTTGATAAACAGGAAAGAGAACCAAAAAATACAGGAAGAACAATTAGTGAGCTACAGTTTGGGCAAAACATTTTTAGTAGTATTTGTGGGTTTTCTGCTTATTATATTGTAATCAAAACTTCCTTTCTTCCCCCCCCCCTTAGACTTGTTAATAACAGGTATGGGCTAGGGACACCATCTGCCTTTTTTAGCAGACAGGCAAATTCTTTCGCATTCCTTTCTACGTATTAAGATAATTAAAAACTTCAAAAGTGAGGCCAGAGAAAAGCTTATCAAAATGGGAACAATTCAAACTGCAAGGCAGGGGCAAAAGATTAACAAAATGTAGGCGCAAATCATGTCTCTGTTTTATTTTGCTTTGCATTAGAAGTATTTAGATTTACATATGTGGGAGTTACATTGCTTTTAAGTATAACTGATCTAACTTGATACTAGCTCCAAATAATCAAAAAATATATTTTTCTGAGGACTCTTTTATCACTTTCAAATGTTTTTCAGTACACATTTACTTCCTTTTGGTACACCTCCAAGGGCTACACATTTATTTTTAATTTTAAATATAGTAGAAGGATGTCATAATCCAGCTATTAAATACTATAAGTGTCATCAAAATCCAACATATTCATAGGCATCATCATGTATTTGTTCATATGAATCGTCCTTAAATAAGGGCATCACGTACTGGTCTCTGAGTGACAGATAGAACTACTATGGCTGTCCATAGGATCTTGAGTTTGCTCCTGGGAGAGTACAATCCCCAAATACTTTGAATCCAAAGCTGCAACAGTCTAAGAGGTTTAACAGTTGTGTCCTCGTCAAGAAAGCATATACTGGAAACACAGATCTTGGCAGAGTGCTGACAGTGCTGAAAACAGAAGTCTGATATCTGTTAATGACAGTTCTCCTCCTCAGTGCTCCCAAATCATCTCCTTCTTTCAGTGCATTGCTGTGGCATGCAGCTATCACAGTGTCGGCATACACTAACACCTCAGTCCATGCTCTGCTGGCACTGGCAGAATCTAAAACTAGTCAGCTGCCAGTTGAATGTTTTTCTTGCAACTGTCCATGTTATGTGCACTTTTGTACCACTGAAACTGAGAGGTATTTAAGAGATGTGCTTGCATGAGCATAACATTTACCCAAACCAGCACTAAGTATGTCATTGGAAATTTCTGTAGATGAAGAGATTCCATTATATGACAGCCCCCAGAAAAATCAAAATACTAAAAATTATCATTGTGCAGAACGGAACTAATGACAGGAACTTTTGGGACACCAGGGTGTCCTGAAGATCTCTGACAAGTATTCTTTTTGTAGAACCTCTGTATTCATCACCGAGACTTTTGCAAGTGGGCATTAAATACACAACATTTAAGAAACACATTAGCCTGTAAATTGATTTTCTTTTTGTTTTTCTAAAGAGGTCAACTGGCAGGACTTAATCAATACTTTATTTTCAGAAAGATAAAATTGATACTGAGAGAATATAAGACGTCATAGCCTTGACTGTAGGTCAACATTTATTTTTTAATGCAGCAGGGGTTTGTGCAGTGACGTCACAGAATATTCAGAGGTGCCTCTGCATCCAACCTGACCCTTGTAAAGCAAGTTGGTCGGAAATTCAGTCTTGAACCAAAGAGGGAAAGTTTAAACTCTGTGTTATAAGTAATCCTTAAATACCAAAACAAAATTTACAAACATATTAAAAGGCTACATTTTTCATTTAAATGCCTACAAGAGGTTCCCATTCAAAGCATAGGGAACTTCATATGTATATGTCAAAACTCAGGCTTTATGTTGCAGCCTGTCATTTCACACTTAATATAAAATGAATAAAAGTATTTCATAAGTACACACAGCCCAGAGACAATGAAAAAAAACACAATTATGAGCCATCAGCTTTTGCTAAAATATGAGTATGCAAGTGGAGGCAAATATTTTAAGAAGAAAGGGCAAACCAACCAACCCATAATATGTAATTTATTTTCTTTATGTCATGATACTGTCAAGTTAGTTTAATAAAGAAAATTCTTTATAGTACTGTGCCTATTGAAGTGATGTTATACAGTATACCAAAAATACACTTGGTTTGATTTGCTTTGCTTTGTGATGGGAATTTTAGATAATCTGATCTTCAAAGAACTAATCATATGATAAGTTATAGTGTTAGCATAATTTTATTAGGGAAGTGTTACTGGTTTGAATACATATTATTCTTGATTTCATCAGTAAATGAATACATTTCTTTTCCTAAATCTGTTTAAAAATACAGTTAGAGATTTTCAAAAGAGCTTTGCGTTCTAGTAGCATGAAGGCATCTTTGAAATAAAGATCAGCATATTTTTTAGCTGTTCACCATTTTATTATCTTAATTAAGTGCAGTAAGTTTGTGGAGACAAGCTAATTGTGTGCTATTTTTTAAAACCAGTAACTGGAAGGGTTTTTTTGCAATTCAAACTAGAATTTTTAAGAATGCAAATCAATAATACACAGTATCAATTTGCTTTGAGATGAAAATCATCTCAAAGTCATCTTATTTTCTGGATTAGTCCTTGATTCTACAAAAATATATTTATTTATTTTAGACATGTGGACTTTTCAGAACACCTCAAAGTGCACAATCAAACGTGTAGGTAGTTTTCAGCACTGCAACCTGCTACTTTAATTGTGATTTGGTTTATTCAATGCCTTAAGATGTTTCTTGAATCAGAAAAAAATGTTAAAAAAGTTGAAGATCTCATGAATGTATAACAGTTTTCCTTAGAAAGTCAGACCAGTTTTCATTCTGCTTTGACTATTCCAAGGAAGCTTTTGGAAATTTTATTAATATTAAACACTAATCCTTGCATTTGACTTTCCATTTCTTTATGGGATCTGGTCTCTGAAAAAGTATAGTGTCTGAACAAATGTTTAAACTGATTTTAAAATTTCTGTATCAGGGAATTATGAGTTTGTGCTTTGGACTCGCACCTCTGACCAGTTCAGTATGATGGGAAACATGAGAGACTCACTCAAGCTCCCAAAATTTAACTACTTGTCTTAGATGCCACTCAAGGCTCTCAAAAGGGAAACACAAAGCAGGACTGTAGCTTCAGGTATCTGAAGGTGCATGTGTATGTCTCTGTCTCTCTCTCAGGAGCTAGAGGTGCTCCTATCCTAGTGCTTTAATTTTATCAGAAATGTGTTTTTTTAATATGGGCTCTGCCTGCACCCACTAATTGTGCTATTCTTCATATCACAGAGCGGTCTTTAAGCACATGAACCGTTTTTATCAGGATGAAACTAAACAAGCATCACATCTATATAAGTTCCAGGTCCTAATGGGCTTTCAGACCATGCAGCCCAACTGAAATGAGTTCAGAGTAAAAAAACCCTCTGACACGCTGCCAATGATACTGCCAGGTTCTGGTGCCAGGCATTTCTGTGTCTGTGGGGCTGCTGCTTGTGCGCTGTGGGTGCTTGAAGGACCCTAAAAAGCTGAGCTTCCCAGTATAGTCCACCAGAGCTTAGTGCCTGAAGGGGGATGTTGTGCTGCGGCAAGGGGCAGAATGAAGCTGAAAAAGGCTGAGGTTGCCAAGGGCCAGTTATTCTGCATCATTTTCCCTCACCACACTGGGATAGTATTGGCTGCAAGGAGGCTACCCCATGCAGGTCAGCCTTCTCCCTGATGCATCTTTTTCCTGGTCTATCACATGCAAATACATACCTGAATATTTACTATGAGGTCCCCAAGTGTACCTCCCTGTTTCCTCACCCCCGTTATTCAGACAGATGGAAAACTGTACTCTCGCCTACATAAGGGAGCCACCAACTCTTATACACAGTCAGGGGACAGTGTTAAGGATTATGGCAAGAGCATCTGTGTAGCAGTAAGAGTGCTTGAGTGTAATTAACATTCAGGTTATAGCAAAGTCATATCTGTGCTTAAGTGCTTTCCTGACTTGGAGGGTTCTTAAGTGGAATTTTTGTATTTTCCTGAAATAAGTTCTATAATGTCAACACATTTCTACTTGCTTGGCTCAATTTTCAGGAAGTTTGGTAGAGACAGTGGTTCATATCTTGTTGGAATAATAGAAAAAAACATAGGAATACTGGAATAAAAATAAATTTCTGTTCTGATTCTGTATATTATTACAGTACATTACGTAATCTATTGAAATATATTGAACAATTTAAAACTAAATGCTTTCATTTACATTACCTAGTTTTACTACGGTATACGTGGCTTCCACTTTCAACAACTTTCTCCACAGGAATCCCAGCTATATATTTTAGAAATTATTTTATTATTCAGTATATACTAATATATAATGCAGCGTGTGTGTATGTGTGCGTGTGTGTGTGTGTGTGTGTATATTAGTATATACTAACGGAAGATATTCAGTATATATTAATGAGAGTTACATATTAGGCACAACTATGAAACAGAAGCATAAATCCATGAAGCTTTACATTTAAAAACTTATAATACTATAAAGAAACATATGTATATTAGTTGAAGAAATGGCTATTTTTGCAGGATATGCACAGTCTGGGTATATGATAATAAATTGATAAACACTAACTAATTTACTATTTCATACCTCCAGGAACTTTTTTTTTTATTATTATTCTTATCCCTTTAGCATATTTGCAGTATATATCAAAAGTTTTAATTTGTTATGAATAAAAAATGACTGAAAAAATGTAATAGAAAGTGCTATATATTTTATAAATATTAGAAATTTAAGAAAAGCTATTCAAATTATTTATTTCATTTTTAGTTAAGGTTTTGTGATTGTTTGTAATATGTATTTGTGACAAGCATAAATCACCTAGTTGTTTAAACTCATTAATGTATCACTAATAAAATGCTATCTTCTGTTTTGTTTTTGTTATGCTTCTTTTTGTAATGGAACATAACAGAAAAAATAGAAAATAAATACTTTTTTTAACTAACCTTTTGCATTCAGTCATACAGTGTATGAGTTTTATATCATTGAAAGCCAAGTCTGGGAAATCAAGGAAGTAGTTGGAGACCCTGGGGTAGTAAAGTTATTTCCCAACACTATGCACAACTGGTTATTTGATAGAAATAATGACCATTCCTTACCTGTATGATCAAGGCATATAACCCACTTAAAGCTTGACTAGGATTTTGGAAATATCCGCCTCTCTCCTAGCTATGAGGCTCACCTGCAGCCAGATTATTTTACCACATTTGACCATTGACATTTAATTCTTAGTTTTGTTTGGAATTAACTTAGGCCCAATACTGCAGTGCATGAAAGCATTTTTGGTATATCTTTGAAACCAAACAGCTTTAAAATGATGTTGCATGTACTAGAACAAAACCAACTTCGGTGAGTTTGATTTTCTTTGTCTTTTTCCCTGACTGAGGGAGGAGATGTTAAAAGTCCCCTTCTTTTATTTAGGCACCTTTGTACGTTTTTAACAATTTGTGGTGAGTCAAGTGCACACCTTACAAGCACATTTTTAGTGCCTTTCTTGTGCTCCCAGTTTAGAGAAGCAAGGTAAGCTCCCTTATGGCAGTGCTGCTGTCACTTTTCTCTCTCAGCCCCTCCACAAGCAGTCACTGAGGCTTTTTTGGACCTCAGGCTGGTGTTGACTTCCTCAGTTCTGCACCCAAGGAAAGCTTCCTTTGTGATCCCAGCCCTTTCAGCGTCTTGAAGAGAAGGAAAAAAATATGAAGTTTATTGGAGTCATAAGTGTGATGAACACTTTGTGTTGGAAAAATCCTCAGTCCTCATTCCCAGATATGATTTGGCTCTTGTGGGTTAGCAAACACACATAACTCTGTAACATCAGTTAGTTACCTGCATTTCAAGTTTGTTTTTATACCACATTTAAGTGAAAGGCCAGAAAGAGGAAAAAAAAAGAGGAGAGAGGTCTTTAAAAAAAAAAAGTGAAGAGAAACATAGAATATTACAAGGCTAGGAATACCATCTAAGTAAGTATAATCCAAATGCACAGAGATCCTGTTGTAGCTACCATTTTTATTTGCTGTTAAATAGGAACTATGCATTATATTGAGAATATGGACTCATAGAATGGAAAGGTTTATTTTTTCTGGAACTACCTATCTTATTTTGAATTATCATTTTTAATCTAGCATCTTTTACATCTTGTCCACAGATTTTGACCTCAAATGAAAGGTCTTGTACTCAAAATTTCTTAAGATACAGCCCTTGAATAACTTTCCTTAAAGTCATGGTTCTTATGTTGCACAGCTTTTTCTCCAAGCCCTACAGCAGTTTATTCTTGCAACTTTTGGAGTTAATTGTGATCTACTTACCTGTGCATTTGACCAATAAAAGTTAGCACAGTATAATATTTGCGTCTTACCAATGATTAATTTGTACAGTTTTCTAGTGCTTCTTTTTCAGTTTTGACAGTAGTTATTCTGTCTGTGAAGTTGTTACAATCTGCTTAAATGTTGCAGAAAGAACTTCAGATTCGAATATTCCCTTGAGCAAAAGTAAAACTCATACAAGTTATATGTTGATACCAAAACTGATTTTATTAATTGCTAAGAGATGCAAAGAGAAAGAGGAAAAAATAAGAAAAGGTTGGAAAATGCTAAGATTACTTCTAAAAGCAGATAAAAGATACCACCAAAGCTACCTTTCTGCTGAGATGGTCTGTGGGGGGAGGAGAGGAGATGTAGTTTTCTGCCTTTTTTTTTCTCTGTCTCTGCAGCTTTTTGATGTTATCTCTTTAGCTGCAGAGAGTCTTTACAGCTTTAGCTCTCTGGAATGCAGCCAGGATGTGGGTTCCACCCCTCACGCTGGGCTGTGTCCCAGGTCATGCAGAGTCCCGTTCAGCCACTCCTTTCGGCCCTCAGAAATATGGTCAGGGTGGAGAAATAAGATTTGACTCACATATGTCGCACAGAGGTTCTCAGTCCTCTCTGGGTCAGCACAGTTCCAGTCCTCTGATAGCAGGCAGGCAGCACATAGTGGCAGGAGAAAAAGGTGAGGGCGAGGTGGGGGAGAGACTCTCGACTATAGTAGCCAATTCTCTTTCCCACTCTTCTTTCCCTATTTTTTCAAAATTTCTCCTCAACTTTCATAGTGTTCAAAGGAGATTGTACGTGATTTCTTGGCACATATGTTCGAAGAGATATGATAATCATAAAAAATAGCAGGATCCTTTGGCAGGAAAACTCCAGTGGGAAATTCTGGTGAGAACTTCTGGTGGAAAACTGACACAGAATTTTTTGGTAGGAAGTTTTTGACAGACAGAAACAATGGCAAAACATAATTTTTTGGCATTTTTATGTTATCTGTCTGTTACAGAAGTAGTAGTGTTTGGGATTTTTTTAAGTATTCTTCAAATACAATGCCCATTACAAATGAAAAATTATATCCTTTAAAATCCTAATCAGAAGAAAAACAATTTATTCCCCTTAGTGGTATGGTTAATATTACTATGCAATTGTTCAGAAAAGTGAAGAGAGGGTTTCACCATACAGCCACTATTGGCATTTGTTGGCTATGTGCTTTATGTACTTTGCATGCACCCTCTTCTCACAACTCTGAGCAGAATATCTTCAGAACCCTTTCCTTCTATCTCATATATGGTACAGGTAGTAACCAGCCCTTGCTCAGGACTCAACACTGTGAACAAAATTTTAGTAGTTGAAAAAAGCTTCCTCCTGTGGGTTTCACCAGTTTGGAGATGATGTAAAACTCAAGACCATAAACAGGGATTTTATTCTTTTTCCTAAAATACACAGCATAAAACAGTAGCAGCTGGGAGAGGCTGTGTGGAAGCACTGCCACTCCACACTCCCTGTTTTGGCTTTGCAGAATTGTGAGCATAGAAGACAATAGTGTTTTACTTGCTTTTTGTTTTTCTGGATTACCTAAGGTGCAATCTGAAACTTTTTCAGACTCTTTTTTTTTTTTGCTACAGACCGGAGGAGTAGAAAAATTTCTTAGTAGATGCTGAGATTGTCATGTGAAGATTTCTCTAGAAATTGAGACTTTAAGAAAAGTTACAATAAAAAAAAAGCTCCATCATGTACCATGAGCTTCAGTGAAGAGGCAAGAGCGAAAGTTCTTATGCAGCCAGATCAAAATTCTAACCTTTCTCTCCTTTTGGCTAGATGTCTTTTCTTTTTTTTCTTTTTTCTTTTTTCCTTTTCTTATTTTGCTTCAAGAGCCTAGTGAGGGAAGACAAAAGATCTCAGAAAGGTCAAACCCCCTCACTGAAGCAAGGAAGCAAGACAGTGGGGTGGTTGGCCGTGGTCTTTGCACTGCAATACCACAGAGAGCAGCAAAGGCTTCGATCATAGCAACATCATAAACAACTTATGTTTTCTTCACACTAGAAGACAAATATTTGAAAGAAGCATGAAGACCTTGAATCATTTCACAAGAATCAGGAGTTCAGACTGTGATTAATATGGAAACTAAAGGCAGAGGGAACTCATGTCTGGGTGGTTCATGTGACTGCAAGCAGGTCCACAGGGGCATGCACAGCACTCTTCCCACACAGGGAGGCTGAGGGCCCCAGTGCTGGTGAAGTTCAAGAGAGATCTGAGCTATCTGAGGGGATTAGGGGAATGTAGTGATCTACTATGAAGGACCAAGGGGCTGGTGAGATGGAAGAAAAATGTTCAGAGGAATATGAATTTAGGAAGAACAGCCTGAGCTACTGAATCTTACCCAGTTTCCTCAGCCAGTCATATCATATAACACATTTCACAAATGTTTAAACTTCTTAAAAATAATTAGACTTTTTGTCCCTTTTCCTCTTGTTGGAAACCCTTCTGGAATCTGACTGCTCTGATGGTTTTAAACTGTCTTCCAATTTCCAACCTAAACCTATTTGTAACTAGTTTATATCTATTTGATCTTGTGCCAGCATTATCCTCTAATTTAAACAGGTTTTTTTCCAGCCCTAGTGTCAGTCCCCCCTTTCCCCTTCTCTTCTTGATGTATTTATAGCAAGCAATCATATGCCCTGACAGCTTTCATTGTGCCTGAATGCACAAACCAAGCTCATGCAGAAGATGTCTGTGCAGTGCAGTGAAATTTGGTGCAGAAAATCCTGAGCTATTGCTGACTCCAGCTGATATGTCTACCTGTTGTGCTGCAGCAAGACCAGCTCAGGGCCAGAAGCAGTTCATTCACTTTAAATGCACTTTAAGATAATAAATGCAGCCCATCAGCACCACACTGTGATATACTGCTTCTAGAGCAGATAAAGACCACAGCAGCTCAGGGGTTTCAGCACTGCTCTTCAGTGCTCAGTGCAGACATTCGCTAATCGGGCTCCCTGGCTTGTTTCCATACCATCCTAATGGGATGCAGTATTACTCTAAATCCGTTCTGATTTTACTTTTTTCCTAGATGGTGACTACTTCTGCACCTTATACCATGGTCCAGATATGATCTCCCTTATGTCCTGCCCTATGGCCATAATATTTGTCTCTGTCTGCAAAGACTGTGACTGGTAGCATGAGTTATTTCTGTGACTGCATCATACTGGTGACTCACAGGCATCCTGTGCAAAGCTAGTATATCATGGAGCTACTTGCTCTTCCAATCATGTGATCAGCTCTCAGCTCATCAGTAGTGAGGATAGGGTATAGGAACAGGTCAGTTTATCACCCAGAAGATAAACTAGGAGTTTTTCTCCCCCCCCCCCTTCATTATGGGGAAGGATAGACAGAGAGAAATGAGCCATCCTTTTAAGAGTTGGCTTTCTACGAGACAGCTCCAAGTGGCATCAGGATAAAAATGCAGATTTGGATGCAAATTCTTTTTCTGGAAGGCAAGTTAGAGAATTTATATGCCAGTTCTACCCTTCCCACATCTTTTGACTTCCAGCCATGACTGAATAGAAGAAAATAAAAAGCCCTGTAAAGGGCAAAGGAGAAAGAATGAAAGGCTCCTAGGAAACCTTTTCTTTATTGTCTTCCAGAGGTAAAATATCTCCAGCATTTATCAAGTCTTGTTCCATCTTTGCAATCAGATGGTTTATTTCTGAGTGATTAATCTTTCTCTTTTTTTTTTTTTTTTGACCCCTGCAGTTGAATTATATTCCAGCAGCCTTGGTTGGGATAGAACTCCAATGACAAAATCAGCACTATATTCTATATCCTTTTTTTCTGTTTGAGTTAGAGAAATCACATTTTTCAAAGCCCGTTCTCACTTTTGTTGAGCAGAGTTTTTGGAACAAAAATAACACTATAAAGAGTTTTAAAAGCCTCAGTGGCTGGATTATTATTACTTTTTTTTTCCTATTCTTTTTCCTTTTTAAATATGAATGGGCGAAGCTCAATGAATCAGTGGCATTTCCTTTTGTTTGTTTTTTTTCCTGTGCATAAATGAACTACTATGAGTCTATTTATTTTGACTTCTGTGAGACTGGTTTCAAGGACCTTTAAAATCAGAAGTGCAAATTAATACAAAATCAACAAAAAAATTATTTGCAAGGATTAACCTCAGCTAGGGGTCTGTGGAGTTATCTAAAGTTATGAATAGCTTATGCAAAACAGCATTTGTTTTAATGAACAGGAACATTAAATTTTATATATATATATTCAGCATTAGCTTTAAACTACGAGTTATGAGCTGTTCCCGTAGAAAAAAAATAACTCCCGGTACATGAAATATCAGACTGCATCATAGTAAATACATAAATTCGGCTAAACTTAAATCAAATACAGTGTGGCAGCTCTATTGCAAGAAGATAGATGTCTGTTTAAAGTGTTGTTATACCCCTTGTCATTTGGCTGCTGAGGCGTATTGCAGCTGAGCCCACGAGCAGGTTTGTGAGAAGTCTACAGTCCATTGGTTCAAGCTGCTCAGAGGAGGGCAGTCCTGTTACTTTGCTTTTCACAAAAAGGTCTGTGTTAATCTAATCCTTTCTAACCTCAATGAGGAAGGCTTCCCTTTTCATGTGAAAAATCCAATGGCCTCACAAAAACAAGTAAAGATGAGAGACAATCTTAGTGTCATAGGCTAGTTCAGGAGGACATTTTTCCCAGACTCCCATGCCCCCAAATGAGAGCATTTAAAGCATCACATCAATTTTTTTTCTAATTTTAAAGTTGTTTTTGTATTCTCCTGCTTTATAATAGGTAGTACTTACCCTTGTGTTTAGGAACATTGTCAGTCTTCATTCCACTCATGCATGAGATAGGCATAACAGGGTCTTTTTATAAATTCTTTGCTATTAAATGCTAAGCTTTAATAATGTGATTTCTGTCTCTGTGACTTGAATAAAGTATGCTGTTTTATTATATGCCAATGTTTTAATTATAATAATTTTATTTATTATATTACTATCATGGTTCTTCTTTTTCCCTCATATATCTTTCAACTCCCAATTCTGTTTTTCCATAGGTTTTATGGGATGGCTTCTGGAGTTCCAGTATTTCCATCTACTTTTTTGAAAAGATGCAACGTTCAGCTTAGATTGCTTTAGTTACACATTGTTATATTTTGAATAATGCTTGAAAAAAGGGCTGGGAAGACAGTGCATTTTATTAAGAACAGATAAACTGACTGTTACTTTACTGTTACTGACTGTAAAATTATAAACCAGATTTTTTTTTGTTGTTTTTTTTTTTTACCTTATATAAAATTTAAAAGTATTGTCAATGGGACTGTATTTTCTTTTATGAGTTCTGATCCTTTATGTACATGTTAAGATAGGGGTTTTTTTTCCCTGCAGGCTACAGATGTATTTATCTATTTATTTATGTTTAATCAACCCTGTGAAGTAGTTACCTGTATGTGAAATTTAGTCATGCTGAAGTATTATTCTGAGACTGTGTGACAACTTGGGACCAAATGAAGCCATAAAATTATTGTTGTTCACTTTATTTCTACTGCTTACTTTGTTTCAGTTATTAAATTTTGTGTGAACAAGAAATCAAAAAAAATATCCTGGATGCAAAAGAAAATTTAAGATGCTCTATTCCAAAAGCTGTGTGCCTTGCTGTGTTTTGTTGAATTCCAGTACTGGAATGGCCAGGAAAACCTCTCAAGTTCAGTACAAAAAAATGCTGCAAATCTCACACTTTCAGAATCTCTTCAGGCAATCTCTCTGGTTTGTGTGCGCTCTCTCAAATGGTCCCTAGGCCCCAGAAATTAAATTACGTTATTTTCATTAAAGCATTTTCCTACAGTTGTTTGTACTGATGGCATCATTTGCTAAGTTTTTTTCGGCTGTATCTTTATCTGGAGCATGAACTTCTTTTAATTCTGAGTTGTTTGTTTTTTGGTTTTGTTTTGTGTATTTTTTTTTTCTAATGTCTTGCTCTTTTCAATACTTTCATACCCAAGGATATCAGAACAGGTAACCATTTCCACTGGAAAGAGCCTGATTTACAAACAAACAAGTATCTATAACTAATATGCTGGTGATGTGTCAAAGCTTATACTCTAAAATCCTCTACGTAATCCTACTCATATGTTTAGAATTGATCTGTCAAGCAGCTTTGAGATAACAGAAAAAAAGATTTTCCAGATCTATTTCAGATAAAGGCCTTCATTTTTTCATTAATAAAATCACTCAAGAAGGAAGATACTAAAGTATACCTTTTCTTCTGACTTCTTTTATACCTAGTGGCAAAAGCCATTGTGTATAAAACATGGTTCACTTTAAAACATTAAAAATAACTATTTTCCATTTTTTAAAAAAAGCAATTTTGTGATCATCACAATTAAAAATAAACCTTTTGTTCACAGATTTCTCTAGATATCAATCACATTTTGAGACATTAAGTGTATGGTATCTACTGATAACTGTTGACATTTTGTTAAATAACATTTATATGAATTCAATCCACTGGCTCCTTTGATGTCATCAGGAACTGGCGAGATCTGGTATGGTGCTTTGTGAAAAGACTGTCTGAAGTTCCTTATTTCTGTATTTTTTAATTTCATCCTCTTCCTTTTCTTTATTTGTTGTACTCTGTGATTGTTGGCTTTTTCCTGATTTCTTTTCCCTTCTTGCTGGTTTCTTTACTCCTTCTCAAGGAGAGCTTTGAAATTTTTATCAGTAAGACACCCAGTCCTAAGGAAAAGTAAACACAGGAAATAGGAAATGATATTTACAGATATTTCGTATTTCTGCACCATTCAGAAATACTGTATTGGTGATAATTGAAGACATATCCATGTCTTTTTTAATACTGTTTTTAGACTTATTACATAATCCCTTTTCAATTTACCAATATTGTCTGCTCCCCAAAACTCTTGTGATATTAAATTCCAGAACCTCATTATATGAAGAATTATCAAATGGTAATTTGATCAAAAGACTGTGTTTCAGCCCAGTTGGATTGCATGCTGAAATTACCTTTTCCATCACATCTATGATTTTGTAAACCTTAGTCATACTCTCTACTCAACCTCTTCCTTTTCAAATTGAAGAGTCACAGCTTCTTCAGTCTTTTCTCAGACAGAAGCTGCTCTATCCGCCCCATTGTTATAAGTGATCTCTGTATCTTATCTAACTCAATTATGTAATCCCTGAAATGTAGAGGCCAGAATTATATTCAATGTTATGGTCTGGGTGACAGGATTTAATTTCATAGCAAGATGACACCTTCTGTCTCCCACTCAGTATCCGTCCTAAGCATACTCCATTCTGGTACCTTTTGTTTCTGCTACTGCAGGTAGAGTCAATTATCTAGCAAACTTTCTACCTTGACTCTTTCTTTAAATTTCAATTCTAAATTCACCCTCATAGAGACAAAATTTAGACCATTTTTCACTTAGATAAATTACTTCATATATTTATGTCCACTAAAGCTCAGCGGTTTAGTCCAAACATTTATTTGGTGAGTCTTTTTTCAGCACCTTGTCCCTAGTATGACATTTGACTACTTGGATGAGGTTAATATGGTCTACAAACTCATAGATGCATTGCATACTTCCTTTCTCATGTCTTGAAAAGTTGAATAAGACTGATCATTGCAGCAATTCAGTGCTGACTCTTCTCAAGTTGAGAAAATAATTAATCAGTTCTAGCCTTTACTTTCTTGTCTTTAACACATCCTTTCCTTCATCCTGCTGACAGATCAGTTTGTTTCCTAGAAAGACAACAATCAAAGTTGTTTTAAAGCCCATTTACATAGTTTCCATGGTCTCTCCTTTATATATGGGCTAAGTGTCACTCTCATAGAAGTACAGGAGGTTAGTGAGACAGCATTTCCTTTCTCAGGAGATTTTGACTCTTCCTTGGCATACTATTATATGTGTATAGTCAGTAATGTCATTCTTCATTATAGATTCATCCATCTCAGCAGTGAAAGAGACTCAGTGGCCTGTAGTTCCCAGGATCTCCTCCAGTGCCCTCTTTTGTAGACATGCAAACATGGCAAACTAGAGATAAGTGCTGGTATTTGTCTTGATAGCAGTTAGCAATGATATCCACCTTTGCCATAGTCCTTCAGTTTTACAGCTGAGTTGCTTGGGTGATTGCAATCTTATGCTGGTAATATCTCCTTGGTTTCACACCTGCATGTTTCTCTAAAACTGCTTTTGTTCCTGCAACCTATCTGCTACTGGTGCCACGTTAGGTGTGGGAGTCTCCCTCAAATTCCCAGACTCAAAGAATTTATTGAGCTTCTCTCTTGCTCCTGAAAGGAATTTTTATGTCCTTGTCCCTGCTTGTTGGATGACAATAATTTTTTAAAGTGCGAACTAATTCTGGACTTATTTTTTACATCTATCACTACTTTACTTTTGAACATTTCCTGAAATGTTTCCTCACATTGTAAATATATGACTTCAGAGAGCCAAAATTTAGATCTTTTCAGGTCATTCTTTTCAAGAGTACCCCAAGCTGATGTTCACAGTGTTTCTGTCAATGTGATGCTGGAAGTATAGCCAGATAATGACAATAAAAGGTTTGGTGCGTATTATGCAATAAATATTCTCATAGCTTTTCCCTCATGGCCATTTTTTTTGTTGTCAGGTAGCTCAGCTGACTCCTTGGTATCATAACTTATATTGGAGTAGGAGATAAATTAAGCAGAAAAATGCTTAGAAGGCAAATAGGAAATAGAAAATATGAGAGAATATAAACAGATAGTGTTAGCTGGAGAAATGTTTAATATGTCTGTGGGAAAATGGGAGTTTACTAGCAAATCTACAGACAAGTAGCCTGCTCACCAAAAACAGTGAACAAGGTCCGTTAAATATTCTGTTTACTTGTGTAGAAGTTGGAGGTAACTGGCAATTAAACTAAAGAAGAATGTGGAAAAGAAATTGGGGAATCATATCTTTTAATTTTATAAGAAGTCTGAGTCTTTGAAGTTGGCAGAGAAAACATTAATAATAAATAATATCTCTCATGCTTCAATGAGTATATTACAGAGACAAATAGGAGATATATTACAAATATAGATCATCTTTTTCTGTGCATAGCCTAAAACAAAATAGCTATGTCATAATTTTGTGACTATGTGGAGTTTTTTTCCTAGTGTTGTGAAATGCACTAATCTCAGAATTAGGACCACTTTCTTGGACTGGAACCATCTTTTCTGATTTTGAGTAAGCCTACTGCTCTGTGCAACATTTACATTTCTTCCGTTATGATCCTGTGTGTGCTGAGGTAATCCAAAATCACTCTTAAACCAAAGCGCTTTCATTTTGATATTAAAGAAATGCTTTATAAAAAGTATGGTCTGTAAGTTAACAAATAATTTATATGCCAGTTTTTTAATTTCATGCCTTTCCAATTTACAGTCATCAGTTGCAGAAGGAATCTGCTCCAATGCTGGCCCAATCTTCAGTGGAGCAGTAAATCATGGTGCACAGGGGTTTTCCTTAGGCAGGGCGATGCCAGGAGGTTGGAAACACCCACTAGAAACTGGTAGATTTTGTGGGAGATGCTGATGAGGCCTGGGCATTGCCAGTGAAACTGGGGACAACCCCACACCTATCAGAAACAGCCCCTACAGACTGTGAGTGACCAGGAATGCAATGCCCAGAGCAAGCAAACGGGACATGGCACAAAAGACAGGGTAGGGCACAGCATTTTGCAGGGCAGTTCACCCGGGTAGGGCTTAGTCACTCTTATAGCTCAAGAGGTAAGTTCCCCTCGAGATGATGACAGAGTTGGCAGAGAAGATGAAATGCCTCTACACCAAAGCACACATCATGGGCAGCAAACAGGAAGAGTTGGAAGCCACCATGCTGCTAGAAAACTATGGCCTTGCCACCATTAAAACTTGGTGTGACACATCCCATGACCAGAGTGTGGCCATCAGTGGCTATGTGCTGTTCAGAAGGGGCAGGTGAGGAAGGAGAAGATGGAGAGGTTGCTCTTTAAATCAAGAAAGAAAATGCTGTCTCTGAAGAACAGCTGCAAGCAGGTTGAAAGCTTGTGGGTGAGAATTAGAGACTGAGTCAAGAAAAGGGAACCATGTGGTTGGTGTCTACTACAGGCTACCTGATCAACTGGAGCCTGTTGACAAAGCCTTCTTTCTCCAGCTACTGGATGCATTACACTCACAGGCTCTTATTCTGCTGGGGGACTTTGACTGCCTCATCACCTGCTGGGAAAGCAGCATGGTAGCTGCAGGCAATCCAGGAAACTCCCAGAATGCAGGAAGGATAATTTCCTGATTAAGGTGATAGACAACCCTACCAGAGGGGACACGATACGGGACCTGATGGTCCCTGACACAAGTGAGCTGATCAGGGACATCGAGATTGGAGGCAGCCTGGGCTGCAGTGATCACATCCAGTCTGGAGAGATATGGATCAGGTGAAGAGTAAAGTCATGATCTTGAAATCTAGGGAGATAAATTTCCAGGTGTACAAGGAATTATCAATAGGACTAACAGGGAAACTGCTCTCAGGGACAAGGGAACAAAACAGAGCTGGCAGATATTTAAGAACTCTTTTCATACAGCACAAGACCTCTCGACCTCCAGGTGTAAGAAATCAAGAAAAGAAAGGCAACGGACTCTCAAGGTTTCTGGTCAAACTAAAAGGCAAGAAAGAAATGCACAGACAGTGGAAACAGAAACAGGTATCCTGGGAAGACTGCAGGGACTCTGTCCAGTTGTGTAGGGATAGGGTCAGGAAGACCAAGGCTGAACCTGGCAAGGGATGCAAAGAATATTAAGAAGATCTTAATATAGCCACGCCCCCATTAACCACTCCATCAAACTCGTAACAACGGATGAGAAGGCTGAGGTACTCAACAGCTTAATTCTTCTTTGGCAACCTCTCTTCCCACACCTCTTGAGTGTATGGATGACAAGGCAGGGACTGGGGGAGCACTGTAAGAGAAGATGAGGTTCATCACCACCCAAGGAACTTGAACATACATAAATCTATTGGACCTGATGTGATGCATCCCAGAATTCTGAGAGAATTGGCTGATGTAGTTGCTAAGCCACTGTGCAAAAAATCCATGGACCTGCTAGAGCGGGTTCAGAGGAGGAACCGAAAATATTCAAAGTCAGGTTGGATGGGACTTGGAGCAGCCTGATGTAGTTGAAGATGACCCTGTTCATTGCATGGCACTGTAGGTCATGAGGAGGCTGAAACTAATCCACTCAAACTACTATGTTTCTGTATGTATCTGGGCAGATTCTTTCCAGTCTGAATATCAAGCCATACCCCCAGACAATGTCTCCCCAGACACAAAGGTGTCTTCATTGTTTTTTTCTTTTTGTTGTTGTTGGCAAGATTTTATATTCCCTCAGGTCAAACCAATTCCTCTACAGAGGGCAGAAGCATCAGACTTAATAGTTCTGGCATTATCTCTTAATGACCCTTTTGTTGGCTGTCATGAGTCATCTCCTATTTTCTGCTTGACCCATTTCAGACAATTCCAAGTAAGAGGCACTTAAGCCAAAATATTTGTATAGAAACCACTAGGTCAGTCTACAGAATTATCAAATTATTTTAGAGTAGCTCTAGGTGAGTCACAGCAGCAAAAATGCATTGATGAGTCCTGCAGAAATCAATATCTCTCTGCATCTGCTCAGCAATCTGTATAAATTGTCATTGTAAACCCTAGAACTGGGGCCAAAATTCAAAATTGTGTGTAAAGAGTTACTTTAGTCTTACATTTGATCTTGAAAATGTAATAGTTCATCAATCTTTTAGAGGTCAGAGAGAGTTAAACAAGGATAGTAGCTATAGGACAAGGTTCTAAAAGATTGTTTAGCACACAGCAGTACCCCCCTAAAAAAACAGGATGGGTTACTCTCTAATATAAGGAACCACATTAAGGACTGGTTGAAAGAAGGGTTTGCATCCTTTTTTCTCCTCATGAAATTCAATTACAGATTTTGAAACCACTAAAATTTCAGTAATATATTAAATTTGATGCTTTTTTGTCAAAGAGAAAAATAGGCTACCAGAGTTGTGGAGAAAAGGCTTCTATTATGTAAAAAACAGTTATTTAGTGCTGCCTAGAGTTCTTTATGGTATGCATATTACCAAGTAAATCTCTGTAATGTTATAAGCGAGCAGTCACTGTATTATACTAATAAATTGTATTTTAGCATAACATCTTATCTTTCCACAATTTTCAGGACATATGGAACAGCATATATACTAAAAACATGGAATGAAAACAAATGTAAATTTTTACTCTTGTCTTTGCATATCAGTGGCAAACAATGTAAGTGAGCAATAAAATTTCTGTAGTCTGCTTCACCAAGGGTACAAAAGTTGACCCCAAAAGACAGGTTGCCATCTTCAACTTGAAAAAAGTATATGGGATTATAAACCACAAAGCAATAGGTTTTTATTTTGAGAGAAAATCAATTTAATTAGCTAAGTATGTCATGGGACCACATAGTGGTAGCATAGGAATAAAAATTATGCATTTATATGTAAGTGGATTAATTACCAGAAAATGCTGGGAGACTGTATTTTTAATAGTAAAAATGAGTTTGCCAATCTTGCCAATCTGGTAAGACAGTGTTGCAAAAGTTCTTATTTCTTTTTCTCTCTTTCTCTCTTCTTTCTCTCTTTCTCTCTTTCTCTCTTTCTCTCTTTCTCTCTTTCTTTTTTCTTTCTTTCCTTCTTTTTTCTTTCTTTCTTCCTTTCTTTCTCTTTCTTTCTTTCTTTTTCTTTCTTTCCTTCTTTCTTTCTTTCATTTTTTAAGGTAAATATCAGCATATCTATACAATAGAATTTCATGGCAATACATTTAATATATACATGTTATATCAAAGCAAGCAAACTAGACATTTGATGTGACTTCATATGCTGTCATGTTCTCTTGTAAAAGGAGAATGTGTCAATTTTTATGACTTCAAGGGAATTCAGTGATCTTCAAGTTTTCAGTACTTTGAATAGCTGCCTCTGTTTTTTTAGACATTTATTATGAAGTGATAGAAAATATATAGAGACAGGGTATTCGGCCAACAAATAGAAGGTTTCTCAGCAAAAAGTGATGCTGGTGATGCAAGGAAAATGATGCTGAGGAACATTTCGGGGCACTGGGATGGAACTCCTTTCCCTGTTCAATTGTTATGGTCTTACACTCATACTTATGTTGTTCAACGATTGATTAAAATGATCCCTGGCACATAGTTGGCCCAGGCTGTCTCCAAAGCAGTTCCAGGCAGTGCCATTTGCACAAGAAAGTAGAATGCCTTCAACCTGTTCTGGAAGGTGAGACAATGCATTCGTAAGTGTGAGCGTTACTCAATACCAGCTTGTCTCAGTGCCAGCTAACAATATTGGGCATGTTTAATATAGTAGGATGGATGTAGCCTTAGAGGCCTTTTTCTGTATATTAACTGAAAATCACTTCAGAAATCAGAGGCTTAATTAGAACCAAGGCATTAGTTTAATTTATCCCTGTCCACTTACATTTGAATGTGTTTACACATTGTTTAGCATTTAAAATGTGACTGTTACTGTCAAGGATTACAATATGTCTTCTATTATGAAAACATTAGGTCAGACCTTTTTTATAAGTAATCATATAAATTTGAGTTTTGTCTCTCCTGCTGATCAATGGGCATGAAACATTATATCCATTTGGATATAACAAATTAGAAGGGCCTGTTGCACTCTTCTGGAAGATGGAGCAGCCTACATTGTCTATTTGGGAGGAGTGTTTCACAGAAAGTCTGCTATCCCACTGGAACAGAAGCTAAATAACACTACAGATGGCTCTGATAATTGTTACCTTACCAGATTTAGAATATGATATAAAAATAATTCAGTCAGGGTAGACTTCATATACAAATTTTTTTTCCTGGTCCCATTGGATTATTATCTAAGTATTTTAATTGCTCATCTAAGGGAGATAAGTACATTCCCTGGACATATAAAGAAAAATTCAATCACAATAGTTTTCTTCAGAATACAAAATGTCCTTATGACCAGCTATGCTCTAAATCTTCTCTAGTTTAAGTTGTTAAAAACATGCAATCATTTAACATCTTTCTGCAAGACAACTGAGTACCTCTTGGAGTGAGTCTGGAGGTGGGCCACCAAGATGATTAGAGGGATGGAGCAGCTCTCTTATGAAGAAAGACTGAGAGAGTTGAAACCTGGAGAAGAGAAGGGTCTAAACTTTAGAGTACCCTTCCAGTACCTGAAGGAGGCCATCAAGCCTTTCAGAAGCTTAATGTGGAAAGAGAGTAGAGAGCTCTAGTACCTAGAGCTCCTACTCATGCCACTGTCTTATGATGTGCTACAGCACTTTCATTTGAGAATGTCAAGTTTCTTGAAATCTGACCAGCAAGTTAGAAGCTTCAAGCTAGCATTTTATCCTAACTTGACTATTTTTTCTGTGTTGGAAGCAAATGTGAGTGGAAACAGCTATTCAAGTGAATATCAAAGTCCTCATAATTGAAATTTTAAATGAGTACAACCAAGAAATAAACACATGTGTGTTATGAGTGGAGAGTGTACTGGTAATTCTGACATAATTTTAAATGTTTGGTTCAGAGTCTACGAACTCAACTACTTTAAAGCAGTATTTTGTCTTTTAATTTCTACTTGTTTTCTGAAGGAGTGGAAAGGCATAAACATAAAAAATAAAAATAAAACCAATGGTCTAGGGAAATTAGGCTTTTACACAGTAGATGGTTTTTAAATGTTTATGGTGCTCACAATAACTCGAGTTTTCATCACCTCTCACAGGGCATGGCTGTAACCAGTCCCCAGTGGCAGCAAGAGTGAAAGCATTAAAGGAGAATGGCTTTTGGCAGTGGCAACCCACTGAGACTTTACTTTTCCATGGCAGAGCCATTTTGTGCCACAAATGCCAACAAGTGGAATCAGACAAAATAATCTTCTGCCACTCTGCAGTTCAAATCCTCTTTTGATGTTACCTGCGACTAGTAGATAGATACCAAGTAATGGGAACACAACATATCCAGTCACTATCCACTTCCCCCACCTTTCCAAGGAAGATTGAGAAGCAGTAAGTAGTGGTTAGTATAGAGTCTAAGCTCACTTGGAATGACTGACAGCTGGAAAGTCAGATTCTGTCTGCTATTATTGCAGGGGAGCATTTATTCATTAATATTCTTCATTAATAACTTATATTGCTTCTTTCTTCTATCTTTTTCTAAGCCCCTTTGCTTGGGAATTAAAACCACATCTTTTCCATTTATGGCACCTGCATTTGGAGCAGCTAAGAAAGCAAATCCTAAATGCTTGATCTGTGAAAAAAACAAGGGTGGACACAAGTGAGTAACTTTATGTGATTCTATATTTTCTGCAATGTACTATGATTTATGCTCTAAATCAAACAATGGATGTATTTTCCCACTGTCAAACTTATATCTTCCTTAAGGATACGATAACATTTATCTGTTTTTGTCCTGAATATTTGAGCTGAAGCCTATATGTGAAAAGTACTATGACAATTCCAATAGTGAGGATTTTAGCTGATATTTTTAAGCTGTTTAATGGTATTCATGGTGGTACTATTAATGGAAAATAAAAAATTCTTGCTAGGTTCAAAGATATGTCTCTTGTAAGAGCTCGGCTTTTGTAATGTGCCTACTTTATTCATTTACAACAAATGAACGTTATTCATGTCAATTTGAATGCTCACGTAAATATCACCTTTTATAAATTATGTGCTTTTTAGCCCAAAAAAATTAAAAGGTACATACTTCACATAAATCTGAAAAATAGCAGCATAGTTCAGAGAGTCAAGACTAAAGATAAATTAGATGCTCCAAATGAGGTTCCCAATAAAATATTACTTCTTATTAAAGGATTTTGAGTTCTAAGGTTTTAACTGAGTTAAATAACCTAACAACCTGTAAAAAATCATCACAGAACTTTCCTTTATCGT
Source organism: Lepidothrix coronata (assembly GCF_001604755.1). Lineage (NCBI taxonomy): Eukaryota > Metazoa > Chordata > Aves > Passeriformes > Pipridae > Lepidothrix > Lepidothrix coronata. The sequence continues at coordinate 2,216,753 of NW_016690186.1, read as the reverse complement.
ATCTCTTTATAGAGATAATAGAGCAGGAAAGAAAGATAGAAAATGTACTTCACAAATATTTGAAGATACAGTTAATTAATTGCAAAATAAATTAAAAATTAAAATCAGTTCACACTGGAATTGTCACAAAAAGTTCAGAAAGTGTCTGTCAATGGCCATGGATTTCAAAGGGAGGCACAAAAATTTTGACATCTTTGTTAGTGCTGATTTATGAACCAACTACCAGGCAAGTAGACTTTTATTCCATTTTTGAGATAGGATCTAACACTAAAACATTGAACTTTATATGTTCCTGAAGCTATATCCATGTCTAATTTACCTTTGAAACTTAGTACATCATTGGTTTCAATGTCATTGTGTTCCTGTTCATCCTGTTGTGCAATTATTCACTGTTTGGACTTTTAAAGGAAGACATGACTTGGTGCATTTAAATCTTATTGATCACTCCTATCTGTTTAGAGTGTAAGACAGAGTAAAAAATCCCAATTTATCTTCTCCCAATTTATCTTCTCTAATGCATATTAGGGCAATAAGGTTGGTGAAGCATCTCTAACACAAGTCCTATGAGGAGTGGCTGAGGGAGCTGATGTTTTTTAGCCTGAAGGGGAGGAGGATCAGGAAGACCTCATTGCTCTACAACTATCTGAAAGAAAGTTGTAGCCAGGCAAGCGTCAGTGTCTTCTCCCAAGCTTTGGAATGGGCTGCCCAGGGAGGTGGTGGAGTCACCATCCCTGGAGGTGTTTAAGAAGAGACTGGATGTGGCATTTAGTGCCGTGGTCTAGTTGACAAGGTGATGTTAGGTTATAGGTTGGATTTGATGATGTCAGATGCTTTTTCCAACCTAGCTGATTCTGTGATTCTGTGGTATTACTTTATGTATTTTCAGCTTTTTTTTTTTCTTCATTATGGTCATAGGTGGTAATCACAAGATTCCATACCTTAAAATTAAGAAAAAAAAAATCACCAAAACCCAACAAAAACCTCTCATTAAAGGAGCAGTATTGATATTGATAAAAGATATTGATAAATTTAATTACATTATCACATACTACTTTTTTACAGAGGTCTCCTGTCTTATTCAGAACACAAAATGAGCAATGCTTAATGAACAACTATTCAATATTTTCTTTTTTATTCATCATTCAAAGTCTGGTCAATGCCTTATTTACTGCATGCTCTTAAAATCCACTCTGAAGGGAGAATGATTAAATCTACTGGGTTTTCTGATGACACTCATCACTATAATATCTGAATACTGCTTAAATACTAACAGATCTGTTTTCATAATGTAAAGAAAAACCACTAGAAATTTTGCATATTTTAGGAGAGCAGATTAAGGGCGGAATGATTAGAAGCGAAAATTGTCCACTCTCATTTGGTGTCAGTCTTTCAGGACAGTTTAATAGTCTTCACATCTGCAAGTGCTCAGGGCAGAACTCTGTCTCATCAGTCACAAGTATGCACACTTGGAAATTTGAAAGCAAACCACTCTGACATAATGTCAGAAACCCAGGAAACAAGTTGCTCTTAATACAAAAAGGTGTTGCATAGGTTTCAGTGGGCTCAAAGGAATGGTATCAAAGACAGAAAGAAACCAGTTCTTCAGTCAGAATTCATTTGCTTTAGAGATAAGACCATCCTTTCTTTAACAGCAAGGTTATCTCATTTGTGGCATTTCATTCCACGGCTACAGTAAAAGAGGCATCACCTCTCTAGACTGCTTCATTTCCTAAACAGCACTGTTTTATTGCCATGGGGTGAAGCCTAGCAGAAAGCACTGCTCAGTAAGTGACATCTTGACTGCATCTACCCAGCTATAACTTATTAGATGATTCTGGTAAATACTGGGAAAAAAAAGTTAGCAGAGATAATTGCCACAGGAGAGGCTTCCCCCAAAAAAGCTGGATCATATCTTTTCTGCTTTAATGATTTAGGTTTTCAGAGAAAAGAAACAGAGAAGTGAAGATGAACTCTCAGTGACTTTACATTTATCTAACATGCTTAGGGCAGGATACCTGAAGGTGATAGTGAGCCAGGTAACAGCAGTTCATTGGCTTTAGGTACACAGAAAATCAAAGAGACTGGCCTGGGGTGACAAGAGTAACAAATATTTTAATAAGAAGCACTTTTTTTTCTGACATTAATTATTCTGACTACATCTCTGAAAAATATGTTCTCCTCTGAATTTCATTTCACGTAGCAGTACTGTACGAAAAGTTACAAGTAGTTATGAGATCTTACCATAGGTTCATTAGCTCTATTAAAGCTTTGTCTGTATTACTCTCTGACCTATTCATTTTCCTAAATTTTCTCCTTTTTTCCCTCTAATTACTATTATTTTAACTGCATTCTGCATTTTCTAACTGTCTGCTGTAATATTCAAGATTAGTCCTTAAGAATTATTTTGGGAACACCCTTCCAAACAGAATATTCTCTATTTTGAAATCCCCTACAAGTAATTTTACTGCCCAGAAGGCGTTTTTTTCTTCTTTGCTAATATATACAAAGGTTTTGACCACAAATCCCCAGATCCCCTTGGTCTCCCTTATAGCTGCATATCATTAGAACATCCATTCCCATGTCTTGATCGTTCTCTTGCCTTGTCCCAAAGTTTTAATTTCTTAATGACTGATTAAATTTTGAAACAGGATCAATTACCTGAAGATAACTAAAATAATTACCATCCTTAGCAATATATTAGTTATATTAATGAGGTCTAATCTATTTTTTTTTAATTTTCTTTTTTGTAGAATTTCTAGAACCACTGGAAATTATGTACTGTTATATAAAGAGATCCTAACATTATTATTATAGCTTCTAAACTGTCAGCAGCCACTTCATGAGCAGCTGGTGTGGAAACGGAACACTGTGAGAGGGCACCGAGGAGAATAACTGAAGCAGCAGCTGCAATTACTACCATTCATTATTACTATCAAAGTATACAATACGAACATAGAGATTTGAATGGAATGCAAATCTTGAATCCTGATATTCCTACACCTTGGAATAACAAAAATGGCTGGGTATCCTTACTTCTAGTGTGTGAATCTCAGCATCACAAAATTGTCTATTTCAGATCTTCTAGGACACATTTTGGTTTGGGCATTTGGAGTGCAAATGCATCCCTATTGCTCAGGAAAGCCACAGGATCCTGTATATTTTAGTATGTATTTAAACTGTAAAACTCTCCAGGGCTTCACAACTTCCAGGAAAACACACCAGGCTTCAAGTGTAGCTTAATTACAACCAGACTGCATAGTGCGGCTAGTCAAGGTGCATATCACCTTTTCCCATTTATTCCCACCTTCTTCTTACCTGATATCCTAGTTTCCACTGGAAGCAAATAAAGATATGTCATGGAAAGAAAGATGGTCTAGCAGGTTCATGCTCAAAGTAATAAGAAAACAGGAATTGAACATGCCACTTACACAACAGCATTAAGTACAATTAGGGTGGAGAAATCATGTTGGTAACCTCACATTTAGCCTTCCACTTGGCATCAGAGCACCTTGACCAAACTGAGCCTGGAGATTTGCAGCAAAAAGTCATCAGGTCCTCAATTCTCTGTTGCCCTGGCACCCGCCTGAATTTCCCCAGGCTCTTCTTTTATATGTAGGAGCATATAAATAAGGCTGAAGTAAAGATTTTCATTTTTTTCTTTATTCAGATGTAAATATAGTATATCATTGCCTAATTACATTTGGTCTCCCTTAGCTACCAGGTTAATTTCTGTATGAATAAAACAACACAAAAAGAAGACCTCCCAGAATTTTTTTTGGAAAATATGCCCTTTAGGAGAGAGCAAGCCGGGAATTCTTAAACTAAACTAGAATATCTTGGGATGTTTTTTCTTGAAGAATGGCTTTGTTATGACCTGCATTTCTTTCTGTCTCCTTAAAAATCATCTCTGTTTCCATGGAAACAAAAAGAAAGTAAAAAGATCAGGTAAATTTGATAGATGGGCAGAAAGTTTTTTATGTAGTATTTATGTAAATCCAGTAGAAGAAAAAACTCAAGCAACTACAGAATCAATTTTATAATGTTCAGCAATGAAAATTGTGACCTCAGAATCATATTTAGAAGACAATCCTGACTAGACAGAGCAAGAAAAAGTGATTGTGACAATAGGACTACAAACCAAATGTGATTGTGAGCATTCACTTCGGCCCAGACCTAGACAAAATACTCTTAATTGCATAGCTGTGAAGACTGAAGTATCACCTCTTATTCCACAGTTGTGTTTACTGCCATGTAACCTACTTGCACAGTCACAACTCAGGAGCTGAATTACTTATTTAGAGATATTATTTTTCATGGCTAGGCTTCGCGAACAAAGATTTGGGAAGGGCTCTATCCACATTTGCTACAAATGCACTGGTGGCTAAAGAAGCCAATGCGAGATAGATAAGTCTGGTTGCAAAAGGCACAGCAGAAAGACTCCTTAGGTGGTATCGGCAAGACACGATTCTTTCTGCGTTGTCTTTTCTCCTCGATAGTGATCCTGCGTGTGTTCTCAAAGGAAGCAGAAGCATTACAGATAGTGTGTCTCCAGACCTCCCGATTTGAGGCCAGAGTAGACCAGTTATGGTGATCAATATGGCCAAGGCCGAGATGTTGTTTCAGGGAGTCCTTGTATCTTTTCTTCTTGCGGCAGCCAGTGGCAAGTTCACCAAAAAACACGATCTTAGGGAAGCAGTGGTCCTTCATCTTTGAGACGTGCCCTACCCAACGCAGCTGAGTTCTCAGCAACATGGCCTCAATACTCATAACTGCTGCTTGTTCTAGAACAGATGTATTAGTCACATAATCTGATCAGTGGATGTTTAGGATTGAATGGAGATAGTGTTGATGGAAGCCTTCTAGAGATGTAGGTTGTGGCGGTAGATGACCCATGAATCGGACCTGTATAAAAGAGTGGACAGCACAATGGCTCTGTAAACACTGATCTTTGTACTTTTCTTCAGGTGTTTATTTTGCCAAACTCTTTTATGGAGTTTTCCAAAAGCACTATATGCCTTTGCTAACCTGTTATCTCTCTCTCTGTCAATCTTACCATCCAAGGAGATTACTCTACCTAGGTAATTAAACTGCTGGACTGATTTGAGCTCTGATTCACCAATGGTGATATGGGGATGAAGGAAGACTTCCTGAGGTGCAGGTTGATAGATGACTTCTGTCTTCTTTAAGCTGACTTCCAGCCCAAAGAGCTCAGCATTGTTGGCAAAGTAGGATGTTAAACGCTTCAGAGCTACTTCTGTGTGGGCGATGAGGGGGGCGTCATCAGCATAAAGCAGCTCCCGGACAAGATGGTTTAAGGTCTTAGTATGGGCCTTCAGTCACCTTAGATTGAATAGACTTCCATCAGTATGATATTGAATGTAGATGCCATCTTCTTCATTGAGGTCTGCTGTGGCCCTTTGGAGTATCATGCTGAAAAAGATTGTGAATAGGGTTGGTGCAAGAATGCAACCTTGTTTCACACCACTGGTTATTAGAAAGGTATCAGAAAGTGCATTTTCATATCTGACTTGGCCATGCTGATCCTCATGAAGTGAGATGATCATTTTAAGGAACTTGGGGGGACATCCTAAACATTCCAAAATCTGCCACAGGCCTTTTCTACTCACAGTATTGAAAGCCTTGGTGAGGTCAACAAAGGTTACATAGAGACCTTTGTTCTGTTCCCTACACTTCTCTTGCAGTCGTCTGAGGACAAATACCATGTCCGTGGTACTCCTGTTGGCTCTGAAACCACATTGACTTTCAGGTAGAATTCCTTCTGCTATAGCAGGTATTAGTCTGTTCAAAAGTATTCTTGTCAGGATTTTGCCAGCAGTGGAGAGCAAAGTAATACCTCAGTAATTTGTACAGTCTGATTTATCTCCTTTCTTCTTATACAAAGTGACGATGACTGCATCATGAAGATCTGATGGTAGTTCGCCTCATTCCCAACAGCGCACCACAAACTTGTGGAATTTAGCATGGAGTGCTTGGCCCCCATGTTTCCAGACTTCAGGTGGAATTCCATCAACCCCAGGTACCTTGCCAGTTTTCACCTGCTGTATGACCTTAAGAGTTTCTTCCATAGTAGGGGCAGTATCCAATTCATTCTTTGCCGGTTGCTGTGTAATGTACTTAATTGCAGAGTCTTGAACTACATGGTTGGTACTGAAGAGAGTCTGAAAGTGTTCAGACCAACGATTCAGAATGGAGGTTTTATCTGTGTGAAGCACCTGACCATCTGCGCTGAGTAGAGGGCTTTTGACCTGGTTTGTAGGACCGTATGCTGTTTTCAAGGTCTCTGTGATTACCTGTATCTGCGCATAATTGAGTTTTTTGTGCTAGATTGATTCACCACTTGTTCTGTATGTCATTGAGTTTCTGTTGGAGCTTGTTGCATGCAAGACGAAAGGCTGCTTTTCTTACATGGCAAGATGGCTGAGCAAAGTGTGCTTGGTGATCAGTTCTCTTCTTCCTCAACAATTCCTGGATCTCCCGATTGTTTCATCAAACCAGCCCTTGTTCTTCTTGAAGGAGAACCCTAATGACTCTTCAGAGGACTGCAGGATGCTATTTTTAATATGTTGCCAAAGTGTTTCAGGAGAGGGATCTATGAAATGATTTTTGAGTGTAGTTTGAAGCCTGAAAGCTGTCTCATTGTAGCTGATTGAAGGTCATTAACTTGGAGTCTCCTCTTTGGAATACCGCCCCTTTTAGGTTTGAACTTAAGGCTGAAGTTTACAGCGCACAAGTCGATGGCTGAATTACTTATTTAGAGATATTATTGTACCATGCCATGTAATTGCTTCCATTGCATTCCTAATCCAGGAGGCGAATATGTTCGTACAGGAGCTCAGAACTTTGTTTTTTGACCAGTGACTTGCTGAACAGGTCTCATTCCTACTAGTTTTTATTTTGTTTTGTCTCAGAGCTAAAGTTTTATTGAGTTTCTCATCCCCATGAACTGTTCTATGCACAACCCCACCTCTACACATTACTTTGCTGTCCTTCAAGCAGCCATCAGGTCTCACAGATGTCCATGGTCTCCCACTATCATCAGAGGAGCTGAAGTGGATGAAACCAAAATTCTCAGAATGTACAGTACAACCAGGCAGGTGAAAGCTAGCAAAGCGAATATATGGAAAGAGTAACACATAATAAAATATCCAAGGGGTCAAGTGTCTGATTCAGCAGTGTCACGTTTATCTGATATCTTTCTGCAGCACATGATCAGCAAGAGCAGTGTTAATTTGATAGATCCCCCTGAATTACGTGGTAAATAAGTTTATGTCAATAAGCACCATGAGGACCAAAGTTGGATTCTACCACTCTTGTTCCTTAAAAGGATCTTGACAATTTTCCCCAAAGGCAGATTTTTTTATTCCTAGAATTAGTGTAAAATTATGCTCTTTGTAAAGCCTAGTTGCTCTATCAAGTTGCTTTCCTAACAGAGACTGCTATGCAGTACCACTGTGTGTTAAATGACTTTCACACTTGAATAAGTAGAGCTTAACTTCCCTCTTATTCCTTGGTCTGATAATTTCCAGTGTGACACATGGAAAATTCCATGCATGTGGTATACGTGGGTTAGGCTTTTGAAATCAGTTAATCTTTTTTCTAGCAGAAAATCAACAAAAATTTACAGGCAAGTTGTTGTAGTATTAAACAAGGATAAGAACCCCTCGGATGCTTCTTGAGAGCAATAACAAGTAAGAGATCATCTAATCTTTAATTTGCTTATTTTATTAATGACTAGAAGGGCACATTTAATTGAGGACATGTCATAAAGCTCTTTCTACAACTTTTTGTAGAAATTAGAGACTTTTCTGGTAGAAGAAATACTATTTTCTCAGCCATAATAAATTATACTTTGGTATAGAATTGATATATTTTATATATTTACTGTTTTCCAGGTGGCATCCTCATTTTACTTCATATATAAAAACATGTTCTTGCATGGTTTATGGGTATTAAAAATAGATTTTCATCCTTGATATTGCAACTGACAGTTTTCAAGAGCAAAAATTGTATAACATGTAAGAAATTGCCTATTCTTTGAAAATGAGATGCAATTCTCAGTCAGTGAAGCTGAGACAGAAAAGTAAAATCCCTGGAAATTTATATTTTACAACAGTTTATTTCATTGTTGTGTTCTTCAACAACAAAAGTGAAGTTATCAGAGAAATGTCTTATATCAATACAATTTGTTCTCCTTGACAAGTACTTTCCACACCCTTGAAATGCATTTAGCAGTAATTACATTACTTATTCTCAAAGAATTTTTCATTGTCAAATATACTAAAAAAAGTAAACAATGATTTTCATCATTAGCCCTTCTAACTCAGCATTTTAATTTAATTATCTGATGAACATGGCATCCCATATATCTAATTGGCAAAAATCCTTTAGTTGTACAGCAGAGTTGAGAAGACTGGTGAAAAATTGCTTACCCTGTGAAAAATTACCTACCCTGCTCCACTTCCCAGCTTAAACAAAGGAATAACAGAATCAGAAATATATGCATTTAACAGTTACATGTGATAACTGTCAAGGTGCCTATCTTACACTGGGCTTGTAGCTGTTCTGGACATACATGCACTTTTGAGTTCCCCAGTTGCTGAAGACTAGTCCAATGTAGAAATAGTCATGGGGCTAGAGGAAGAAAAGCAGAAGTGACTGCATGATGGGAGAAAGAAAAGCCAGGTTCCTTTCACTGGATCCTAAGTGAGTCCCACAAAGTTACAATAGGCAGCAAACAACCAATCAACAAATCCCAGAAGAAGTTCTGAAAGTATCTCATTTTGAGTAAGAACTCTAACAGAGAATCTGTAACCATGTTCTTCCTTGGATTTTTTTTTTTTTTGTTTCTCTGTGTCTACGTCACTCTTCCTTGCTTAGCAAAATGTCAACCTAACAGAAAATGTTCCTTTTTTCATCTAAGAGTAAATTAAAAGGCATTACCTAAAGAAATTAGAGCTATAAGTTCCAATCTCTTTGGGCAGACATAGGAGCTGAATTCAGGTCATACAATTTACTGGACAAGTAAATGTTCTAGGCTAGCAGGAAATTATCCAAATAATGTATTGTTTTTTTCAGTTCTATTTTCAGCTTAACCTGTTCAGAATTATAGATCAGATCTATCAGTGGACTAAGAGGTGAAGTCATACAGAGGGTAATAGTGAATGGGGGAACATCAGACTTGGGACCTGTCACTAATGGCGTTCCACAGGGCTCCATCTTAGGCCCAGAGCTCTTCAACGTCTTCATAAGTGACTTGGACGCAGGACTGGAAGGGATACTGAGCAAGTTTGCAGATGACATAAAACTCAAACTAGCTGTTGACTCCCTCAAAGGCAGGAAGGCCCTGCAGAGAGACCTCAACAAATTAGAGGGCTAGGCAATCAGCAACCATATGATTGATTCAACAAGGGAAAGAGCCGGATTCTTCACCTGGCATGGAGCAACCCTGGATGTATGTACAGACTGGGGAAGGAGAAGCTGGAAAGCAGTGCCATGGAAAGAGACCTGGGGGTCCTGGTCAATGGCAAGTTGAATATGAGTCAGCAGTGCCCTGGCAGTCAGGAGGGCCAACCATGTCCTTGGGGGCATCAGGCAAAGCATTGCCAGCCAGTCAAAGGAGGGGATTGTCCCGCTCTGCTCTGCACTGGTGTGGCCTCACCTTGAATATTGTGTGCAGTTTGGGGCACTTCAATATAAGAAAGATATTGAGCTGTTAGAGAGTGCCCAAAGATGGTGAAGGGCCTTGAGGGGAAGCCGTATAAAGAGCAGCTGAGGTCACTTAGTCTGTTCAGCCTGGAGAAGAGGAGGCTGAGGGAAGTCCTCATTGCAGTCTACAACTTCCTCATGAGGGGAAGAGAAGGGGTAGGCACTGATCTCTTCTCTGTGATGACCAGTGACAGGATCTGAGGGAACAGTCTGAAATTGTATCAGGGGAGGTTTAGACTGGATACGAGGAAAAGGTTCTTCATCTGAAATCTCATTTCTGTTCTGAACCTAGGAGACTACAGAGAACTGGTAGCTGTTTTGCACAACTTGTACTTATAGCTCATAAACCTTTCTGGACTTCAGTACTTAGAAATCATCCCTTTGAGATATATCACAAAGAGGGTTAAATTTTCCTCCAAGGAAATATAATCTTTCTAAATACCGAGTACTGGAATTCTAGCTATCAGACCCCTGTATTTCTAATGAGAAGACACTGAGAATGCTATTTTAATAGATGTCATGACTTTCCATGTATGTTGAACTGGTGATTAATTGCAGTGATTATCTTACTGATTTTAGATGAGGTGCTGTTTGTAAAGGAAGAAGAAAATGAAGGGAACGAAAAGATTTTGCTTTTCAGAATATAACCTCTAATTCTAGTAATTTTTTCCTTCATATGCAGTGACGGATGACTGATGAGATCACAGTTTCATCATTCAAGATGGAAATATAGACCTTTCTTTCTTTTTCACTATAGCTTTGTGCATTTCTGTGTCTAGATATGCCTTCTGAATAGGTATCAGAGAGAATTCTTGCTCCACGAAACAGGCTCTGTGCCTGTTTCCATCAGAAAATTTACCAGGCTTACCAGTGATCTGCCCATGTTGCAAACCAGTAGATCAAGAGCTCATTTTTTCCATCTTCCAGATATTACAATCTCCAAGAACTTAGTGTTTGAATTGGTATATTACTTTTCATGAGCGAATAAGCTCACAGAGATATTGCCATATAGCTAAAGAAGTGGAATTTGCCTTGTTTTTCTGGAAGTTTACATTCTTTTGGAGGAAGCTGCCAAGAGTTTGGCTGTTCTTACTATCTATTAATGAGTCAGTGACCATACACTGCCAGTTTTCAATGCAACAACTAAATAGAATATGATAAAGTTTCCCATTAAGTTTTCCAGATAATGGCATAGCATTGCTGCTTCGGAGAAACTATATGAATGATCCTCTACAGATAATGAGTGTTGGTGCATGTTTACAACTGTTGGTAATTTTAGGCATTTTAGCGTCTAGCTAAGGCTCTGCTGCAGGATCTTGCACAACACTATGGTGAAGTCAAAAGTAGAAGTGCAACTGAAACTTTAGTGAGACACTGACAACCTACATGGCTCAGATGTGACAATTATCTAGAAAGAGGTAGGTCAGGAATTAATTGCATAAAAAATTGCATTTGCAAAAATTTGGCAAATGATTTTAACGTAAATGTCCCTCCCTCATAATTAGCCGTGTTATGACAACATTGTATCTTGATCACATGTATAACAATATGCTTATTTTGAAATGGGGATTATCTCTTTGTGCACACAGATACACACATAAGTATATACGTGTTCAGCATATAGTTAATGATAAGTAAAATACTCAGTGTGCTCTAACTAACCACAAAGAACCAGAAAAGGGAACTTGAGTAAAAGTGATTATGAAATAATAGAGACTGTAATCTTTAAAGAAAGAAAGAAGTAATAACAGAAAAATGAAACCAAACAGATTTCAGGAAGACAAACTTCAGCAAACTTTGAAAACTGGCAGCCTCTCAGCTGAAAATTTATTTGAGGGGGAAAAGAGAACTGGCAGGTTCTTAGAGGAATAATACTGAGATCACAAGTGCGCACCATCCCAATGTAGAATAAAAATAGAAAATGGATTGGAGATGAACTGGTCTAAACCATGACTACTTCTTTGACTTCAGCAAAAGAACATATTCAAGTAGTCAAGGTCAAATGTGAATGCACATCATAGAAATACAGAGAAAAAATTAAATGCTTGGATGTTCATGTTTATAAGTTAGTGGAAATGATATACTATCTACAAGTGATAAAAAGGAAGTTTAATGATCTTTTCTACATTAATCCTTAATAAAATGGTCAATCAATGATTTATAAAATGAATTGCCCTAGTAAAAGTTTAAGAGCTCAGCCTTCTGTAAAGAACACTATAAGCATACTGGGTGCTTGGATAAGATGCTTTTAAATCAAGAAGTCAAGAATTCCCTCCTAAGATACGTAAGGAAGAGCTTCTGAGTTCTCATAAACCTTATGGATTATCTTTGAGATCTCATATAGATCAGGCACCAGGAGACTGGAAGAACATTTCTTAATTTGAAGAGAGGAAAAGAAGGAAATATAGGCCTGCCAATACTGAATACTACTATGAATGACAAAAAAACTAATTGTATGTCCCTGGAAAGGAGTAAGGAAAGAGTAGCAGACAAAATGGATTTGTCAAAACCAACATAATGTCAAATCAATTTAATTTCTTTCTGTGACAGGTCAGCAGACCTCATGGACAGGGAATAACTAGTAGATGTCATCTATCTCAAATTTTGTAGAGATCTTTACAAGGTTTCATGACATCATCATAATTAGGCCATTTGGTCTCTAGAGAAAAATATTAGAAAACTGTTCTTAGAGAACTACAAAATCATATTGAGGTTGGAATAGACATCTTGAGAACATTTACCTTCCTCCCCATGACTCTTCCATGCTAGTCTCCATGTTATGTTTGAGCAGAATCAGCTAGACCAGGTTGCCCAGGACCATGTGTAGTTAAATTTTAAATAGCTCCAGAGTCGGAGACTGTGCAACCTTCCTGGGAAACCTTTTCCAATATCTGATTTCTCTCACAGTAAAGAAGTTTCTTCTTTGTTCAGATGGAGTTTCATGTCTTTTAGTTTGCACCCATTGTCTCTTGACCTGTCAATGAGTGCTACAGAGTCTGGTTTTCTTCTTCATTCTCTCACATCAGATTTATAAACACATTGATAACCTCCTCCTGAGCTCTCTCTTATCCAGGCTATAAACAGAATGTGAAAGAGGCTGCAGTCCCTTCACCACCTTAGTGATCCTTTGCAGGACTAGTTCAGTAGGTCCCTGCATTTCATGTACTTCAGAGACCAGAAGGAGACACAGGATTCCAGATTTGGCATTAATGGTGCAAAGCAGAGAGATCACCTGTTAACTCTCCCCTTACCCAACATGTATTCAAAAATAGTTTGTGAGTTTTCCCATTCCACTGTGCACAATCCTATCATATTTACAGATGCTTTCTCCCATCTCCCTTTTATACTATAAAAATAGTATTTGTTTAGACTATCCAAAACAAATAGCTTTTACTCATACAGAACTAAAAAAAACCCAATTTATTTGGACTATGCATACAAAACATTATTGAGATACAGGGATTTAAATTATTCTTATTTGTTTTTAAGACAAATAAATGTCCTGAAAAGTAACTTTTTATTCCATGACCTTTGTCACATGTGTCCCACCCAGTCCAGAGGCAGCTCTAAATCTACTCCAACTCATATATAAGGTTATTAGAAGTATATTTGGAATAAGTGCAGCATAATTTCTTGGGGTCAAATTCATTTTCTCCATTAGAAGATGTAATTTTATTATAAAGAATTTGAATGCATTTGTTTATAGATTAAGAGAATTTAGAATTAAGAAATGCAGGTCAAGTTTCTAAACCCTTTTTTGGCAAAATATTTCTTAGAACTATTTTCAGTCATTACTTGAGCACTTGGTTATATGTATGTCTTTGAAAATTAATGAAAAATGAGACAAAGGATAACAAATGGAAAATAGCTCTTAGATCACTTTCAGATGTTTCATCTTGCTTCTTTATCTGTCATTGTTATAGGTTATAAATTTGAGAGAGGAATTTTTTCTTTCCCTGCTTCCCTGTAAGAGAAACAGAGTTCAAATAGGGAAGGGAGAAGGGAATCAATTAGCTTTACAAAAGATCTGGCCGAATTCCTGGCTGATGGCCCATCAGAAGCTGGGGGGAGCTGGCCGCCCAGACTGCGAAGTTCGCTCTCGGACAGGAGACGGGAGGTCTGCATGCAGGCATTTGGGGAGAAGGACTGGGGATCTGGCTTTTTGGCTTCTCATCCTGGTCAGCTCAGACTACTGGCTTCAACTTGCCTGGGAACTGTCTCTTGTCTCCAGCCAGGATCTGCTGTGTTTCATTGGAGAGTTGCGTGCCCACAGGAGAGAAGGGAGGAGTTTTGAGACACCGTCACCTGAGACAACAGTAAGTCCCGTGGGAGTGAACTGCTTCCCTTTCCTTTTTCCCTTTTTTCCTCCCACTGAGGGAAGGGTCTCCCATTTTCTTCTCGGCTTCTCCCGTGATCTGATACCACCCCCCCTCCCCAGACCCCTCTCCCTGCGTGGTGACCGCCAGAGCCCAACAGCGCCCCCTGCCGACCACAACAGAGGACTGCAGGCCCTGCACCTCTAGCAATCCAACAGTGCCCCCTGCAGCCCATGGTTAGGACTGCGCTAAAGGACAGAGAAGTATTCATTCAGACTTTTTTTCTAGGACTATTGTCTAGTTTGGTTTTTTTTTGTGTTCTGTTACTGTTTTTGCCAACATACATATATCTTTTTATAAAGGGTTGTTATTTCTTCTGGTTTTTTTCCCACACTTCCTCGATTAAAGCCCCTTAATTTTGAATTTACAATTGCTGAGAGAGAGGAGTTCGGTCTATCTTATAACTCATCCTCTTTAGCAAACATTACAGTCTCCTCAGACTGAGACAGTAATTTAAAAATATATTTTAGAGATTATAGAGATTCTTCTTGATTATGAAAGATAAGCACAGGACAAGTTACATTTTGAAGTAAATGTTAAAAAAAAGAATAATTTGTCGGAGGACAGAAATTGTGTGAACAATTTCTATTGCATTTCTGCCACCTTTGCCTTGGTATGGCTGGGTGCAGACAGTAAAAAATACTGTGCCACTAATATGGTTGCAGACCTTGTGCCAAGATGAAGGAGGAATTCTTTTGGCAGGAAAACAAGTTTTATGGACACCTGCTGTGGTCCAATTAATACTGTACAGCTCAGTGTGTTTTCCTTATGTATCCAATGTAACCTGGGAAAAAGTCACATGTCTCTGTGTCACAAGCAGCATATAAGCTGCCTTTCCTCTAATAAAGCGGACATTTTTGCCAATCATATTGATTTGTGAGCATTTCTGTCTGTCCCCCTCCGTTGTTAATAATTTTCCTTCTCTGCTTAAGTACTGTAGTGTACTCGGTATTTTAATCCTAGTTAGCATCAGATCACAACACAATATCAACTGTCTGATTTCTAAACGTTGCTATAATTTTTAATAAATGTCGTGTTTTACTCTTCTTATTATTCCCTGTGTTTATAGATTACCTTTTCCCATAAAAGACACTTTCTTTTGATATCATCAAATATGCTTCATTAGGATGAATATTGATTCAACCCTTAGATTGGAATTGAAAAACGTTCAGTTTCAAGATTAACATTATAACTGTACTAGTAGAAGACCAGATATGGGAAAAAGTTTATGTACACTTATACTTTTGTTTTATTTTCTCAAATGCTGAATCATTTCAAACAGAAATCAGCAAATTCTACCAAGTAACAAAATCATCATCATGGCTAGGCTTCGCAAACGAAGATTTGGGAAGGCTCTATCCATATTTGCTACAGGCACGCTGGTGGCTTATGAGGCCAATACGTGACAGACATAACCGACTGCCAAAGGCACAGCAGAAAGACTCCTTAGATGGTGTATTCTGCAATACACGGTTCTTTCTGTGTTGCCTTTTTTCCTTGAGAGTGATCCTGCGTGTGTTCTCGAAGGAGACAGCTGC